>NC_064829.1:80122635-80450885 GCF_024166365.1 Elephas maximus indicus
AAATAAATTGTGGTATATTCACACAATGGAATACTACGCATCGATAAAGAACAGTGACGAATCTGTAAAACATTTCATAACGTGGAGGAACCTGGAGGGCATTATACTGAGCGAAATGAGTCAGAGGCAAAAGGACAAATATTGTATAAGACCACTATTATAAGATCTTGAGAAATAGTATAAACTGAGAAGAACACATACTTTTGTGGTTATGAGGCGGGGGGAGGGAGGGAGGGTGGGAGAGGGTTATTTACTGATTAGTTAGTAGATAAGAACTACTTTAGGTGAAAGGAAGGACAATACTCAATACATGGAAGGCCAGCTCAACTGGACTGGACCAAAAGCAAAGAAGTTTCCAGGATAAACTGAATGCTTCAAAGGTCAGCGGAGCAAGGGCGGGGGTTTGGGGACTATGGTTTAAGGGGACTTCTAAGTCAATTGGCAAAATAATTCTATTATGAAAACATTCTGCATCCCACTTTGAAATGTGGCGTCTGGGGTCTTAAATGCTAACAAGCGGCCATCTAAGATGCATCAATTGGTCTCAACCCACCTGGATCAAAGGAAAAGGAAGAACACCAAGGTCACATGATAACTATGAGCCCAAGAGACAGAAAGGGCCACATGAACCAGAGACTTATATCATTCTGAGACCAGAAGAACTAGTTGGTGCCTGGCCACAACCAATGACTGCCCTGACAGGGAGCACAACAGAGAACCCCTGAGGGAGCAGGAGATCAGTGGGATGCAGACCCCAAATTCTCACAAAAAGACCATACTTAATGGTCTGACTGAGACTAGAGGAATCCCAGCAGTCATGGTCCCCAAACCTTCTGTTGGCCCAGGACAGGAACCATTCCTGAAGACAACTCATCAGACATGGACGGGACTGGACAGTGGGTAGGAGAGAGATGCTGATGAAGAGTGAGCTATTTGTATCAGGTGGACACTTGAGACTGTGTTGGTATCTCCTGTCTGGAGGTGGGTTGGGAGGGTAGAGAGTGTTGGAAGCTGGCAAAATTGTCACGAAAGGAGGGACTGAAGGGCTGACTTATTAGGGGGAGAGCAAGTGGGAGTATGGAGTAAGGTTTATATAAACTTACATGTGACAGACTGACTTGATTTGTAAACGTTCACTTGAAGCTCAATAAAAATAGAATCCCTTGTTCTGTTTTCCCTTTCTTTCTTTGTAGAGTTTTATACATTCTTTCGCTCACTCCTTAGATTTCTTTAAAGAATTATAATTAATTTAAGCAGTTCCCTCCCAATAAATATTAGTGGACTTCAACTCGACAGCAATGAGTTTGGCTTGGTTTTGGTTTATATAAAGATGGATGAAAGATTAATATCGTGGAAAAACCGACTACCTTCGAGTCGATTCCAACTCGTAGTGACACCATACGTTTTCTGAGGCTGTTAATCTCTTCTGAAGCAGACTGCCACATCTTTCTCCCATGAAGCCACTGGAGTAGTTGACTGCCATCAGGGCTCCCTAATATTTTAGAAAGAACTCCTTAATCTCAACTCTGTCACGCTCTCTCTTTGTCCATCCCCTTCTTAGGACTCTGAACTCACCGTCTGGCCCTGAGATAATAATAAATTATTTTTAAAGAACAGAGTTTGGATGGGTTACTAAATAGCAAATGCATCAAGATAACATTTTGACTCCAGCTTATTCTTCATCAACTTAACCCTGTATTGATTTGTGTCTTTAATTTTGGTTTTGTTTTGCTTTGTTGTGCCTTCTTTTTTTGAAGGCCTTCTCTGCCTTAAGCTCAGACTTTACTGGAAAAGCTCACTGCTCTTTCCTAAAGGGAAAGAAAATCAAATAATGTTCTCAGACCATTTTAAAGTTTTAATGCTATCCTTTCCAGATGTAGCATTTATTTTTTTTTTTTTTATTAAAATAGTGATGAGCTTGCTTGGGAAAAAAATGGCAGAAGAAACCAGTTTTTATAAAGTTTTGATAAACCCCTTCAGAACTGACTTCTTTCTACTGGGAGGTCCAATTGTACTTACTTCTTTTCTGTAAAAAGTAAGTGAACTGACTTCTCCATCTCAGTTTGACACTTAATCACACACTGGCTTGGGTTTTACTTAACTCTTTCCTGTGCATTTGTTTCACCTTAAAAGAGTAAAGATTGTGCCTTAAATATATATTCTGGTCTCTTCAGCAACTAATGTTATTGTTAGGTACCATAGAGTCGATTCCAACTCATAGCGACCCCATGTGGCATAATAGGACTTCCCCCATGGGGTTTCCTAGGCTGTAATCTTTATGGGAATAGATTTCCAGGTCTTTTCTCCCTTGAACCACTCGGTGGATTTGATAGAGTCCCACATGATCCTTAAGGTTTCTTCATTTTTTTAAATTCTTTTATCTGATTTTTCTTCAAATATTTATATTAGTGCCAAGTGATTTATCTTCGAGTTCAGAAATTCTAGCTTCTACTTGCTCAATTCTGCTCCTCTGACTTTCTATTGAGTTGTCTAATTCTGTAATTTTATTGTTAATCTTCTGAATTTCTGATTGCTGTCTGTCTATGGATTTTTCCAGCTTATTAAACTTTTCATTATGTTCCTGAATAATCTTTCCAAGTTCTTCAGTTGCTTTATCTGTGTGTTCCTTGGCTTGTTCTGCATATTGCCTCATTGCCTCATTTCCTTCTTGATGTCTTGAAGGGTTCTGTATATTAAACCTTTGTATTCTGCATCTGGTAATTCCAGGAATGCACTTTCATCTAAAAGATCCCTGGATTCTTTGTTTTGAGAGCCTGTTGAGGTGATCATGGTCTGTTTCTTTATGTGACTTGATATTGATTGTTTTCTCTGAACCATCTATATGTTATTGTATTAGTTTACGCTTGCTTAGTGTGTCGTAGCTGCTTGCTTTGCTTTGTTTTGGTATACCCCTATGGGTTACTTGAGTGAGCTAGCTTGATTATTTTCACCTTTGGAGCTCTGGTGTCCTGTCCCCAGCTGGCTAGAGCTGTTATCAGGTATGTCAGTCTAGGAGTCCATTCAGTTTTCTTGTATGAATTCAGTTCAGGTTTCCAGGTAGCTGTTATCAAGTGTGTGGTACAGGTTTTGTCCTACAGTCTTAGAGGGGCAGGGGTGGTTGGCGTATATACCCGTATCTGATTGCAGCAGGGGGTCACACTCTGAACAAGGCAGGGAGCTGAGAACCAACCCCCAAGTGTCTCTGAGGAAAATGCATCTCTGTTCCCTAGATTGTGCTGGTGGGTGGGCTCTGCAGAGGGACCATGGGCACGCAAAGTTTTTGTTGTAAGGACTGGGAGGTACCAGTTATCGCTGGGCCCCTGTCACGGGTAGCTGGGTGACCCACGTGGAGCCACCAGTCCTTAGGTCTCTGTTGTGGGTAGGTGAGGATCTTGTTTAATAGGCAAAGCAATGTCAAACATCAAACACCCACCTCTCCACCCCACCGCTGAAATGCAACAAGGGCCTATTCTCCCAAAATAGGCCCACACAGGTCTGTGCAGAAGGCAAAGGTGCTCAAGATCCACAGACAGTTTATGCCTGGGCAGGAGCCACTTCTGTCCTGAGTTCCCCAGTTAATGGAGCTAGCAAATTATCTTTTCCCCCTAGTTGCAAATTTTATCCTTCCTCAAGGCCGGGAGGACGGCTCCAGGTGCTCACCAGGGTCTATCTCAGGCCCAGGGATTCAGCCATTGAACCTGGGTTGGGGTTGGGGGGAGCACAGTAAAATATACGCAAGTACTTAGCTTTTGCCGAGAGCACCTTTCTCCTCAGGTTCCGGAGGTGTGAGTGGGCTGTGTGGCTCACTGCTTCTCCCTGAGGAAACTGCTGCCAAATGCTAGTACCAGCCCACCGCCACCGTTGCCGATGCTCCGGGAATGGAGCGGACTCCCCACGATTCAGGTCTGGTAACTCCTCTCTACTTCTGAACGGCCTCTTCCTCCCCCTGCCCCTCAGTTCGTTGTCTAAGCTTGCCTTTGATGCTCAGGGCTCCCAGCTTGTCACGATATGCTCGTTTCACTTGTTTTTTCAGGTCTTTGTTGTAAAGAGGGCTTGACGGAAGCATCTGTCCATTCCGCCATCTTGGTTCTGCCTCCCACTGGGTGGATTTGAACCACTTACCTTTAGGTTAGTGGCTGAGTGCTTAATATTTGTGTCACCAGGGCCCCTTTCTTCAGCAACTAACAGAGCTACATACATTTTTATTAGATAAATCCCACTACATCATAGACTTACTTTTTATAGAACTTTGCAAATGAGAAACATTTTAAATGTGATGCTTGCTGATCGATTTCTCACCCATAGGCTGCAATAAATGTACAGTGACAGGGAGAACTAAACAAAAAGAGCTCCCTGTCCACTCTTTGCCTGCCAAAATTCTGAACGAGCCACTAGCAAAATTGTTGAAATAAATAAAGCCAATGCTAGCTTAACAGTGTATGATTCGCTTCTTCCATGATCTTGCCATTTGGGACAATTTTGTTATCTATTTCTTTCCTATTCCTTCCCAGGCCATTTTAAAATCCTCTAAAAAAGAATGTCCAGATTGATTTTCTAATATATCTTAAGAGGTTATCTCCTCTTTTCTCACTTTTCCCATGTAATTCATCAATTCTCTGTGAAATAATGTCTGTAAAATATATAATAATTGGTTAGTTGGTGGCTGTAATTTAATACATTTGACTGTCATCTCTTGTGTATTGAATTGTAACCCTCCAAAATATGTATTGAATTCCTGGCCCTAGTATCTCTGGATATGGTCCTCTTTGGATATAGGGTCTTTCTATGATTATGCTAATGAGGTCATACCCAAGTAGGGTGGGTCCTAAACCTAATCTTTTTTCAGGAGCACTGAGAAACCCAGGGAAATTTATTTCCTCACGATATCCCTCAATATTAACTAATTCTACTTAATGGATATAATCAGATAAGACGTCATAAAAGTGATAGCTTCTTAAAAATATTTTTTAAAATATATAAATACATCAAGTCAATTCCAACTCATGGTGACCCTCATATATGTCACATTAGAACCAGGCTCCATAGCATTTTCAAGGGCTGATTTTTCAGAAGTAGGTTGATAGGCTTTTCTTCCAAGGAAGGTTTGGGTGGACTCAAACCTCCAACCTATATGTTAGCAGCCAAGAGGCTTAATTATTTGCACCAACCAGGAACTCCGGATATATATATTCAAAGAGATAAACATAAGAGGCATTCAAATTTTATACAAAGAAAAGCAAACATTTTTATACCATGCTAATGTAAAATCATACCCTTAAATGTAATTTTAGATTTTACATATTTATCTACCTTTTCTTAAGTAAAATTATTACTTTCATTTTTACTTTTTGGTTCATTCATTGTGTGTGTGTATATATATATATGTATTTTTTTTTTTTTTAACAAACAACAAAAATAACCATGCTTGGCCTATAAATGAAATCAACTATGTTTCCCTGTGTTTTCTATGCTAATGAGAAGAAAGGTTGAGGTTGCACAGTGATGATTTAAATGAATGCTCTTATAGGTGTAACTGAGATTGCTTATGTGTTCTGGATTCCTGAATCTTTCTTTATTTGTCCCATAAAAACAGTCAATGAAAGGCAGGTCACAGAGATCATTGACTTGGGGAAAGTCCATACTTGGAATTTCCTTTTTCTAATTTTTATCCAATATGCTTTTTATTCTAAACTCTTAATGATAAAACTATACTCTGGTCCATTTCATGATATCCCACCACAGGAGCTGATATGTGTGGAACAGTTAGCACAGTGTCTGGCATATCATTAACACATAATAAATTGCAGCATTTGTTGTGAGAGCATTGTTTCCTCATGTCCTTTGCAAACCTGGAAGAAAGCAAAACCACATACAGAAAAGAAAAGAAAAGAAAAAAAAAAGTTTTCTTTACGGAAAAACATGGCCCAGGGCCCTGATGATATATCATCTAATTAGGTGAGTCATTAACACCTCATGATGCCAAGGCTTACCTAACCTAAGTGTTAAATGCACTCAAAAAAGCCAGGGCTGTTTGCTACTATAGTAACAGGAGGAAGATCAGGGAGAAAATATTTTGGAATTATACCATGCTAAAATTATCCCCAGTTGCTAGGTTGTTGTTGTTAGTTGCCATTGAGTTGGTTCTGACTCACAGCAACCCATGCACAACAGAACTAAACACTGCTCTGGTCGTGTGCCATCTGCACAATAGTTGCTATGTTTGAGCCCATTGTTGCAGCCACTGTGTCAATGAATCTCATTCAGGGACTTCCTCTTTTTCACTGATCTTCTACTTTACCAAGCATGGTATCTTACACAAGGGAATGGTCCCTTCTGATAACATGTCCGAAGCACATGAGATGAAGTCTTGCCAACCTCGCTTCCAAGAAACACTCTGGGCACACTTCTTCCAAGACAGATTTGTTGGTTCTTCTGGCAGTCCATAGTATACTCAATAATACTCTTCATCGATACCATAATTCAAAGGCATCAATTCTTCTTCCACCTTCCTTATTCATTGCCCAGCTCTTGCATGCAAATTAAACTATTGAAAATACCATGGTTTGGGTAGACACACCTTGGTCTTCAAAGTAACATCTCTCTTTTCATCACTTGAAAGAGGTCTTTTACAGCATATATGCCAAACGCAATAGGTCTTTGATTGCCTGACTGCCGCTTCCATGAGAGGTGATTGTGGATCCAAGTAAGATGAAATCTGTGACAACTTCAATATTTTCTCTGTTTATCATGATGTGCTTACTGGTCCAGTTGGGAGGATTTTTGTTTTCTTTTGATGTTGAGGTGTAATCCATACTGAAGGCTGTAGTCTTTGACCTTCATTAGTGAGTACTTCAAGTCCTCTTAGCTTTCACCAAGCAAGATTGTGTCATCCGCATATCACAAGTTGTTAATGAGTCTTCCATCAATCCAATTCTTCTTCATATAGTCCAGTTTCTCAGCTTATTTTGCCAGCATACAGATTGAATAATTATGGTGAAAGGATACAACCCTGACACACACCTTTCCTGATTTTAAACCATGCAGTATCCCCTTGTTCTGTTTGAATGACTGCCTCCTGGTCTATGTACAGATTCTGCAAGAGCACAATGAAGTGTTCTGGAATTCCCATTCTCTGCAATGTTATACATAATTTGTTATGATGCACATAGTCAAATGCCTTTGCATAGTCAATAAGACACAGGTCAACGTCTTTCTGATATTCTCTGCTTTCAGCCAAGATCCGTTTGACATCAGCAATATGTCCCTTGTTCCGTGCCCTCTTCTGAATCCAGATTCAATTTCTGTGAGTTCTCTGACAATGTACTGTTGTAACCATTTTTGAATTATCATCAGCAAAATTTCACTTGAGTGTGATATTAATGATATTGTTTAAAAATTTCTGCATTCTGTGGATCACTTTTCTTTCAAATGGGCTCAAATATGAATCTCTTCCAGTCAGTTGACCAAGTAGCTATCTTCCAAACTTCTTGGAATAGATAAGTAAGCACTCTCAGTTTTGCATCTGTTTGTTGAAACATCTCAATTGGTATTCAATCACTTCCTTGAACCTTTTTTTTTTTTAACCTATGACTCAGTAGAGGTTGGACTTCTTCGTTCAGTACCATAGGTTCTTGATCATATGTTACTTCCTGAAATGGTTGAACGTTGACCAGTTCTTTTTGGTACAGTGACTCTGTATATTCCTTTCATTTTCTTTTCATGTTTCCTACGTCAATCAATATTCTATACATAGAATACTTCATTATTGGCATCAAGGTTTCAATTTTTTCTTCAATTCTTTGAGCTAAAAAATGTTGAGCATGTTCTTCCCTTTTAGTTTTCTAACTCCAGGTCTTTGCACATTTCATCATAATAGTTCACTTTGTCTTCTCCAGCTACCTTTTTAAATCTTCTGTTCAGCTCTTTTATGTCACCATTTCTTCCATTCCCTGTAGCGGCTGTATGTTCAACAGTAAGTTTCAGAGTCTCTTCTGACACCCATTTTTTTCCATTCTTTCCTCTCTCTTCAGTGACCTATTGCTGTCTTCATGTATGACATCTTTGATGTCATCCCACCACTTGTCTGGTCTTTGGTCATTAGTGTTCAATCCATCAAATCTATTCCTCAGATGGTCTCTAAATTCAGATGGGATATACTCAAGGCTGTACTTTGGCTCTTGTGGACTTGTATTAATTATCTTCTGCTGCAACTTGAACTTGAATTTGAGCAATTGATGGTCTGTTATGCAGTCAGCCCTTGGCCTTGTTCTGAATGATTATATTGAGCTTCCCCATCATCTCTTTCCACAGATGTAGTCAATTTAATTCCTGTGTATTCCATCCAGTGAGGCCCTCATGTATAAAAAAAAAAAAAAAAAAATTTAGTCATCATTTATGTTGTTGAATAAAGGTATTTGCAATGAATAAGTCACCAGTCTTATAAAATTCTACCATGTGATCTCCAGCATCATTTCTATGACCAAGGCTATATTTTGCAACTATTGTCATTATACTTTGTTTCCATCTTTCACATTCCAATCACCACTAATTATCAGTGCATCTTGATTGCATGTTTGATCAATTTCAGATTGCAGAAGTTGTAAAAATCTTCAATTTCTTCATCTTTGACATTAGCGGTTGGTGTGTAAATTTGAAGAACAGTCATCTTAACTGGTCTTCCTTGTAGGTGTATGGATATCATCACAGACAGTGCTAAACTTCAGGATAGATCTTGAAACGATATTTTTGATGATGAATGTGACACCATTCCTCTTGAATTTGTCATTCCCAGCATAGTAGACCATATGATTGTCTGATTCAAAATGCTCAATACCAGTCCAGTTCAGCTCACTAATGCCTATGATATCAATTGTCAAGTGTTCCGTTTAATTTTTGGCAAATTTCAATTTCTCAGATTCATGCTTTGTGCCTTCCATATTCCACTTATTAGTGAATGTTTATACTTGTTTATTCTTATTTTGAGTAGTGCCACATCAACAAGTCAAGGTCCCATAAGATTTACCCCATCCACATCATTAAGGTCAATTCTACTTTGTGGAGGCAACTCTTCCTCAATTATATTTTGAGTGCCATCCAACTGGAGGGACTCATCTTGTGGCACAATATTAGACAATATTCTGCTGCTGTCCATAAGGTTTTCACTGGCCAATTTTTTAAGTAGATCTCCAGTTCCTTCTTCCCAGTCTGTCTTAGTCTAGAAGCTCTGCTGAAACCTGTCCACTATGGGTAACACTTCTGGTATTTGAAATATCGGTGGAATAGCTTCAGCTTCACAGCAACATACAAGCCACCACAGTATGACAATCTGACAGATAAGCTGTGAAGTTGTTGAGTAGGAAGTAAAAAATAACTTTAGTGTTCAGGTATCATCCATCTAAAAAGAAGCTAAATGAAGATCATCTAATGACTATAAAAGTCATATGTTTTTCTCTTAACCTCATCGTTGCCTATGAAATGGCACATTTGCATTTAACACTGCAGTGTAATGGGTTACTTTTGTGTGATCTTTCTCACCATGGTTTTGTAACTCCCATCCAGGTGATTGTGAGACTGTGCAGATATGGTGATTGTGGCCCACCAAAGGGGCTGGTTATTTTTGCCATCCTGCTGGGTTTGAAATGAGCCACCCCAGTGGCAGGAAAGATAAAGTACCACCACCAGCAAGGAAGAACAGTCAGGAGCCAGTGCATCCATTGGACCCGGAATACCTGTGCTGGGAGGCTCCTGAGACCCAGAGACAGAATGCAAGCTGTAACCCCGAAGACAGTAAGAAGCAATAACAGGAGAGACCCAGCAGCAGACATCCAGCAGGCTAGATCTGGCAGCACACACCTGACAGCAGAGACCCAGCAGAGGAGAAGGCTGGGTGGACTTCCCAGCCCACAGAGAGAGAAAAATGAGTGCCTTTTGACAGAGGTCTAGGGCCAGGGAGAGGAGTGCCTGCGAGCACAGCTGGGAAGAGGATGCCCTGATGGAAGAACTCTATTCCTGAGTATTCCTGAGCCTGAATTGTAACCTGTTAACCCATTGCCATCAAGTCAATTCCGGCTCATTGCAACCCTATAGGACAGAGTAGAACTGGCCCCATAGGGTTTCCAGGGAGCCGCTGGTAGTTTTGAACCACCAACCTTTTGGTTAGCAGACCTATCTCTTAACCACTATGGCACCAGGGCTCCTGTAATCTGTTACTTCCCTAATTAACCTCATAATCATGGGTAGGGTCTGCGAGTTCTGTGTGGCCATTGCAATGAATTCAGCAGAGAAGTAGAGCGTGCCATGGGAGGGACAGTTCGTGTCAGAATTGGTAAAGATGGCAGATAGAGGAGGCAGATCTGATTCCCCTCCCCCATAGGAATCAGGCTTGGGGTGATGATCTTGATTCTCCTTGCCCCTTGTGAAGTTAGAGGAGGTCAGACACCATTTCCATGCTGTTTTAATAAGCACGTATCCTTTTCTTTATTATACTGCAGATTGTTTTGCTGACTTGTAGCCTCACTTCACTAATCTAAAAATGGAAGTTTAAAAGTTCAAAGGGTTCTTTTTTTTATTGATTGGCATTATTAACAGGGTTGTTGCTGTTTTCAGGTGCTGTCAGGTAGGAACATTGCCAGGTCCTGCGTCATCCACACAATCAGTGCTATGTTTGAGCCCATTGTTGCAGCCACTGTGCCAATCCATCTCATTAAATGTCTTCCTTCTTTCTGATGACATTCTACTTTACCAAGCATGATGTCTTTCTCCAGGGACTTGTCCCTCCTGATAACATGTCTCCTTGCTTCTAAGGAGTGTTCTGGCTGTACTTCCTCCAAGACAGATATGTTCATTCTTCTGGAAATCCATGGTATATTCAATATTCTTTGCCAACACTGTACTTCCAGGTCATCAATCCTCCTTCAGTCTGCCTTATTCATTGCCCAGCTTTTGCATGCCTATGAGGCAATTGAAAACACTATGCCTTGGGTCAGGGACCCCTTAAGCCCTCAAAGTCACATCTTTGCTTTTTAAAACTTTAAGAGTTCTCTTAAAGCAGATTTGCCCAATGTAATATGGAATGAGGAAATCATTGAATGATATCATTAATATCGCATTAACAAGATAAGTATTTTCAAATAATTTTCTTAAAAAAAAAGAGGGTAACCATCAGTTCAAATACATAGACCACAACTCCAAAATATGGAATTAAAGAGAAAATGTTTGAAAATGTCATAGCTACATGAAATGCTTTGTACACTTTCTTTTTATAAGCCAAGATGGCTTATGCTTCTAGGAAAAACTATGAATTGTTCTGATGCGGAGCATAGAGCAAGAGTCATTGCAGATCTAGGAGTTGCATGGTTAGCTCTGACTTTAGAGCTGGACAATTTTTACAGACAGACCAGCATTGCTAACTTCCATCTTCCCCACATAAGCTAAAATAAAAAAAAAAAAATTTTCATTAAGCAGACTTGCCGTGGTCTCGAAATGAAATATTTATTGGTCTAACCCACCAGTTAACTCCATGAAAATTTTCTCATTAAATTTTTAAATTTAAGAAAAAATATCCCAAGAGTTGGTCCTAACTGGGACTGTTGTTAGAAGTTCAGCAAAACCTAAGAAGCACAGAGAATTAATGCTATCTGAGTTGATTCTCTCAACTACGAGTTGAGCCACTTTTCTCTCAGCAATGAGAATGACACTCTTAAGTGCCTCATTTCAATGTGACATCTTTTCCAGAAAACAGTGATAAAAATGAAGCTCAAACAATCATGGCATTAGTACAATTGCAGGTCAGAGAATCGCTAGCATTCAGTATTTCAGAAATTAGTTAGCTTGTCCTAACCAAGCATTTGAAGAATTGTCTCTCATGTCTGGTTTCTCTTACCTGCACTACTGTGTCTAGAAACTAACTTGTCACCTCACATTTACTAAATACGTTCTTTGTTTTCCAGTATATCTTCTCTTTATTTGGAGTCCTGGTGGTACAGTGGTTAAGAACTCAGGCTGTTAACCAAAAGGTTGGCAGTTTGAATCCACCAACCACTTCTTGGAAACCCTATGGGGCAGTTCTACTCTGTCCTATAGGGTTGCTGTGAGTGAGAATCAATTCAATGGCAACGGGATTTTTTTGTGCTGTCGTTTGTGTTTATTATTATTTTTGTTTGTTTGGTTTTTATTCTTTCCCTACATATTCTTTCTAGAGCAGCATACCATGGACAGTCAGAAAAATGAATTAAACTGTCTTGGAAAAAGTACGGCCAGAATGCTCCTTAGAAGCAAGGATGGTGAGACTTCGTCTCACGTTCTTTGGACACGTTAGCAGGGGGTTCCAGTCCCTGGAGAAGGACATCATGCTTGGTAAAGCAGACAGCCAGTGAAAAACAGAAAGACCCTCAGTGGGATGGATTGGCCCAGTGGTTGCAACAATGGCTCAAACACAGCAACGGGCAGCATTTCGTACCATGAGTCAGAACTGACTCGATGGCACCTAACATCTCTTCTCTTCAATCTTCCTTTGAAGAAAATCTCTAGAACAATTTTCATTTCCTTGCTCATAATCCTTCAAAAACCACTCAGTGAAAGACACTAGAATTTCCTTCTCACTCCTGCAAACACACAGTTACTATTATTTTGGATCTGCGACCTACTGATTCCACCTTGTATGTCCTTCCTTCCTCCCCCACTCTATCCATTTCCTATCAGTTGAGCTCATCTTACCTTATCCCAAACCTTAGATATTACCCTTTCTTGTGCAAATGATTAATGTGCTCAGTTACTAACTGAAAAATTAGAGGTTCAACCACCCAGGGGCACCTTGGAAGAAAGTCCCAGAGATTTCCTTTCAAAACATCAGCCACTGAAAACTCTACAGAGCACATTTCTACTCTGAAGCATATAGGGCCTCCATGAGTTAGAGCTGAGTCAATGGCAACTTGAAAAAGAAGGAAAATGCTTAAATGTCAAAATGACACATTGTCAGTTTCTTTACATGCTTGTTTTAATTCACGTAGCAACAGCCTCACTAGAGCAATTTAAATTTGATCTTATCATTTCAATTCTTAAAACTATAAAGCATTTGCACTCAAGCTGAATTTCAAATTCTTCTGCATGTTCTAGAAGTCTTTTTCTCTCACTTTGTATCTCTTCTTCAGCACCCTTGCTTCTCCTCTTCCTCATCCCCACTCCAGGGTCTAAGATGTGCCTGACTAAATCTTACTCATTCTTTTCAACTTTCAGAGGCACTTAAAAACCACCTTCCCATGCAGTCCTCTTAGACATGGGTAAGATGGTGCCCAGTGTGGCTTCTCTCCTTGAGCTCCATGCTTATCAAAGACCCACCACTTACTGTACAGAGAAATGGTTTCACACCTGCTTATCAAACCTCCCCCCAAGGACTGCAAGTTTCATGAGCTATGCTTGGTTACACCACCGTCATGTCCCCAGCACCAACCCTAATAAATAAACAAGTGAATGATTCAAGTCTGGTTGGATATATGGAGCCAGCAGGATAAGTCCTTCAGTGCCCAGATTTAATTCAGTATGCTATCCTTCTACCATGTGTCTGTCAGTTTGTTATACAGTAGTGGTTCACACGCTGCTGTGATACTGAAAGGTATGCGATTGGTATTTCTAATGCCAGCAGGTCACCCATGGTGCACAGGTTTCAGTAGAGCTTCCAGACTAAGACACACTAGGAAGAATGACTGGGTGATCTACTTCTGAAAATATTGGCCAGTGAGGATGTTATAAACAGCAATGAAACGTTATCAATTACAGTGCTAGAAGATGACCCCCTCATGTTGGAAGTCACTCAAACTGCAACTGGGAAAGAGCTGCCTCCTCAAAGTAGAGTTGACATTAATGACATGGAAGAAGTCAAGCTTTTGGGATCTCCATTTGCTGATGTAGCACAACTCAAAATGAGAACTAATAGCTGCAAACTTCCATTGATAATCTGAATGTAGAATGAATTAACCTTGGAAAATTGGAAGTCATCAAAAGTGAAATGAAACACTTAAAGATCAATATTCTAGGCATTAGTGTGCTGAAATGGAATTTTTCTGACCATTTTGAATTGGGCAATCATATGGTCTATTATGTCAAGAATAACAAATTGAAGGTAAATTACATCACATTCATCGTCAAACAGAACATCTCAAGATCTATTTGAAGTACAAGGCTGTCAGTGATAGGACAATACCCATACACCTACACAGAAGAGAAGCTGGAGTTGGAAAATATGGCCTTGGTGATAGAAATGACGTTGGAGATTGCGTGATCAAATTTTGCAAGACCAATGACTTATTCATTGCAAATACCTTTTTCAACACCATAAATAGCAACTATACATAGGGTTGCTATGAGTCAGAATCGACTCGAAGGCAATGGGTTTATATATGTGAATCTTGCTGGACGGAATACACAGGAGTGAAATTGACTACATCTGTGGAAAGAGACCCTGGTGGTGTAGTGGTTAAGTGCTATGGCTGCTAACCAAAAGGTCAGCAGTTCAAATCTGCCAGGTGCTCCTTGGAAACTCTATGGGGCAGTTCTACTCTGTCCTATAGGGTCACTTTGAGTCGGAATTGATTCGACAGCACTGGGTTTGGTTTTTATTTTGGTGGAAAGAGACAATGTAAAAGTTTGGTATCGTCAATCAGAATAAGACCAGGGACTGACTACGGAACAGACCATCAATGTTTATATGCAAGTTCAAGTCGAAGCTGAAGAAAATTAGAACAGGTCTCTGAGGACCAAAATATGATCTTGAGTATATCCCACCTGAATTTGGAAACCGTCTCAAAAATAGATTTGATGCATTGAACACTATAACCAAAGACAAGTTGCGAGATGACATCAAGGACATCGTGCATGACGAACTCAAGGAGTCATTAAAAAAAACAGGAAGGGAAGAAAAGACCAAAATGGTTGTCAGAAGAGGCTCTGAAACTTGCTGTTTAACATAGAGAAGCTAAAGCAAATGGAAGAAATGAAGAAGTAAAAAAAGTTGAATAGAAGATTTCAAATGGCAACTAGAGAAGACAAAGTATTATAATGAAATGCACAAAGACCTAGAGTTAGAAAACCAAAACAGAAGAACATGCTCAGCATTTCTCAAGCTGAAAGAACTGAAGAAAAAATTCAAGCCTGGAGTTACAATATTGAAGGTTTCTATGGACAAAATACTGAATGACACAGGAAGCAATGCAAGAAGATAGAAGAAATACACAGAGTCATGGTACCCAAAAGGAATTGGTCGACATTCAGCCATTTCAGGAGGTAGTATATGATCAAGAACCGATGGTATTGAAGGAAGAAGTCCAAGCTGCACTGAAGGCACTGGCAATCAACGAGGCTCCAGGAATTGATGGAGTACCAGTTGAGATGTTTCAACAAACAGATGCAGTACTGAATGTGTTCACTCATCCATGCAAAGAGATTTGGAAGACAGCTACCTGCTTAACTGACTGGAATAGCTCTATATTTGTGCCCATTCCAAAGAAGGGTGATCCAACAGAACGTGGAAATTATCAAATAATATCATTAACATCACACTCAAGTAAAATTTTGCTGATGATAATTCAAAAATGATTGCAGCAGTACATCAGTAGGGAACTGCCAGAAATTCAAGGTGGATTCAGAAAAGGACATAGAAAGAGGGGTATCATTGCTGATGTCAGATGGATCATGCCTGAAAGCAGAGAATACCAGAAAGATGTTTACCTGTGTTTTATTGACTATTCAAAGGTTTTTGACTGTGTGGATCGTAATAAATTACAGATAACATTTTGAAGAATGGGAATTCCAGAACACTTAATTGTGCTCTTGCAGAACCTGTGCATAGACCAGGAGTCACTTGTTTAAACAGAAGAAAGGGATACAGCACGGTTTAAAATTAGGAAAGGTGTGTCAGGGTTGTATCCTTTCACCACACGTACTTAATCTGTATGCTGAGCCAATAATCCAAGAAGCCAGTCTATATGAAGGACTCACATGAGGATTAGAGGAATAGTTATTATCAACTTGTGATGCTCAGATGATACAATCTTGTTTGCTGAAAGTGAAGAGGACTTAAAGCATTTACTGATGAAGATCAAAGACCACAGCCTTCAGTATAGATTATACCTCAACATAAAGAAAACAAAAATCCTCACAACTGGACTAATAATCAGCATCATGATAAACAGAAAATATCAAAGTCAACAAGAATTTTGTTTTACTTGGCTCCATAATCAATGCCCGTGGAAGCAGCAGTCAAGAAATCAAATGACTTATTGCATTGGGAAAATCTGCTGCAAAAGACCTCTTTAAAGTGTTGAAAAGCAAAGATGTCATTTTGAGGATTAACACATGCCTGACTCAAGCCATAATATTTTTAATTGCCTTGTATGCGTGTGAAATCTGGACAATGAATAAAGGAGACTGGAGAAGAATTGATGGCTTTAAATTATGGTGTTTGCAAAGAATATTAAATATACCATGTACTGCCAGATAAACTAACAAGTCTTCCTTGGAAGAAGTATAGCCAGAATGCTCTTTGGAAGAGAGGTTGGTGAGACCTCTCACGTACTTTGGACATGTTACCAAGAGAGATCAGTCCCTGGAGAAGGACCTATGGTTGGAAAGGTATAGGATCAGTGAAAAAGAGGGAGACCTTCCACGAGATGGATTGACACAGTGGCTGCAACAATGGGCTCAAACACAGCAATGACTGTGAGATGGCGCAGGACCAGGCAGTATTCTATTCTATTGTACATAGTTTGGTGAATCGGAACTGACTTGAAGGTAACTAACAACATCATTCTATCCTTGACCAAAATATAGTACAAAATTCATAAATTAATCTTAACCTCAGAGCTAAAACCAACAACAAGTGCAATACATATATGATTTTTGGAATGAAACAAAAAACTTTTGCAAGATAGGCGTCTGGCCATAATAATCAGTTAGAGAAAGGAGCTTTCAACCCTTTTTAGAATTTTCTGATGCCAGTTCCCAACACCATAGGATGTTATATTCTGCAATCATATGATTCTGAGCCAGCCAGCCTGAGCTAAACCTTGGTGAGGACAGCCAGCAGGATAACTGGTAGCCAGATGCCTAACTGTCTGGTACTTCAGTGTCCTCAACTTTAGACTAGAAAAAGTGATAACACGTGGCTCATACAGTTACCGGCTAGAGGTACTGTTAGTCAAACACCTAGAAGAGGACTTAGAACACCGTGAGCTTTTAATAAACATTCATTATTTCCATCAGTAATGTTAATTACCCTCTGACAGAATTCTAATATGAACACTGCTTTGAATTGAATTGTGTCCCCCCAAAATATGTCTTGAAATGCTAACCCCTATACCTGTGAATGTAATCCTGTTTAGAAACAGGAGGACTTCTTTGTTATGTTATTGAGAGATATCAGGGTTGGGTGTGTCCCAAATCCAATCACTTTTGAGTTATAAGAAGAGAAGATTAGACACAGAAACAAGCATAAACAGATGCCATGTGGGAAGACAGATGCCATGTGGGGAAGACAGGTGCCATGGGGGGGATCACCAAGAACTAAGGAATGCTTGGGACGACTGTCATAGATTGAATTATGTCCCCCAAAACTGTCAATTTGGCTAGGCCATGATTCCTAGTATTGTGTGGTTGTCAACCATTTTATCATCTGATGTGATTTTCCTGTGTGTTGTAAATCCTACCTCTATGATGTTAATGAGGCACGATTAGAAGCAGATATGTTAATGAGGCAGGACTCAATCAACAAGATTAGGTTGTGTCTTAAATCAGTCTTTTTTGGAATAAAAAAAGAGAAGAGCAGAGAGACATGGGGACTTCATAGCACTAAGAAACAAGAGCTAGCAGAATAGTGCGTCCTTTGGACTGGGGGTTTGTGTGCTGACAAGCTCCTCGCCTGGGGAAAGTTGATGAAGAGGACCTTCCAACAGAGCCAACAGAGAGAGAAAGCTTCCCCTGGAGCTGGCACCCTGAATTTGGACTTCTAGACTCCCAGACTGTGAGAGAATAAATTTCTCTTTGTTAAAGCCACCCACTTGAGGTATTTCTATTGTAGCAGCACTAGATAACTAAGACAGGGACCCACAAGGGAGGAATGAACATGGCTGATATCCTGATTTGGACTTTTAGTCTCTAGAACCGTGAGAAAATAAATCTCTGTTCTTTAAAGCCACCCACTTGTGGTATTTCTATTGTAAAAGCACTAAGAAGCTAAGACAAAAGCCAACAAGACCAATCCTCTAGTTAACACTTGGATTTTATTTTAACACCTTTTAAGTGGTGTCTGAAGCAGTTTTAGAATCTTAAATATATGGAGGTAAATTACAAGGATGATTATTACAAATAAGATTTAACAGGCATTTTAATGCTCTTAAACATATATTCTCCACATATTTCCTCAATATGTTATTAAGGTTTCCTGGAAATACACATCATGGTATTTTGCATTTTCCTCTTTTAAGGTTGGGAATCAGGATCAGGACTGTGAATCAGTGAATCAAGCATCAAATTAGATTCGACAAGGGATATTAAAGCGTCATTGTAGTGGATTCAATTTTATGTGTTGGATCTAAACAGTGTTTAGTTAGACGCAAAAGAAAAAACCCCAAAACCACTAACCATACATATTAATTTAAAATGAACCACTCTTGACAGATGAAATGTATTCATTTTGAATGCTTCACAGAGGAAAAGAGATAAAACATCCTACTTGACTCCCCCTGAGTTACCCTGTAAACCAATTTGCCACCTATTAGAGATGTCTGTTTTACAAATCAGGCCTTAAATATATCTGAGGTGCAGAAGACTTCCATAAAAAGGAGTACAGTTTACTGTAACATAAACCACATCGTATTTCAGATTTCCCTAATCCTGCCATCAACCCCCAAAAACAAACCCTCTGCTTTTGAGTCTATTCCAACTCATGGTGACCTCATGTGTATCAGAGTAGAATTGCACTCCACTGGGTTTTAAATGGCTGTGATCTTAAGGAAGCAGGTCGACAGGTCCTTTCTTCCAAGGCACCACTGGGTGGACCTGAACACCACATTTCAATCAGTAGCTGACAGCAAACCATTTTACTAGTCATCCAAATTCAGAAATTCTTACAGTCACCAAGTCCTTCCACCCATGTATCTTGCTTTCCTCATTTTCTTTTTTCCCAGATTTTTCATCTTTTTCAAGTTCCTACAGAACTGCTGCCTTCTCCCAATGAGCCTCCTCTTTTTCAGGTTCTACCTTCTCGCATTTGCTGCAACCACTGATCAACTGACCATTCTAAAGCACCATCTTTATTGTCATATCATCACTTATTATTGCTAGGCTCTTGTTTAAATGGGCAACACATTAGGGCAATGGAGAGAGGCCAGTATGGTGGGGAGGCGGGGGTGAGAACCCCTGTGCACTGTTAGAGAACAAAGGGGTGGGCACTTAGGAGCACAGTCTGGCCATGCTTAGTCAGATTTCGTGTATCCGCCCACCAAGACCCAGTATTCATGTGCATGTGTGGGTGTGTATGTACACATGCATTTTCTTGGAATACTTTTATTCTCCTTTCACCTAATCAAATTCTAGCCCTTCTGGAATTCTTATCAATTACTTCCTGTTTGTCTTTGAGAAAAGCACTTGACTTATCTGTCTAAAAAAGCAGGAAAACCAGTAACTAATAAACAAGATTATTCTGATTATTACTTAAATTGATATAGAGAGAAGCATAGATAAAAATGAAAACAGTGGCTTTATTCATAGTCACCCAAAGCTGGAAACAACCTGAAGGTTCTCCAGCTGATGAACTGATAAACAAAGGGTGGTTTATAAATGAATACTAAGCAGCAATACTTTGAACATGGTATGAAGAGGGATACATCCCTGGAGAAGGACATCATGCTTGGTAAAGTAGAAGGTCAGGGAAAAAGAGTTAGACCCTCAACCAGATGTATTAACACAGTGACTGCAACAATGGGCTCAAGCATAACAATTGTGAGGATGCCGCAGGGCCGTGCAGTGTTTTGTTCCGTTGTACATAGTGTCACTATGAGTTAGAAGTGACTTGACAGCACTTAACAACAAAAACAACACACAGCAATAAAAATGAACAGACTATGGACACATGCAACAACATGGATGAATCTCAAATGCATTACACTGAGCAAATGACACCAGCTAAAAGAGGCCACATACTGTTTTATTCCACTTATATGGAATTCTGGAAAAATAAAAAAGATCAGTGACCCTGATACCAAAGCCAGGCAAAGATATCACAAAAAAGAAAAAGAAATTTACAGACCAATATTCTTCATGAACGTAGATGCAAAATTTCTCAACAAAACTCTAGCTGACAAAATACAACACCACATCAAAAAAAAAAAAAATATCATGATCAGATGGGATTTATACCACGGATGCAAGGGTAGTTCAACATTGAAATATCAATCAATGTAATTCACCACATAAATAAAACAAAGGAAAAGAATCACGTGATCATCTCTATCAATGTAGAAAAGGCATGCTGATAAAAACCCTCAGCAAAGTAGGAATAGAAGGAAAATTCCTCGACATAATTAAGGGTGTATATGCAAAACCAGCAGCCAACATTATTCTCAACAGAGATATTGAAAAGATTTCCCTTGAGAATAGGAATGAGACAAGGATGTCCCCTATCACCACTTTCATTCAAAATTGTACAGGAAGTATAGCCAGAACAATAAGGCAAGAAAGGGAAATAAAGGGTATCCAAACTGGTGAGAGTGATGGTTAAGGTTGTGTGTCAACTTGGCTGGGCCATGATTCTCAGTGGTTTGGCAACGGTATGATACTGTGATCGCTTCTATGATAAGATTTGATATAATGTAATCATGTCCATAATGGGATCTGCTGTGAGTAGCCAATCAGTTGAAAGGGAGTTTCTTTGGGCATGTGGCCTGAATTGAATATAAGTGGACATTCTGGCAAAGTTCTTGGGCTTTTGCTAGCTCCAGATCCTGCAGCTGCCTCCTGTTCATCCAATTTCTAGTTCTTGGGACTTGAGCTAGCAGAGGACCTATGGTCTTCCCTGCTGTCTTGGTTATCTAGTGCTGTTATAGCAGAAATACCACAAGTGGATGGCTTTAACAAACAGAAATTATTCTCTCACAGTCTAGTAGGCTAGATATCCAAATTAAGGGAGTCAGGTCCAGTGGAAGGCTTTCTCTCTTTCTGTCTGCCTTGGAGGAAGGTCCTTATCATCACTCTTCCCCTGGACTAGGAGCTTCTCAGCACAGGGACCCCAGGTCCAAAGGACACACTCTGTTCCTGGCACTACTTACTTGATGGTATGAGGTCCCCCTATCTCCCTGTTCACTTTGCTCTTTTATGTCTTGAAAGAGATTGGCTTAAGACACAACCTAATCTTGTAAATTGAGTACTGCCTCATTAACATAGCTACCTCTACTCCTGCCTCATTAACATCATGGAGGTAGAATTTACAACACATAGGAAAATCATATTAGATGACAAAATCTTGGACAATCACACAATACTGGATCATGGCCTAGCCAAGTTGACAGATATTTTGGGGGGCACAACTCAATCTATGACACCTGTTGATCTTGGAATTTGTCAATCTTCGCAGCCTGTGAGCAAGAGCCCTGCTCTCTTACCTATCAATCTTGGATTTGCCAGTTCCTGCGGCTATGTGAATCTGGAGAAGCCTCCATCCTGATCCATGGACTTGGGATGTTCTAGCTCCTACAACTGCATGAGCCATTTTCTTGATATAAATCTCTATATACATGTATATTTATACACTTTACTGGTTTTGCTTCTCGATAGAACACAGCCTAAGACAGTGAGGAAGAAGTAAAACTATCCCCAGTTGCAGATGACATGATCCTATACATAGAAAATCTCAGCGATTCCATAAGAAAGTTACTGAAACTAATAGAAGGGTTCAGTAAAGTGGCTGGGTACAAGATGAACATACAAAAATAAGTTGGGTTCCTCTACGCTAACAAGAAGAACCCTGAAAAGGAGATCAAGAAAACAATACCATTTACAATAGCCCCCAAAAGGATAAAATACCTAGGAATAAATCTAACTAGGGACATAAAAGACTTATACAAGGAAAGCTACAAGACTGTGCTGCAAGGAACCAAAAGAGACCTACATAAATGGAAAAATATTCCATGATCATGGACTGGAAGACTTAATTATGTAAAAATGTCAGTACTACCCAATGCTATCTATAAATATAATGTAATCCCATCCAAATCCCAACAACATTCTTTAATGAAATGGAAAAACTAATCTCCAACTTTATATGGAAAGGAAAGAGACCCTGAATAGCTAAAGCAATATTGAAGAAGAAGAACAAAGTAGGAGACCTCAAATTTCTCAATCTCAGAATTTACTATACAGCCACAGTAATCAAAGAAGTCTGGTACTGGTACAACAATAGGCACAGACACCAATGGAACAGAATTGAGAACCCAGAAGTAAATCCATCCATCTGTGTACAGCTGGTCTTCAACAAAGCGCCAAAGCCTATTTAATGGGGAAGAAAACAGTCTCTTCAACAAATGATGTGGGCAAAACTGGATAACCAATTGCAGAAAAACGAAACATGATCTATACTTCACTCCATACACAAAAACTAACTCAAAATGGATCAAAGTATTAAATATTAAAACGAAAACTATAAAGTTTCCGGAATATAGCATAGGGACAAAGTTAGAGGTCCTAATTTTTGGCATAAATACACGATCAAACACAGCTAAAAATGCACGAACAACAGAAGATAAGCTAGATAACTGGGACCTCCTAAAAATTAAATACTTGTGCACATCAAAAGACTGTACCAAAAGAGTAAAAAGAGAACATACAGTCTAGGGGAAAAAAAATAGTAATGACTTATCCAGCAAGAATATAATCTCTAAAATACATAGAAAACTTCAACAACTCAACAACAAAATGACAAACAATCCAATCAAAAAAATGAACAAATCATCAACAGACACTTCACAAAAGAGGGCATTCAGGATCCTAACAAGTACATGAAGAGATGCTCACAATCATTACTCATTAGAGAGATACAGATCAAAACTACAATGGGATACCATCTCACCCTGCAAAAATGGCACTGGACAACAACAACACAACAACAACAAAACAGAAAACACATTCTGGCAAGGTTATGGAGAGATTAGTAAAACTGCTATGGAAAATGGTATGACACTTCCTCAAAAAGCTAGAAATACCTTATGATCCAGCAATCCCACTTCTAGGCATACATCCAAGAAATATAAAAGCTGTAACACAAATAGACATATACATACCTATGTTCATTGCAGCTCTATTCACAATAGCAAAAATATGGAAACAACCAAAGTGCCCATCCAGGGATGAATGGATAAACAAATTGTGGTGCATACATACGAGGGAATAGTACACAGCAATAAAGAATAATGATTAGTCTGTGAAACATCTTATAGCATGGATGAATCTGGAGGACATTATGGTGAGCGAAATAAGTCAAACACAAAAGGACAAATATTGCATGATATCACCATTACAAAAAGTCAAGAATAGCTATACAACAGAAAACAACGTTCTTTGATGGCTACCAAAGAAAGGAGGGAGAAGGAAGGGGAATCACTTACTAGATAGTACTAAACCTGTTGCTGTTGAGTCAATCCCGACCCATAGTGACCCTATAGGACAGAGTAGAATTGCCCCCATAGACATTCCAAGCAGCACCTAGAAGATTCAAACTGCTGACATTTTGGTTAGCAGCCCTTGCTCTTAACCACTATATCACCAGGGTTAATTCTGGTGATGGGAAAGGTAATACACAATCTGGGGAAAGACAGCACAACTTGCCCAGTGTAAATGAAGACACTGAGAGGTATGCAAGAATAAAGGACAATTATGGTAAATGCTATATAGAATTTTGCAACAACAATGATACCAAAACCAATCCCATTGCCCTTGAGTCGATTCTGACTCATAGCAACCCTATAGGACAAGATATAACTGCCTTATAGGGTTTCCAGGGAGAGGCTGGTGGATTCAAATTGCTGACCTTTTGGTTAGCAGTGGAGCTCTTAACCACTGTGCCAGCAGGGCTCCAACAACAATAATAACAAGTAAATGATGTGTGAGTGGTTACATATGTCGATACGTACACTATATGGGTGTGGGAAGGCATATGGGAATACATGTGCATGCATATGTAGGTGTATTTGTGGGCATATGTATATACATGTTTGTATGTGCTGCATATATATTCATATATAGAACAAAGCACATAGGGAGCACAGGTATGGATACTTCGTAGACATATCCAAACACCTTATGGACTTGATTTACTGGGTTTGAAGATCAGGACCATAGTCTCGTGGGGCAACAAGATCAACTGGCATAACCTAGTTCATAAAGATAATGTTCTGCATCCTAGTTTGGTGAGTAGCACATGAGGTCTTAAAAGCTTGCAAGCAGCCATCTAAGATACAATTATTAGTTTCTTCCCATCTGGAGCAAAGGAGAGTGAAAGAAACCAAAAACTCAAGGAAGAAATTATTCCACAGGACTAATGGCCCTTGCAAACGAACCATAGCCTCTTCTAGCCTGAGACTAGAAGTACTAGGTGGTGCCCTGCTACCACTACCTACCATTCTGACTAGGGACACAATAGAAGGTCCCAGTTAGAATGAAAGGAAACTGTAGAACAAAACTCAACTTCATAAAGAAGACCAGACTTACTGGACTGACAGAGACAAGAGGAACCCTCTAGTCTATGGATCTAAGATACCCTTTTAACCTGGAACTGAAGCCACACCCAGAGGTCACATTTCAACCAAATAATAGAGTGGCCTACAAAATAAACAATAACACCCTTGAGGAATGTGCTCCTTTAAACAATCAACTATACAAGACCAAACGGCCAACATTTACACAAAAGCAAAGATGAAAATGCAAGGAGGGGCAGGGAAACTGGATGGATGGAAACCATGTAGGCAGGGTGGACATGATGAGTGTATTGACACATTGCAGGGATTTTAACCAATGTCACAGAACAATTTCTGTATGAATTGTTGAATAAGAATCTAATTTGCCATGCAAACTTTCACCTAAAACACAATAAAATATTCAAAAAAAGAAACAAAACAGAATAACGATTGCCAGGGGTTTGACTACAAAGGGACATTTGGTGATGGGCTGATTAAGCGGTTCTATATCTTGATTATAGTGGTGGCTACATGACTGCATTTATCAAAACTCATAGAACTATATGCTTAAAAGGGCGAGATTTACTGTACATTAACCATATTTCAATAATCCTGAATAGAACAAAGTTATTCAAACTGAGTTGTATAAAGTACAAATAAATAAAGCATATTGTAAGTTCAATGTGCTATTCAAATTCAAGATACTATTAAATCAATTATTCATAGGATAATTAATAATCTATTAACTCAGTGGTTATATATATATATGGTATATAAACACACTGCTATGACATATACCTTATGAAATACTTCCATAAAACATCCAAGAAATGTATAACCACTAAAATTTCTTTGGTGATACCAAAGAGCAAAGAGAAAAAAGGTAGTATTACTATATACAACTTCAAGTGAAATTTGGCACTCATATATTGCTGTAATGAATTAATTGTGACCCTTCTGATTCCATCTTGGAAATGGGACTATCTTGTCTCAGTTACAGAATGACCAGTTACTCAAGCCCCCATGACCTCTGTCTCTCCACCATGCCATCTGCAAGCAATGACAATATGTTGCCAGTACCATGTCCTTAGCGTTTCCCTAATCCATGATATTCGCATAATGAAAATCCCACTATCTTTGTTTAAGTCCTCGCCATTTCTTACCTGGGTGAGTACAATCCCTCTGGACAGTTTTCTGTGGAATTTGATTGTTCCTCTTCCCAAGGAAGGAAACTGCCTCCACCTTTGGCAAAGTCAAAAATGCCATCTGGGAAAGCAGTGGAAATTGGACGTACTGCCATGTTGGTATTGTTCTTGGGAATGACTGCAGTGATTTACCAGAATTCCTGGTGACTCAGGTGTTCACAGGCAGATTCATCATCCAGATCATGGCATTTACTCATTTTGGTGATCATAAAGGCTGACTAAGCAATCACAGTGGTGCAGCCAGCTAACCAAGTAGCGGGAGCGTACGTTACAATCTCCTAGAGAGGCAAGATAACGTCATAGTTCGAAGTGAATGCCCCCGAAATTAGCCTGGCTAGGTTTGAGGTCCAGCTCCCCTGCTTACTATCCATTTGACCTTGGGAAAGTTGCTTAAGTTACTTAAGTTCTCTGTATATTTTAGTTGCCTTAAATGTCAAAATCCAATTTGGTGATGTTAATAGTTTATTATACAGTTGTTACAAATAAATATACTTAAAGCTCTAGACCACTGCCTGGTACACAATAAGTGGTACATAATGTTTGCTACAGTAAATATGCTGGAGCTGGTGGGCGTATGACTGCCACACAATGTGTAGCACAGTGTGTCACACAGATGATTTACTATTTTGAGAATACAAATATATTCAGTATTTGAATTTTTTCTTTGAAAGATGTTTTCCTTCATCACTCTTTGTGCCCCTATGTTTTTAAATCTTTGTGGATATGAGGCAGTGGTGGTCCAGTGGTGCGATCCTTGCCTTCCTCTGCAGGAGACTTGGGTTTGACTCTTGGCCAATGCACCTCAAGCACAGCCTGTCCCCTGTCAATGGAGGCTTGTATGTTGTTATGATGCAGAACAGATTTCAGCAGAGCTTCCAGACTAGGAAGAAAAGCCTGGTAACCTACTTCTGAAAGTTAGCTAATGAAAACGCTATGTATCACAATGGTTCTGTGTACAACCAACCATTGGGATGGGGCAGGACTAGGCAGTGTTCAATGGTTCATTCTGTTGGGCATGGGATCGCTCTGAATCAGGGGCTGGCTCCACAGCAGCTAACAACAGCATGTACATAGATGATAGATACACACATATATACACAAACATACATGTGTGTTTATATATATGTTTATATAGATTTATTATAGATGTTTAAAGAACACAAACACGTATATATATCCCATTTATGCATTCTTTTAAACCACCACATATTTAAACTATCTACATATCCTATTTATGGTGACATTTACATCCCCATATCATCATCACCATCAGATCAGTGTGCCCTGGTACACTTTTCTTCATACACTTGGTTCTAATAAACAAGGATGATTTTAAGTCCTGTGTGTATATTTTCAGAGTTAAAGCCAGTCCAAAGAGGTCATAAGCAAGAAGGTACGTATCCCAGCCTTCCAGAGGACCTGCTCACCCTCTGTGGCTCAGGCCTGACGAGATGCATTCTCTAGCGTCCTGTTACAGAGTCTCTTAGCTGGCTTTCTAACTAAAGGAATAACCACCAGGGCTGGCAGAATAAAGTTCTATGATGCCAAAATACTATCAATAAACTGCAGCTACATATTCATCAAGAAATCACCTTATGAAGTAGGTTGATTACCTTACAGGCTAATAAGCTTAACTGGATAGTACTTAATGTGAATAAATCTGTCCCCGGCAGCCAACAGAACATTAACAAGATTTTTTTTTTTTTTTTGGTGGGGGTGGGGACTTGCCATTATCAGAATCTAGATTTATTTTGTGTATGTTTGGGATTTTATTTGAATACCTTATTTAATTGAAAATGAAAACATCTCTGTATGTACTATTCCACATGTAGCTAATCTCTCTTAGTCTAGTTGTACTAAGTAACGAAGGCTCTTGAGGATTTTCATCTGTTGGTGGTAGATGGCGTCAAGGCAGGAGCCCAGCCAAATAGAACTTTACAGATAAGTGCTCACTTCTCTTAAAACACACTGTTCGTTTACACGCAAAGATCAAGTCTCTTAAAAAGGCTCCATAGTGAATTTAGATGCAAGAGCTACAAATGCAAGCAGTTTTCTGTGTCCACAGCTATTTATGCTAGCAGGGGGCTGCAAAAATGATGGGATGTGTGCTAACAAAATGGACAAATTTTTCTTAGGTAAAAAATAAATAAAAAAACATTTGGAGACTTTTGTGTTATTTTATTTTGCCTTCTTATTATCTAACTTGAAATATCTATTTTTCCTCTGATGTAAGAATATAGTCAGAGCATCTAATACAACGAAATACCACTTAAAAACCTTCTCTAAAATCTGTCTTGAATTTTAATTAGTTTTAATCGTGTTAGTTATGCTTTCAGGACAAGGGACCTAATCCCTTAAGGAACTCAGTGACTCCGGGCTCAGACAGGTACTTCTCCAGCCAAAAGGTTCAGGTTAAAGCTCCATGAATAGTTTTAAAGAGACAAGTTGCTCAATGCAAGCATAGTTTATTTGCTTCTGGCACGTGATTTCTTAGATGTCACTCTAAAATTCTAGAAAAAGAGTAATATGTGGCCTTTATTTAAAAATACTGATGATTTTGAGGAAAATGAGGTATTTGTATTTACATGGAAACCCTGGTGGCGTGGTGGTTAAGTGCTATGGCTGCTAACCAAAGGGTCAGCAGTTTGAATCTGCCAGGCGCTCCTTGGAAACTCTATGGGGCAGTTCTACTCTGTCCTATAGGGTCGCTATGAGTCGGAATTGGCTCGATGGCACTGGGTTTGGTTTTTTTTTTTTTTTGGTTTTGTATTTACATGCTTGAGTATTCAGTGTTCATCTTTGCCAAAAGCCTGGCAAGGAAAATAAAGGAAAAATGTTTCCATTATTTTCTGCATGGGAATGATAACCTGCATTAGCAAGAGCCCAAACTTGGGAGTTTCTGACCTAGGAGCTGTGGTGAAGTTAGGATAAGCTGTTGCAGTAGTTCTCTTATGATCACGATAGAGCAGTTTTCATGTCTGCAGAATGTAAAGAAAACTGCCCTATTTTAAACAATGAGTTTTATTGGCTCTGTGATACCAGCGCTTTTGATTAATCATAACATATAGATTTCTTATTTGACAAAATGATTTTCACACTTTCTCAAACTGAGCTGCAGTCTAAGACAATGGTTTAGAGAAGAGGTTCCAGAACTAGACAGCCTGAGACTAGAATCCTAACTCTGCAGTTTATTAGCTACGTGACCTTGACCAGGTCATTCTGAGCTGTACTCTTACCATCTGTAAAATGGGGATGATGACAGCATCCATTAAATGGCATGATAATTATAAAACTCTCGGTGTAGTACCTGGTGTGTATTACCATCGCTCGCTGCACAGGCCGTTCTGACTCACGGCGAGCTCGTGTTTCAGAGCAGCACTGTGCTCCACGGGGTTTTCAATGGCTGTGATTTTTTTTGGAAGTAGATTGCCAGGCCTTTCTTCTGAGGTTCCTCTGGGTGGACTCAAACCACCAACCTTTCTGTTAGCAGCCAAGCACATTAACTGTTTGTGTCACGCAGGGACTTTGGTATGTTCCCTGTTTATTGCCATCATCATCACCAGCATTCTGACAATTTACTTATATCTTAAAATCTTTTCTCTTAAATATGAAGAGAGGATTCTATTTTGATTTTTAATCTATCTTCATATTGTAGTTTTAACTAATAGATTCTTGCAGCATTATGAGGAAAAAACTTGGAAGGCCAGTCAGTTCATTGTTTTGTAACTTAAAATTTTGTGTGCGCTTATGCTTCAAAGATATTTGTGTTATGAACATTGGAGATAAGAGGTAATTTCTTGACCTCAAAACATCAAGAAATCTTTCTAAAGTTCTCAAATTATACAATTATGTCAATTTGCATTTAGCAAAAATAAAGCCACATTTTTGTCTTTCTAAAACTCAATGTAAGGGAATTCCCAGAGGTCTCTCTCAGGAGCATTTTTGCATACTAATTACTCAACAGTGTAAGTCACAGCAGCAGCACCATCTATTGGGGAGTTTTTCTTGAAACAAATGTTTCTGCAACTCCGGAAGAAAATATAACAAAATAAATTTAGGTCCAGCTCAATTCTCCATGAACATATAAAGAAAAGTTTACTTAGATAAATCATTTCTCCTAATGAATTGGTAAAAATCATAACTAAAAATTGTACGGCATTTACTGTTTGGTGCAGTACATTTTGAGACATAAAAATAAAAGGAAAAATTGAGCTTTGGAAAGTAATAGGCCTTAAGGGAGAATAAGTCTTCCCTAATTATCACAGCCTGATGCACGCAAGCCTTCTGCCTGCTAATGATTGGGGAGATGCGGCAATTTCCTTTAAAAATCCAGCCCCTTGTCATTCTTTTATGCCAAGGTAATTCGGATGCAATGGATGAAGAGCAGATTAGGCCATGATCCACTGATCGTATCTTTCTAACAGATTTATCGCACCAGATGGCCTAATTATTCTCACCAGTTCTCAATCTCTGTCTGTCAGCGAGACCAGATGCAATTTCTTGCTCCTGGTGAAATAGACTCCTAAGATTGAATGCAAGAAATAAAATAGGAAACTGAGACCACATGATTGAGAACAGAAAAAAAAAGTAGAAGTAAATCTAGGTACTCAAGTAAAGGTGCCTACGTCCCGCAGATCTCTCTGATATGAAGGCAAGTGTTTGATGGTGGCACGGCTAGAGACACATGAAATTGATTTGGATATTGGGTAAGTTTTGAGACAGATATAAATGTAAATATGCATACAGGCATGTATATATAGATGTTTGTGTGCATATATATGTATACACGTATACATAGATTGTGTGTGTGTGTGTGTTTTCATGGAGTCTCTGGGTGGTGTAAATGGTTAAGTGCTCAACTACCAACCAAAAGGTTGGTGGTTAAAACCCACCCAGAGGTGCATCAAAGGTCACAGCCTTGACAATCCTATGAGGTGCAGTTCTACTCTGCAACACATGGGGTCTCCATGAGTTGGATCACCATGAGTTGGAAATGACTGAATGGCAACTTTATTTACATATATGTGTTTATGCTCAAATCCATGCACTCATACACACACACGTGCACATGCACACATATGTGTGTACAAAGAAGTCATACAGAATTTGTGTTTGCTACCCGAATCATTTGGTCTCACATTTATTTTTTTCTTAAGTTAGATATTTATTCATTCAGCTAATACAAAAATAAATAAATAAATCCCAAAGGACTAGGGAGGGTCCCCCATCCAGTTCTGTTTAAGAAAGACTTGGCTGTGCATCATGTTTCATTTGTATCCTATTGCGTGTCTGTTTCTACAGACTTGACTAACCCTAACGTGCCTTCTGTCTTCCCAAGTACCTCACCACCACAGCTGAGTTTACCAGAAATAATAAAATTGAAAAAAAGGCTATCTGTTTAAAGAATGGAAATTCCCCGTGTCTGTCCTCATTCCACTTTAATGCTTTCAGGGTTGGTTCATAAGACTTACTCAGCTAAATATTCATGAATGCTCGCATGGCAGGAAAGGTAACAGGAAGAACTTTTAATTGGGGGGTCAACTGATATTCAGCATTCAGTATCAATGGTGGGATAACACTCTCCTCTTCATATGTGAAAGATGGAAATTACATTTTACTATGTGCATTAGTAAATATGCATTCCAACTTCCAAAGCTCCTCGCCCACCCATCCCAGCCCGGGGCCTTCAGCCTGAATTTAACTGGATAGCCTCCAGGCTAGTTTTCAACACTCTCTAACGAGAACTGTAAGCACTTGGTACACACTGAGTGTGTCTTTATTTTTCTATCGTTAGCTCTAAGCACACTGTCTGGCCCTTAGGCAGCAATCCATAAATGCTGTGGAATGAAAAGGAAGTATCTACACTCTGTTCCCAAAAGAATAGACCATTTTTTATGAGTAATGTAATTGCTCTTTCCACTGACAATTTACAATTCCTGAACAAAAACTCTGCTATGACATTCTGACACGGTGCTTGGGATATGAAAAAAAGACAGTATCACATTTCCACGTCCTAAATTTGCTTTTCAGTGATACACTTCTCTCTGGGATACACTATTTATGATCTAATAGTTATACGATGGTAAAAGAAGATATTAGCCACTGAAAGATAAGTGTTTCAGAGAATAATACACTTTTAATAGATGGCCAGAATCTTTGAGATCCATGTAGAATTATTGCAAACAAGGGGCTTAGTAATAAGGAGAATTTACCAACTTTTACACAGTTAATTTATATATTATTCATTTTACTATGATGTTATTTTTAAGTCAGTTCCATAATATTTATGTGCCCAGAATCACAATAAATATTCATTTATATATATATATATATATATATATATATATATATATATATATATAAAATCAGGGCAATGTTAAGACACACTATATCCTAGTGGATTTTGAAATCATAGTAGATGGCGATAAATATTTTAAAAGGAGTAAAAGATGATCAAACAAACTTAGGCAACACAACTGATGAATGCCATATGCAAATACATGGCCAGCATTCCCTACCTTAAAAGAATTCCAAAGGAGAAAACTGCAATCTTCCAGAATGTGAGACAGCAATCTTAGAAGCTAAGGCATCTGTAGTCAGGTAGCAAGACTGGTTGTGTCTCATTAATAAGTAGCCTCCATTCTGTTAGAATAGCTCAAGTGCAAAGCAGCATTCTAACTCTGGGGAGTCCTGCTGGAGGCATTAAGAAGAGGGAATGAAGATTTCTTTTCCAAATTAAGTTGTCAGGGAGCTCATTTACACTACACAGTGAGTGTATGTGGGCGAGCTGATGAAGATGATGATTTATGACCCTATAGACACTTAAGTGATTCTGCTGATGGAAATCTACAGCCAAACCCACTTAAGAAGCTAAAACAGAGCTCCTATTATCTGTAGGAGGTAAAACCACGTGGCTTTTGCCCTTAAAATTTCAAGTCACCCTACTGGGTTAGGAATGGAAGAAAAGCTCATTTACTCAGGGTTCATGTTTTGGCATAACATTATAAGACTCCTGGATATGCTTTTTTTTTTTTTTTTTTGAGTTTGTAATGATTGGATCTACTTTAAACGAGTTTTGGCATGATTATTTTTCCTTTTTTGAGGGAAAGGGAGAGATTGGATCTATTCAATCACGTCATAGCTACGTAATGTACGGAAGTTTAAAAAGTCTAACTGTGAATGAGTTGAAGCCTTCCTTCTGCAAAGGCAGCAAATATACTTTTAGGCGAATACTATGTTTCAAATAGCTAGAAAAATCATACAAGCAAAATTGACTAATGAATGTTGTCATCAGCCAACTTCTTCACAGCGTATCATAGGGGGTAAAAAAAAAAAGATGCAGAGAATAAAAAAAGTAAAATTATAACACCAAAATGGAAATTGTATTACAACTTCATCATATTTGGGTGCTTTCTCCATAGAGGCCAAGAAAACTAATTTTAAGAGTCTCATGAGAAGTTACAGACTTCGAGCTAAAATTTAAATATATTTGTGTAATATCCCATTTTAATAGCAAGTACCAGCTTTAGAAATAGTCCAGATAACCAGCACAGCCTCACACAAATCAGGCGAAAGAAAAAAAAAAAAAAAACCTCATTGTAATTCTACGGTTAATCTTTCTATACTTTTCTTATAAAGTGTTTTGACAGCATACACAGTAAACCCTTTAGGATCCTTTAGTGCAAACTGCCTCTATGACTGCTACCATCGACTTACACCATCTTAAATATAACGTAAAAATTTTGCCTTTCATTCACACACATCTACGTACTAGATTATTACGTACTTCCTATGCGGTAGACACATAGAATAATGAACATTAACTCTTTTATTCACAGCAACATTATCTTATCACAGTATTAGTTTACTTATGATATACTGTGAACTCAAGGGGACACAAAGCGACATCATATTCTTTTCTCCCTTGGCTCTTATCTGAAGCACCAGGAAGCAACCTGTGCTGTTGTTTTGCTTGGTTAAAAGGAAACATCAAATTCTCTGTCCACATATTCTCGCATTTCTGAAGAATCTGCCCCATCCATCTATTTTATTTTATATCATTAGGGTAAAAAATCAGGCGTCTATATTCACATACTTACAGGCAAACAATCTTACAGGCAAACAATAGTATGTATGTAAGAGTTACTAGGTAAGTGATCATTGCTATTTCCTTCGGAAGCTATCAAGAAAATATAACAAAATGAAAGATTCAGCAGAAGATTTTTTTTTTCTTTTTTGGTTTGTATTTTGTAACTCTCTGATGCTTCTGTATCCAAATTTAGCTAAAGATAAAAAAGTTTTTCTAAACAAATAACTCTATGTAGTTTCTACAGGATACCATAAGTTTTCATGCTAATATATTTTTTTTTTACCACCTTTACTCTTACAGCCAAAGTAAGTACAAATTGTAAAAATGTAGATAATTTCATTTATATGTGAATACATAAATCAAAAATATTAGGAGGCAAAAAGGCCCAGGAATGACAGATGGCAAGCACAGTTTCATAGGACTAACAGTTGAATCACTAGGTTGGTGTTTCATAACTAGAATATATTTTAAGTTAAAAAAATGGTATTATTTTAAAAGCATTTACAGTTTTTATATCTGTTTAGTAGAATTAACATGTATCAACTATAGCAGCTTACTATTAAAAAAAATTAGAATGCCAAAATATTTGGCATTTTATTTTATTTCATTTTATTTTCTTATGCTGAAAATGTTAGTTGTATATTTTTATAAAATTTTCATATTACCTGCTGGAGCAGAAATACGAATTTAAACCACATAGGGTAGTCAAATATCATAATTGAGTTAATGTTAAAATTTATAGAAGTTGATATGCTCATATTAGAATCATTCCTAAAAACCAAATTAAAGAAAACTTCAGTATAGTGGTTGCCGTTTTAATAGGCTATTCAGAAATACGAGAATTATTTCATAAAAAATCACCCTCCTCTCAGATGTTCCTATTAAATAGTTCTCATGAATTGCACATTGAAAAATCTGTTTCTCCAGAAACACCTCTCCATAACAATGCCCCATATTATTAGAGTGCTTTACAGTCCTCAGAGCACTTCCCACTGGCCCTCACAACAACCCTGTGAGGTGGGCAGACAGGGCAGGGGCTATGCTCCCATTTCTCAGGTGAGAAAACCGAGGCTCAGAGAGAGAACTGCTGAATCTCCAGCTTCCGATATTAGAAGTGGTTTTTTTTTGTCTGTTTGTTTTTAAGAGGAAAATACATTTTGGTATTTTGATCTGACCTATATATTGTGTAGACTGTGCACAGAGGTTCGTCTCCCTCAAAGATCAGGGCTCTTAGCCAAAGAGAATCTTGGCTGGCACTGCACTGGCTGATAAACAACTTCAGAGACACCATCTTCATGGCTTCTTCCTAACGGGGTTTTGGCATCCATTACAAAAAAAAAAAAAAGATAGGACTGAAGGAATCACAATGAAGCTGCTTTTTTCATAAAATAAAATAGACCCCTAAAATGTACTTATTTTTAGATTGGTCAATTTAATAACTTATCTTTTATTAGGCAATATAATAATAAAGTTGTAAATACAATTGTGTGTATTATATATCATTAAGCAATAAAAATAACAAGTACTCATATATTTTTCAATCTCCAAAGCACTATATTGCCCTCTAATGAGGTTTGCTTTGTTTTAAATGGGACCTAAGGGTTAAGAAGACAGAAAGAGGACTACTGAATAACAAAGAGCAATAAAACACAGAGGGAAGATCTATTAGCTAGCCTCCTTCTGTTTATGCTGCCAACATTAATAAGCAATTCTCTTATTTGAAAGTATTATCTTCAAAATACCCCCAACATTTTTTGGTTGATGTTTCTCGATCCCCCCGCCCCACCACCACCACCACCACGACCCACCTCACAAAATGTAACAGACCTTGTAATTCAAACGAAATTCTGCATCTTATTATGCTCCTCAGCTAAGGACGGTAAGATTTTGATCCTGAGTCAAGCTATACACTGTGTTTCTTATTGGAAAATAGAACTCAATGCCTGGCCCTCACCTCTCTCACATTTTTTAAACACCTGTGATCTTCTCCAAATGGCTGCTCCTTTTATATTAGTGTTCTTTGATTGAAATACTGGATTGGAAATTGTACCAAGCCAAGGATCACATGAGAAAAAAGAAGATTGCCTAGCCACAAACCCTTATTAATGCTGTCTCTTCCATTTAATCTCCCCCCTAAAAACTCAATGGGAAATACACACACACACGTACGTGTGTGTATATATGTATATACACATATACATATATATCCCTAAATGTCCTATACCAACCAAGAGTCACAGGTAGATCTGCATATAGGAGTGTACGTGGCTGGGTGTGTTCAAGCCTGTAATGTTATTTAAAGAGGAACAGCATGGATTTACTTTTCCCGAAGTTCTCAATACTTGGCCATTACTTACAGATATTTTGAGAATCAGGAGACCATGTGGAGGGAGGAGAGCAAGCCAGACATCAAACCCATTTATTTTGAATCTTAAATAATGACTTTTTATCGTTGATATTTTGGTTACATTGTTACACAAAGGACAAATTAACATCCGGTTTGAGGTCTCATCTTTGATAGCTTTGGGGTTGGTGACAGTTCCTGGGCATAGGAATCCTGCACCCATCCACTCTCGGCTGTGTCTTAGCAAGATTGTCGTACAAGGTTGCCAAAACGAGAGAAATTTGTAAAACGGCTCCCAGGTGCCTCTGTCAATACCTTTAAGCACTGTGACTTCCAGGGGGCTCCCGGCCAGGTTCTCACAGGGAGCGTCAACATACCCCTTTCCTCAGCAGAGCAGAGGGCTACCGAGAAAGAGCAGCTGGCTCTGCCATCCTTGGGGCGCCTGTCCATGTCTGCTTCCTCAGAGGTGGATCCACATAAACTAAAACAATCTGCTGAAGAGACAGGAGCCCACTCCACGATTCACCAGTGAATCACCATGTTTAGGGGCCGTGGTCATTACAGCTTCCACTCTGATTTGATGTGACTCAAGCCCACTCCGGAAGGTCAAGTTCTTAACATACTCTGACTGGAAATAAAAAATATCCAGGGCGCTAATTCTAAAAAAGTGCATCTGAGGGAATCACTTTCAAAGAATTGACAGAACTGTCCATGTGTTATTTTCACTCTGACATATAGGTACTTTTTGTTTTTTTGCTTGGTCTCATCCAAAACAAAATATACGGGTATGTTTTGTTTTGTGTTGTTTGGAGTGATCCATGAATTTAACATACATCTTTCCCCACTCCCAGCACAAAGAGTTTTAGAGTCAGAGGGAGTAGGGAGAGAGCTGAATGTGGAAGTAAAGCTTTTCGAGAAAAAAACACAAACAATACAAAACAAAAGTCGCAGCCCAATCGTGCAAAATTGCGTCTCTGGGTAAAGCACTTCTTGACAGGTTCGTGATATCCCCAGCCCCCTCCCAAGTCCTCCCGTCCACCCAGGGGGAAAGAAAATACAGAATGAAAGTGAAGCCATTCTTTTTCTTAAGGCTGTACAGACATACAGAGAACACATTTCAAGGGCTGTCGGGCGGGTGGTCATTTGCCAGGTTCCTGCTTCAAGCCCCGGCTGCGACCTGTGATCCATCCTGCGGCCAGCAGACTCTTTACTCAGGGACGACAATACAATTTACAAACCAAAGAAGAAAGGTCCATGGTCCCAACAATAAAATCCGATATTGACTTTACAATCACACGTACAAATTGCTCCAATCGATAATTTCATTTCTCCTTAAGACCTTGTCGTCTAAAACTAATTAGAGGCCAAGTTCCCGAGGAATTGTCAATATTCAAAGAAAATACTGGAGACTTAGAAGGAAATCATTCTTCCACTGCGGCAGTCAGGTGGGAGATTGGAAACAAGTCTCATCTTCTGGTGAGTTCCGGGTATTATGAAGGAAGGGTGGATTCCTGGGTCCAGACGGCAGCTCCCTATCATCCAGGGGACTCTGCTTATAAAGGAAAGACCAAGAAGCCGGAGAAGGTGGAATATTTCCACCCTCCCATGAGGTTGCCCCTCTCCAGTTTGAGATGCACTTTGTCTTCCCTTTCCATGAGCAGCAGGACGCCATTGCTGGCTGCTTCCCGGGTGACGTCCTGGTCTCCTGCAAATGCGGAGATCACTGGGTAGCCATTCTGCATTAAACTGACCTGAAACATAGAAGTCAAAACTCAGCAGATCAAGAAAGACCTCGCTTCCACACCTCGCTCTCTTCTCTCCCAACCTCCCCACGGACACACAAGGGCCTGACACGGAGGATCCCCACCTGACTCAGGGCCACAACCCTCCTAGTCAGGAGGGAGCCCAGGCTCCCTCTTTTATTCAGCCTTACAGAGTATGGGAAGGGCCTTGAGCGATGGAGATGTACTAACCCAAACCTTCAAGGCCCCAGACTGTGTCAGAGCTACCCACCTGGATGGTCTGTCTATTATATACTTTGACCACGTGGAAGCTGAAACTATAGATCCCTTTTCTCGGTGCTACAAATATGCTGGAGGCAAGATCGAAATGGTTGCCAATATTTACTAAGACCTGCAAAAAGAAAGAGGGAATAAAGCAAGAACATTGGAAGTCCCTCCTCAGCGTGTTTTAATCATTCTCGAAAAGCCACCAACACCGGTTTCCTTTATTAGCCACAGAAAAGCAGGCAACAGCATTTAGCATTTCAAGGCTCCCCAGGGTGGAAGAGAGGCTGGGTTGCAATATTCCACAGGAGGAATGTGGATGAGCATGTTGTATGTTGTGGGGAGGAGCAGAGAGGAAGGAATTGGAGACAGTAAACCAAGAGTCAACTGAGTCTGTTGCAGAGGTTTGCGGGATTGTGGGGACTTCGACATGAAGCTCTGTTGACGAAAATAGCTTTATACTGAATGAGGACAGAGAGGGTGATGGAGTCAGAAGCCAAGGGAATGAGGTAAGTTATGCAAGGTCTACTAACATTGGATGCTTTAGGTGGGAACGGACTGCATCTGCTTTTACTTCCATTGTTTCCCAGTGTCTGGCACATGCTCTGGCAGCACACAGTAGGTGCTCAATGAGAGACCAGGGTCATGAAATACTAGCTGCCCTGCTTTGCCTCACTTTCCTCTGAAAAATGGGCTTGTTTCCCTGGCTGAGCTACAAAGCATGCAAACAAGCTTGACCAAGTAAAGGGTGAATCAAATCCGGAGCTTGGACACCCTTAGCTTGAACTCAGGGAATTCTATAATATGCAAGAACCATGACAAAATGAGCCACCAGATACATGATCATGTGATCCAGCAGATAGATGGTCTTCCTTGAATAAAAGGGAGAGGGTGCTACAATGCCAAAAGCAGAACCTGAAGGGTGGAGGGCCCCCATTATTATGCACTTCCCTTCAGATGTTCAGGACAGAGACTGGTCACTTTGAATTATGCCCCCATTCCTACTTACACACAAACGCACAATCTGATTAAAATCCTAAAGTGGCCCGCCTGGTGTCCTCGGCTTCTAAGACCACCAGCAACATCATCAGAACCCTAGCCAAGAGACGCTGTCATCCGATCAGAAAATAAACTTCAGCTGAATACCTTTTGCTGGTTTTTCTTGCACACTTATTATAGATAGATGCGTAATGTGTTTCCCCAAAGCAATGCAAACGGCGGCCCATAACAGTTATTCTTGGAGAACACGGACTTCTTCAGCCCAGCCTGAGACCACTTCACTCTCTTTCACCTGCAGACTTGCACAGACACTCGGCTCTATTGTTCGTAACAAAGCCCTTCAGGATGCCGCTTTGCTTCATAGTTCCAGGAAGGCTCTTCTCTCTGCCAGCCTCCCAAGGCTTCAGAGGAGAAAAAAGGCTTCTCCCTTTACACCCTGCATTTAGAGCTGCCCCCTCTCTTCACCTCAGCTGCTCAACTTGAAATGCAGGAAACTGGCAAATTCAGGGCGCTGCTGTGGACAGAGAAAATCCAGCCAGGCTCAGATAGGCTGATCTCAATTAGTACATACCTGGGGTACCGGGGAACCACCATGTCACCTCCCCTGTCACTGTCGGCTCAGCTATAACACTAGAGTCCTACTTCTTCCCCTGCCCAAAATCACATGGCTGTTCTGACACAGTGATGCCTGTGCAAATGCTGGGAAACCGATCTCTAAGGCACTGATAGATGAATATTAATAATAATAATTTAAGAGACACATAAAGAGCTTATTAACAGACAGTTCCCAAATGCATATCTCCTCATTGTCTCCTTAAACAGGACACAGTTAAATACTTTCACTTCTTGCAAATAAAAACAGATTTCATCAAAGAGACAAATAGAGAAAGAAAGAAAGAGGAAACTCGAATACATGATCTTTAACAAGGATTAGAAGAAATGAAAACACTGGCCCAAAAGGCATTTTGGAAGTCAAACAAGTATGTGCAATAAACACTCATATGCTGTCAGTGACTCCAGAAAACTCCATTTTATGGAAGGGGACTTAAGCAAAAGAAAGGGGCTGATGAGCTAAAGTTTGCAAACCATTGTGACGTTTTCAATTTGTTGCTGAAAAATGGGGGGGGGCATGACAGGAAGTCACTGCCTCTGACCCAGGGATGGGGGTACAAAAGCCTGGTCCTCTTTCTAGCCCTTCTGCTTTGAACCCTGTGAGGAGAAGGGATGTGGCTTAAGACTGGCATTTGATTTTGCATGTATATCCGGACACAGGACCGACTCCATCCCTGGTGTGCCACCTCCCCTCCCGTTCTCCACTCATTCTTCTTGAACAGGCCCTCCCCAGGCCATCCCTGAGAGTGAAGAGCAGGTACACAGTTCCTACTGTCGGCTGAGGCTTTTGGAAAAACGCCTTCCTGAGCATGGGGGGAGGTGGAAGGGGGTTTAAATGCGTTCAGTCTTCATGTTCTCCACCTGGATAACTGACTGCCAACCGGCATAAATAACAGCAGCTGATTTTTATTCCCCCAATAGCAAAAAGTAAAAAGTGCAACATTTCCTGTTGTGAAACATCCTTCCAGTCACTCAGGCAGCCCTGCTGGACTCTAGGCCAGCCAAGTGCCAACTGAGCCAAGAATTTAACAATGGCCCAGCAACACGGTGAAGACTAGAGATGGGAAAGAGGGTATCCTAGGAAAAGAGGTATGAACGTGGAAGGGAAGAAGGGCCAGGCAGGGCAGAGGAGGGGCGCAAGCGATCCCCAGAGCAGAGCGGAAGGCGGCTGACCTGATCGAAATAGATGGTCATGGTGCGGTTGCTCATCTCAGATGGCTCGTGGTTAGTGCTGCGCGTGGCAGAGAAGGCCACCTTGGCGCTGCCCGAGCGCACGGAGATGCCCAGCGAGGAGGTGACGGCGCCATCGGCTGACGGGCTCGAGTCGCACACCACCAGGCACTTGCCCTCTAGGACGATGGGCTCCGTGTCGTTCTGAGCGCGCACCGGGCAGCCGGCCGGCAGTAGCAGCAGCAGCAGGGCCAGCGCCGCCCCCAGGCCCGGGACCCCGGCGGCCGGCGCGCGCAGCGCCCCCCGGCGCACGGCCATACTCAGCGGCGCGCGGCGGCACCTGCCCAGCGCCGGCATCTGGGCGGCGGACGCGCGCGGGGGGCGCGCGGAGGCGCGCGCGGCTGGGGGACACCTCCTCTGGTCACGGTCCGCCGCGCTGATGGTCAAGGCCAGGGTCGTCCTCAGCAGGAAGCCGCCCGCGGACCTGTCAGAGCAAAGAACCTATACCTTAGTCAGGGCTGCGGAGTTTGGCGGGGAGGGGCGCTCGCCAACACAGGATCCCCAGCACAGACAACACCAAATCCCCGGCCGGATTTGGCACCACAGGTCCGGGGAGTCCGGCGCGCTGGGCGGTGCATGCCGACGGCTCCTGGGCGCGCGCCTGTGTGCAGGAGTCAAGAGACCCTAGTTGTACAGGTCCTCATCGCGGGGACAGGGTCGGTGGCTCCAAAGACGACGTCCCCACCACTCCCACTCACCCAGCTCCAGGCGGACAGAGCCTGGAGACAAGGCCCAGAAAACAATTTACCCAGGCTCCCTCACCTGCCTGTCTGCGACTGATCCTGAAAGCTGCGCCAAGGACCCGTCTCCTTCCCCTCCCTCTAGTTCACCCCTATCCCCACCCAGGAGATGTCCTGGCCCAATTTGGGAAAGATTTTATTCGTTTTCCGCCCAAAGAACAACCCCCTGGAAGCTCCTTGGGGTGAAAACAGTAAAGAAAAAGAAGCAAGAAAAAGAGGGCGAGGGAAAAGCACTGGAACCGAGCACCCACTTCCCCGCACCCGCAGCCACCAGAGAGCCTCCGGAGACGCCCCTCGACTCCTCTGGCTCAGGACCGGAGGGTTCCCACGACGGGATTCCAGGATTGGCTTCTGTCTGGCTTGCTCTCTAGACCCTGGCTAACTCCTCCTGATGGGACGCAGCCGCGTCAGTCCCGCGCCCGTGTGCACTTTCCCCGGTGTCCTCTCCTCCCGCGGTAGCGGCAGGAGACCGTGGAGCGAGCCGTCTCAGGTTAGGCTGAGGACTGCCCAGCGACGCCGCCGTCGCCTCCCTCCCGCCCACCCTCGCACGACTCTGTTTTTGAGAGAAGTTGGCTTTCATGACTGCCCTCTCCCCTTCGCCTCGCACGAAATGAGGCCGTTCCCACCTCTCCAGCACATAGCACACAGACCCGCGACAGCCCTCATTCAAACACTCACGCAAGTACCATCAGGGCGCGGACCCCAGAGCGCAAGTCGGGGTCTCTACCTGGCACGTCCATGCTGGGCGCCCAGATTTTCGCCAAGTTGTTCTGCGCAGGAAAAGGGACGAGCGATGCTGACTGACGGGGACGTCGCGTTAGATCCGTCTCCCCGCGAGGCCACTACCGCACGGCCCCGCCCCGCCTCTCCAGCTCCCTGCCGGCGCCGGGCAGCTGCGCGCCCTAGCCCTGCACCCGACCCCCGTCTCACACCAGGCCGGGTCCTCTACGGAGTACAAACCGCGCCCACACAGGACCCGCGCTCCGCACCGGGTCCGCATCCGCACGCGCAGGGCGTCGGGACCCCGGGTCTACACTCTCCGCACCCAGTCCTTTAGCAGTCCCGCACCTGCACCCAATTTGCCTTGCCCCACGGCCCGAATGGACCCGCCCCACAACCCCCACACGACCTGCCCAGCGATCCGCACCTGGCCCGCACCTGGTCCTCTACCGGACACACACCACTCGTCGCACCCGGCCAGCACCTCCACCCAAGGTGCCTTGCCCACGCTCTGCACCAGGACGTCCTTTCCCCACATCCGACCCGCTCCGCTGGGCGCCGCACGGCCCGCACCGGGCTCTGCACCCGGTCCTCTAGCAGGCACACACCGCTCCCGGCACCCAGCCCGCACCCGCACACAAAGTGCCCCGCCTCGCGCCCCGCGCCCGGCAGCGAGCCGGAGACCGCCTGCCGCCAGTCCCGCGCGCCGCCGGGTCCCGGCTCCCTCCGGCTTCCCCGGCGCCCCTGCAGCACCAGGTCCAGCTCTCACCCAAACACCCAGAGCGTAAGCCTCCCAGACGGCTCTTTAAAGTCAGGCCCCCTCAAAAGCACCGGTCGTGTCTCTTCTTTTCGATTCTCTCTTTTCTTTTCCAAATTCCCTCCAAGTCTTAACCCTGAATAGCGTGACCACTTTCATAGTTAGAAAAAAAGCGAAACAAAAAACGGTTTTCTTTAAAAAAAAAAAAAAAAGTGGCAGAGGGCTGTAACGGGGTTTTAGCGGCTTCAAGGCGGCGGTTCCGGAACCTCGGGTTTGGGAAATGGTATGCTTTGGCAGGGCTTGCGACGGCGCACCCCGCCTGGGTTAGGCGTCTGCTCCCGTGAACCTCGGGGCTTGGGGACCGCGCTGTCGCTCCCGCTTATTGATTAAAACGCAAGCTCTGAGCTCTGGAGCGACCTGGGGAGACGCGCTGGAAGCGCGGAGACGCGCCAGCACGGGCATGGGGCGCCATCTACTGGGGCCGTTGCCTCCCTGCCGCAGGCTTGGCGAGTTGGCTTGGCAGGAGAGACCCAGGGACAAGAATGAGGTTTTCTGATAGGCTTCTCTGCCCCCCACCGCACCCCCCCCCGGCCGAGCAGCCTTGGCTCTGCAAAAAATACAACAAGAACAACAACGACGGAGGTTCTTTCCGGTATCCTTCATCAGTCCGGCCTCCACAGAGTGGAGGGACGCTCGCGATTTTGCCGATTTTCACTGGACTCACACAACCCTGACAAGATGATGTATCCTATCATCGGTTATGCTTGTCGATACAATCCTTGTACACATCACGCGGCTGTAGTCCACGCCAGCTCTAAACGAGACAAAGACGGAGTTTGGTAATGACCTCTGTTGATAACCTGACCTTCAAAAACTTAGCGAAAAAAATACTTAGTCCTTTACTTGCATGCTATGACTTTTCTGATAGAGTACTAAAACATTAACCGTAAGTATGGTAAGCTCATGAAAACAGAGTGTGTGTATTACTTCTTCCTTCAGGTTTCACACTTAAGCCTCTTTCCTTTGACAATCTGCTGGTGATCCGGGTCCACCCTATAAACGTGAGTCTTTTCAGGCAGGGGGTTTTGATGACCTTGTTTCTGGTGGGTGCTGTCTGGGTTACTCTCCCTATTTAGACCTGCCACGGTCTCATCTCTAAGTGCTTAAGATGAAGTTCACTTCAAATCAGCCATGATGGATACATGGAAGGACACGGCAAAGTGGAAACAGAACGGTACATTGTTAGTGAAACAGAATATGTGGAATGGTTACAAGCATGCGATTTAAAGAACCTCTGAACAAGATGTTTTCTACTTAACACAGCATGCGAAGTGGTAGTACAAAATATGAAATAGCTCCCAAATCTACCATCTTCCTGAAAGATATTCACCAAAAATGAAGGACTTCATTGCAACACTTTTGTAATATGCTGGTCATATGTGATGGACTTGCCAGGAAGCTTTTTCTAAGCCACCATAGGTTTCAATGTGTTGCTATCATTTTTAGGAGGTTACACACTAGAAATAGTTAATTTTTACTTTCAGAAAGTTATGTTCTTCCAATATTGCATTAATTTGACAATAGCTTATTGTCAAAATAAGCATGATTCTATCATTCCATCATAGAGTGCTGATTTGTGTACAGGCATAAATAATTGCAGAGGCCACTAGATCTCCAAAAGACATGTGAGGCATGGACTGATAATTAGGCCAATTTGGAGATACTAATTAAGTAGCAATACCTCTCACACATCTATAAATCTTTAAATAACACCCCTGTTATGCAGCTGTCTTAAATGATGTGCTATAAACATTTCCTTTGACTAATCAAAATACAAACATACATGAGCCATATTATTATAACCTTTGCAAAAAAAATGCTTTCTATGTGGCAATGATAATGTTTAGATTATGTATAAAACAAAAACCTCTAATCTATATAGTGAGTTAAGTTACGGAATGAGAGCAATGTGTTATTATATAATGGAAAAAAACCAGGTTAGGTAGGTTTATATTTAGGTTTGTTGATTCCTTTTAGAAGGAAGCTAGTAATTGTGAAAGATAGCAGATTGACAGAGAAACTGAACATTATTTACTCACTGATCGATTGATTGTTCTACCTTTAAGGAGACGTTTAGGTCGTGTGATGTCATTTTCACCCCTAGCCACGCTCAGAAGACTTTTCAGAATATAACTAAAATTTAAAAATAAGAATTTTTTTCAGTTATGTAGTAGTTACATTTTTCTGTTCCATGACCATACTACTAGTTACTGTTGCTATTTTTTTTCTAGGACATTAATAGTTGGCTCTGGTCTCTTAGTTATGGAGGCATCCCCATAGACAATAATAACAATGTCAGCCATTTATTGAACACCTGTTACGTGTCAGATATTGCACTGTGCCCTTTATCTAGGTTACAACATACAGTTTAACATACATGAGCATCCTGTAGAGGAGACAGATGCTCACCTGGAGCTGAAGAGAAAGGTGTTCTAATGTTTAAAAAAAAGTGTGTGGGGGGGTGGGTGTGTGTGGCGGGGAGCGGAACGCCAGGATAATTCAAATCCTCTTCCTTTAATTCCTACAAGATATTTATCTCCAATAGAGCTTAAATTTGTTTTCTTTGTCTAGAATCCATCTTCAGCACCTAATGCAGCCCTTTTTTGCTTTTCGAAACTAACTAGTATGTTACATTTATGATTTCATTCTAGGTATGCCACGAATTGGACTGACACAGTGGCTGCAACAATGGGCTCAAACATAGCAACGATTGTGTGAATAGTACTGGACCTGGCAAAGTTTTGTTCTGTTATACATAAAGTTCCAATGAGCTGGAACCGACTCCAAGGCACCAAAGAACAACAATATGCCATAAATATGGTCTGCCATGGATTTATCTTTTCAACTATGTGTCATTATCTTGTATACATCCCAGTATTTAATTTCTTCTGTTTAATGGTAGGAAATGGCTCTATGGCTGCACCAAATTGGGTCAGAGTCTGATGTCAGCCATTTCAATCCTATTAAACAAAATTCTTTATAAACAAAGACTCCATAAGTCAACTCTTACTTCAGAATATGAGAGTTACTGCTAGCTGAAACTTTCTTTTGCAAGCTGTTACTAAATCATTGTATTGGTCCAGAGGCAGTAGAAAGTCATTAATAGTGATGAAGGCATTTCCTAAATTTTTATTGATTTACTACTCTTCTTGTAATGTAATTGTATACCTTTCTATATGGAATAAACTCTGTGTATTCTTCCAAGGCCTTTGTATTGAGAATATTTTGAGTACATGTAATACACACAGACCATATATTTCTAATCATAGACTAATCTCACATTAGGAACATGCATGATTTAAAAAAAAAAAACTGATTGTTTTTGTACTTTCAGAAATGTTTTATGAGGTGATAGATAAACGTGTGTTTCCCTCTCAAATGTTCCCCTACAGGAATAAATTATAAAGTTATGTTACATTTTTAATTGTTCAATCATGCTTTAAATCCAGAAATGTTGGAGCTAACTTGAAGCTACATTTAAGAAACTAGACATATAACCATTTTGACTTTATAAAATGTTTCATTTTCAAGTTGTCATTCAACTTGGGGGCAATTGTTTGTTCTTACCAGAGGACATGCCTACATCCTACAAAAGCAAAAAGTCACAGGACATGATGGAACTGTTGTTGTTGATTCCGACTCAGTGACCCCATGTGACAGAGTAAAAAGGCCCTATAGGGTTTCCTAGTCTGTAATCTTCATGGGAGCAGGTCACCATGTCTTTTCTCCCATGAAGCGGCTTGGTGGAATAGAATCACCAACCTTTCAGTTAGCAGCTGAGTGCTTAACCATTGCACCACTAGGGCTCCTTATAATGGAACAAAAGGAAGGAAAAGTTGGGAGTTCAGGGTAGAACCATCTGGTAAACCAAAAATAAAACAAGCCAGTCTATTCTGACTCATGGCGACCCTATACGTGTCAGAGTTGAACTGCTCCATAGGGTTCTCAGTGGCTACAATCTTACAGAAGTAGATTACCAGGCTTTTCTTCCGTGGAAGTGCTGGATGGATTTGATCTTCTAACCTTTCGGTTACTAGCAAAATGCAGAACTGTCTGGTAGTCCCTGTTTTTTGAAGAACTTATAAGACGTGTGTTGCCAGTCTCTTAGGTTGGCGATCAGAGTTAACCAACAGATGGCTCAGTGAGTCACCAGCTGTAGCTGAGACCCACCAAGTGGCTACCATCACCTTGGTGACCCCTGTGTCTCTGAAAATATTTCTGTTGCATTGCTGCAGCATACTGGACAGGTCATGGGACTATTTCTATCCAACATACAATAATTCTAACTCAAAGAATGCTCAGATCTGAATTCAATTTTTATTGTTGTTGATCTTGTTTCAGAAGCTATTTGGTAGCACTGATGACTAATCGTTTCATGCTTGTTGTGGAAACAATATTAACTGTTGATCTTGAGAAATTCTTTGGAAATAGAGCATCCTAAGGGAATGTTCAATTCATAAGACTCATGTCTTAATACTGAGCAACTTGGAGGCTAGTGTTTCAGAGAGTTGCACCTCACTTAAGCTAAGAATGGCTGTATCCCTCAGGAGCCATACTTCTGATGTAACTCACTATAAAAGCTATTTCACACTGATCATAAGTTTTTAAGAGAAATATGGTTATTCTCTGCACAGAGATCAGAGTGCAGGAACAAACATATTTAAGAAACCATTCTCTATCTGAAAGTGAACGACGCACTGTCCGGTCATCTGAGCAGGCAGCGGCCAGCGACTGCTGAGTTCTATTTCTGATCATGTGTGAGGGCCCTCTAAGTCCAGGGCTGCCCAGTGCCTGCACCCCCAGCCCCCATTCGCTTTCTTCACCATAAACTCACCCAGATTTTGGAGATGTCTATTAACAGCAGCTTCCTGGAGGCAAGGAGGGTGGTAAAATTGAGGTATCAAATCATATACGGCTGCATTTCCCTATGTGCAATGTGTACCTTCTGAGGGTCTTGTTAAAAATGCAGACTATTATCTTCAAGTCTGGGGTGGAATCAGAAATTCCATCGGCTTCCAGCTGATGGAGATGCTGCTGTTCTGGCTACGCTCTGAGTAGCAAAAATCTATCCCATTATTCTCAGAGGGGCAATTCATGCCCTGAAAATATTCTGAAGGTTTACTATTAAGACGTTTACGAGGAAAATGTGCTCACATAAGAAAAGTTAAACCTGCATCAGAAAATAGCCTGGTGACCATATGATAAACATGGGAAGCATTATCCATCCCACAGTGTCATCGTACAACTGTTCTGTTTCATGATCTCCCACTGAAGATATGTCTCAAGTCTGACGTGCTATATTCTATATATATTATTTGAAAAAGAAGAGAAAACCTGTTTGTGCTAAAATCCCCTGCAAAAAAAAAGTTTTTTTTTTTTTTTTTTTTGCTTTTGCTTTTCTAAATGGTCAACTTTGGCAAGACAAATTAAAAATAACTGAGAAAACAAGAGACAAGGCTTTCTAAATGCATTTTGAAAACAGTTAGGGGCAGTTTATCGTATGTATAGGATTGTTCTATCAAAAGTAGCTCCATAATTGTCATGAAGGGAGGTTCACTTCATTAGCATGTCACTAAGCAAATGCCTACCTAGGGTTGAAGGCAGGGATGGATCCCCAATAAGCAAAGTTTAAGTCCATGCCTACCTCATTTACTGTAAACCAGTGCATACTGGTTAATCTGACCCTGGTTGAAGGTTTTATAATATCTTTGTGTGTGAAATGCATAGCATCCTTCTGGTTCACTATGGCTTCTAGCACCAGTGGTAAAGTGGATTTGTAACTGGATCTGCTAAGGACTGGACCAAAGGGGCCCTGCTGGCACAGTGGTTAAAGTGCTTGGCCACTAACAGAAAGATGGGCAGTTCAAACCCATCAGCTACTCCACAGGGAAAAAGATGAGGCAATCAATCTGCTTCCGTAAAGATTTACAACTTCGGAAATCCTATGAGGAAGTTCTTCTCTGTCCAGTAGGGTGACTGCGAGTTAGAATCTACCTGAGGGCAATGGGTTGGGTTTAAGGACAGGACCAGAAGCCCTGGTGGCACAATGGTTAACCTCGCATCTGCTAACAGGAAGGTTGGCTTTTTTGAACTCACCCAGTAGCTCTAAGCAAGAAAGACCTGATAAGCTGCTTCCTTAAAGATTACAGCCAAGAAAACCCTATGGGGCAGTTGTACCCTGTTACATGAGGTTGCTATGAGTCAAAATCCACTCCACGGTGCCCTACAAACACTGGACATAGAAAACCCGTGGACATGTACAAAAGCAGATATTCTCCTGGTTGTAATATCATAATATTATTCTTTTATATGAAACTTGGACTTTGTTTACTCACTTCCAGAATGTTCTCAAACTAAAAATAACTTTAAAATAAGCAACATACAGAATGAAATCTATCCTTCGGCAGGTTGAGTCAATTTCTGTTTGATAAATCATTGTTCTGATTTCTCATGATAATCTACAAAAAAGGATATGGATTTTCCTTGAGAATCCTTGTCATCTTCAATAAGCCTAAACATTTGGTGAATTTCTAATACATCTTAGGCATAGATTATATTGTACTGTCATTTCTCCTGAGGAAATAAACCATGCAGGGAGGAGAGGAAGACAATGAATGAATGAAAATGCAAAAAGGCAGGAAAATGTCAACTGACAGCGAGGGCTGAGGCTTCAGAGACAGAGGGCAGTTGTGTTTGAAAGCTGACATTGTTGAATAGGATTGTTGGAGGTGGGCTCTGAAAAAGGGAAGAAAAGTACCTTCATTAGCCACAAGGTATTCATATTAAATATCCTGTACCCCTACCCCTACCTGCCCCTAAGCAACTAGAAATATTTTTTCCTCGCTTTCAAAGATATTAAAATTAAAAAAGTTCATATTATGAAGAATAACATGACATGAATTGTCTTACTTGACAGGGGGGAATTTTCCTAATTTTGCAAATTCCCTGTGTGCCTTCAGGCAGCTTTTAGTGAATATTAAGGATTAGATTTAGTGTTTTTGTTTAATTCGTAATATCATGTTAAGCTGCTCTGCACAGAATAATCTTTAAATGATAGACCAACTGATATATTTCATCACTGATTTTTATGGATTAAATAATTTCCTAACATGGCAAATGATTACATTTTTAACGTTAATAACGTCTTGTTGGCAACTCTAATGTGGTGCCTCTAGTCAGTGTTGTAATGGGATTACTTTAGGATATGTCTTGCCCACTCACCAACTGGAATTTCTTTGCAAATTTAAGTATCATCACTCTTATTCTGCTATTTTCCAATGCAGCCAGCTCAACACTTTTGCTTGCTGGGAGCCCTACAGATGCATATTGATACATTGATTAAGTTGCTCATTAAGTAGAAATTTCAGCCAGTTCTATCATATGTCTTCATGCTAACTTTCAGAAGGGTCTAATGGGCAAAATGATTTAAATAAGTTAGAAAAAATAGAAGTTAAGAAAAATTATTTTATATTTACTTGTTAAGATAAATCAGATTTAAAATATTTGGGTTTTGTTAGTGTATTTTTGGTTTAGGGGAGTTTTGAATTTCTCCAGCCTAGTCCAGGAGCTGTTGATGGGCCATCAGAAGGTTGGAGCACATTTTAATAGCCTGCTCACATTAGTGTTTGTGCTTCTGAGAGGTCTAATTCTTGCCTGAAATAGAACTGAAGAGAAGATAACAGAATCGGGTGGACTGAAAACTTCACAAAACCTTCAGAAATGGGAGATATTCTTTCACATCTGTACTTCAAATATGCACCCATTAATAAACTATATACATCTTTAGAGAACAGGATTGATACATGTGTGGGTCTCTATACATATATACACAGTCACAGAAATAAGAAAAAATATATTGATCAATTAATAGTGTAAAAATACTGAGATTTTCATGTAAATATGTAATATGAAATGATATGAGTTATATATATAATATAAACTTATATATAATTAATACTAATCTATATCATATATATATTAATTCATATTATTATCAATTATATATATATACACACACACACACACATACATGGGAATCCTGGTGGCAGAGTGGTTAAGAGCTACAGCCACTAACCAAAAAGTCAGCAGTTCAAATCCACCAGGCACTCCTTGTGAACCCTGTGGGGCAGATCAACTCTGTCCTATCAGGGTTACTATGAGCTGGAATCAACTCAGTGACAACAGGTTTGGATTTCATATATATATACACACACATATGTACTATATATATAACATCAGTCATATAATTACTATAGCTTTTTATTTAATTAAAGTAATAAATTGTCCTAACCACCTTGACTCACTTAAGTCCATGTGAAAACTGAAAGGAAGCTTTAATCTTAGAACTGCAACTTTCTGTTTTATGACTCTGTGATCCTACAATTGTGCTGACCTTTCATAGAAAAAAGTCACCTATTGGTTTTTTAGTGAGATTGTTATCCAGCTTCTGTGTCTTAGACTTTTGTTTCTCTTTGTCTACCCTCTTCTCTCAGTGTTTCTGAACTTCACTGCTTGTTAACATGACCATCAAAGAAAGAGGTTTTTTTTTTTTTTTTTTTTTACTATAAGGAAGAAATTTAACTTGACCTATCACACAAATATCTAGTACTTTATATTTCTAGTCACAATATTTAAAAATCAACCCAAACCATGCTTGAATATGTGGCTCAAAACAGTCTTTTCCATAATATGAATATCAACAGCCTTAGTTATGGAAAAATATAAGTGTAACTCACAAAATGTGGAGGTAATTCAATGAAGTGATATTCTCATTTTTCATAAAAAGATATTGACATGTTGACCTGAAATTATGGAAATGGAATGCATCACTTTCAGGTATTAAGAAAACTAATATTAGAATGGAGTCCCTGGGTGGTGAAAACAGTTAATACGTTGGGCTGCTCAGTGAAAGGCTGAAGGCTCCAATCTACCCAGACGTGCCTGGAAAAAGAAAGACTTGGCAATCTGCTTTCAAAAAAATCAGCCATTGAGGACCAACCCCGTGGAGCAGAGTTTTACTCTCTGACATGCATGTGCTCACCATAAGTCAGAATTGGTTCCACGGCAACTGGTATTGAAATATATATATATATTTATGATTAAAAATAGTGTATTTTTTAAATGTTGATTAGAGAAGGAAGAAATTGAGGAGGCTAGCTAGTGAGCTAAATCTCTACCTTTTAAGTAGGAAGTCAATAGATATTGAATATAGTTGATAAATTTATAAAAAGATATTTAAGCATGGTATTTAGACTGGGAAAATAGGAGGGGGAAGAGGAAAAAAGAAAAATGATTACAATGCTCATACAGGCATTAGAGAGGTACTAGGTAAGAGACTATTCTTATTATTCCATTCTATATGATTCTGTGTTTTTTAACTTGCTAGGAAGGCTGCATTACCTTGGAAATCATTTTTTCTTAAAATACATGAAAGACATTTCTGATACAAGGGCATATTTGAACTAACTGTAAAGCGGTGGTGAGAAGGGCTAGATTTTAGAGGTCCTTTCCACTTTTCGTTTTCCACAGGGAGAGAACGGGAGGGCTCCCATCAGGGGACCTGAGAGGAGAAACTGTCTCTTGGAGCCTTTCTCTCCCTGGGCCTCATCCCCTTGACATGTGTTTTCACTTAGCCAGCACCCACATGGGCCTACTGGCCAGCAGCTTCAAAGTGGGTGTTGGACCGCGAACGACAGTGCAAATGCACAGCAGGGATCTGCTGCTTCCCTCGGGGATTCAAAACTGAAACAACCAAACGGAAGAAGAGGCTACCATCTGCTTTTTGAAACTGTACAAAAGAGACAGAGAGGAAATATAGCCCAGGAAGAAAATAAAGAATCCCAACAGACAAAGGTTAGTAAATGGGCTAGCAATTTGTAAGATATATATATATATATATGTTTTACAGAGGCTCCCTCAATAAAAGTTTAATTTTAATGGATAAATGAATTAAAAAAAAAAAAGAAACAAAAATCCATTACCATGAAGTTGATTCTGACTCACAGTGACTCCAGAAGACAGAGTAGAAATGCCCTATAGAGTTTCCAAGGCTGTAATTTTTAAAGAACCAGACTGCCACATCTTACTCCCAAGGAGCAGCTGGTGGGTTTGAATCCCAGAGCAATTGGTTAGTAGCAGAGCGCTTAATCACTGTGCCACCAAGGCTCCTTAAATAAGTGAATAGAATATATATTGTAGTGATCTGAAGTGGAGAGAAATCTTTCTGCTTGGATACTTTCAGTCGCAACAGTTCATTTACCACTTGGTGGACAGAAAATCTAACTGCAAGGAAGCTGTCTATTCTGGATATATAATTTGGGATGCAGTGGGGTAATGAAAACAGAACAAAGCTACAGGACATGATTCAAACCTAGAAATCTGCTCCCAAACAATTACAATACATTGACAAAAAAAAAACTGTTAACTCTGATGGATGTTAAGAGCTGTAATAAAAAGTTTGAGCTAGGAGAAATTTGAAACATTTGGCTAAAATGAGATTGGAAGACAACCATCAGATTCATTTTTCAGCTTTATGCCTGCTCTTCTTTCCCATGCATTGGTGAGAATTGATTATATTACCAGGGAAGGACATGTTTCTGTAATGAAGAAATATTATCACAGCCTTTGGTTTTCAATCCTGCAGGGAAAGAATTAATAACTAATCACATAATCTCTCCTATAATTTATTCTTCATAATCCTTAGAGTGTAACATGACTAATAATGTTAAAGGAAGTGAAAACCATAAGACTATTAATACTTGTTTTCATTCTCCTCTTCTTGGTTTGGTTTGACTGAGATAAAAGCATTCAATTTGAAATGCCTTATGAAATTTCAAATCTATTATGCCTGATTTACCTAAAGAAGATTAAAAATAAAATTGACAAGAATAATTTTAAAAGAAAAAAAATACTTTTTTTGCGCCAGCCTTTTGGAATTTTGCCAAAAACCAAAGCCATAAAAATATAGAAAAAAAACAAAAAAGGAGTTTTAGCGTGATGATTTCTAGCTGTTTTCAAGTGGAGATATTGTTTCCTATCCTTTCATGTTTCAAGCATGGGAACTAAGTGCTAGAATTTAGAATTATAATTTAAATATAAATTATCGTTATTATTTTAAAATTATTATCATTTAGAGAAGATTAACACAAAAGATTTTTGAGTGTAAATAATTCACCAAATAAGCAAAATTAAATGCTTTCAGAGGAAAAACACATAAGAAATTCAGTGACTTAAGAAGTTTAGTGACAAAATGGTAAATTATAATCTCTGAAGAATCTAAGCCAAAATGTCAGGCAAAGTCCTAAACAAATGTTAGATAAAAAAAAGAAGGTATGAAGGCTCGTCTCTCACTATTGTACAACCCCTACTCTGTCCCCTTCTTCCAATACTGATTAAAAAATAATAATAATAAAATAAATAAATAAAAGCGAAAATATCATTTGCTTTTCTTTAACCCTTAACCCCTCTGGCAGGGAACTACCAGAAATTCAAGCTGAATTCAGAAGAGGACGTGGAACAGGGAATATCATTGCTGATGTCATATGGGTCATGCCTGAAAGCAGGGAATACCAGAAAGATGTTTACTTGTGTTTTCTTGACAATGCAAAGGCATTCTACTGTGTGGATCATAACAAATCATGGCTAACATTGTGAGGAATGGGATTTCCAGAACACTTAATTGTGCTCATGCAGAACCTGTACATAGACCAAGGGGCAGTTGTTGGAACAGAACAAAGAAATACTGCCTGGTTTAAAGTCAGGAAAGGTGTGTGTCAGGGTTGCTTCCTTTCATTATACTTATTGAATCTGTATGCTGAGCAAATTATCTGAGAAGCTGGACTATATGAATAAGAGCCTGGCATCAGGTTTAGTGGAAGGCTCATTAACAACCTGTGATATGCAGATGACACAACCTTGCTTGCTGAAAGTGACTTGAAACACTTACTGATGAAAGTCAAAGACCACAGCCTTGAGTATGGATTAAACCTCGACATAAAGAAAACAAAAATCTTCACAACCGAACCAATAAGGAACATCATGACAAACTGGAGAAAAGACTGAGGTTGTCAAGAATTTCATTTACTTGCATCCACAATCAACGTCCATGGAAACAGCAGTCAAGAAAGCAAGCGAACTGTTGCATTGGGCAAATCTACTGCAGAAGATCTTTCTAAAGTGTTGAAAAGCAAAGATGTCACTTTGAAGACTAAGAGGTACCTGACCCAAGCCATAGTATTTTCAGTCACCTCATATGTGTGTGAAAGCTAGACAATGAATAAGGAAGACCAAAGAAGAATTGATGTCTTCGTATTATGGTGTTGGCGAAGGATATTGAATATACCATGGACTGCCAGAAGAATGAACAAATCTGTCTTGGAAGAAGTACAGCCAGAATGTTCCTTAGAAGTAAGAGTGGCAACACTTCTCATTTACTTTGGCTATGTTATCAAGAGGGACCAGTCCTTGGAGAAGGAGATCATACTTGGTACAGTAGAGGTTCAGTGAAAAAGAGGAAGATCCCCAATGAGACGGATTGACACAATGGCTGTAGCAATGGGCTCAAACATAGTAACGATTGTGAGGGTGGTACAGGACCAGGAAGTATTTCCTCCTGTTGTACATAGGGTCGCTATGAGTCAGAACAGACTTGAGGGTACCTGACAGCAATAACAACAACTAACCATTAATGATTAGGTATCCAAAGAGTTGAAGATACTCTGCTGTGTTTAAAACGAGGAGAGGCTTTGCTGTAAATATGGCCATAGAATGCATGCTACCACTTTAAATTGCTACTGCGAATCATTATTTATTTGTTTGCGTATTTGTTTAACATATTTCATTTAAGGAATCTGGCTATTGCGGGGAGGAAAAATACCCTATTGACGAAAATCAGAGGAAATCACTATGAACATTTGATTTCAGCATGTGTGTGTCCGCTGAGGGTGGAGGAATTACAAATATAACCTTATTTTACAAAATCTGCCATCACATTTTACCCAATATTTAGTAGCCTGATCTTTCCATTTAATTTTTCCTAGGATTTTTTTTTTAAGCCATTTAAGCTCAAATCTAAAAAGAAAAAAAGCTCAGAAATTCCTCTGTATAACAGGAGCAGGAACTAAAGCAGAGTAATGTGACTTATTCATAGCTTTTTAGGAAAGCAATGAGCACATCATGCTTGAGAAAGTAGAGGGTCAGTGAAAAAGTAGGACACTCAGCCGGATGGATTGACAAAATGGCTGCAACAATGGGTCAAACATAGCAACCATTGTGAGGATGACTCAAGACTGGGCAATGTTTCTTTCTGTTATACATAGGATTGCTATGAGTTGGAACTGACTCAATGGCACCTAACAACAACAACAGATAAGCACAATATCTAAAATTCATTGACTTCTTACTCTGAGCTCAGCGTTGTTGCATTGTTCTAGATAAATATCTTACATACTGAGGTAGACAATAAGCAACAGGGCTGGTCTAAATGTTTCCCCACAGCAGTTTAATTTGCACTTTGGGATCTCCTTGTGATTGAGTGAAGGAGTCATGGTGGTTCACTGGTTAAAGCGCTTGGCTGCCAACCAAAAGGTTGATGGCTCAAACCCACCAGCAGCTCCATGGGAAAAAGATTTGACAATTTGCTTCCATAAAAGATTACAGCCTTGGAAATTCTATGGGGCAGTTCTACTCTGTTCTATAGAGTTGCTAAGATTCAAAATCAACTCCGTGGCAAGAGGTCTGGTTTTTGGTTTTATGGTTGAGTGGAACAGCAGCTGGTTCAGGCAAATGCGTGGTGGGTGGAAGCGTGAGCTACTTCATTGGCTTATGGCTGGTCAGATTCCCCTCAGGGCTGAAAACTCCTACCACAGTGACTGGCAGTATTGGATATGGCAGCTGCTCCTTCAGCCTAGCTCCCAGGATGCAGAGATGCATAACTGCTATGGGCATGTAGCACTGGGAGAAATAAGTCTTTGTGTTATCCATTACTGGAGTTCCTGGGTGGAATAAACAGTTAAAGTCCTTGACTGCCAACCGAAAGTTTGGAGGTTTGAGTCTACCCAGGGATGCCTCAGAAGAAAAGCCTGGCATTTACTTCCAAAAAATCAGCCATTGAAAACCCTATTGAGCACAGTTCTACTCTGACACATATGGGGTCACCATGAGTTGGAATCAAGTTGGCAGCAACTGGATTGTGGTTATACTTACTAAGATCTGGATGGGGGGTAGAGCATATTGCAGCATAACCTAGTCTATAGTGACTAGTACACATATATTGCCCAATTTTCTCTTTTCAACAAGCTAATAAATTTGTAATTATTATTAAAAAAACCAAACCCATTGCCATCAAGTTGATTCCGACTCATAGTGACCCTGTAGGACAGAGCAGAATTGCCCGATAAGGTTTCCAAGGAGCGCCTGGTAGATTTGAACTGCCGACCTGTTGGTTAGCAGCCATAGCTCTTAACCACTACGCCACCAGGGCTTCTGTAATTATTATAAAATAATATAAAATTCAGACAAAAAAAATTTAATAAGCTAGGACATGCAATATCTGTAATTCCAAAGATGGCCTTATTTTTATCAATTTTCTACTTGCATTTCAGTGAGTATTCTACCACATGCATGTGAATTTTAAGTAGTAATAATTGTTGTTTACAATTCAGCTGCTAACCAAAAGGTCTGTGGTTTGAACCCACCAGCGGCTCCACAGGCAAAAAGACCTGGAGATCTGCTCCCGTAAAGATTACAGCCTAGGAAACCTACGGGGCAGTTCTATTCTTTATATAGGGTTGCTACAAGCTGTAATTGACTAGCTGGCACACAACAACAACTATTATTTTAGATAGAAGAAAGGAAGGAAGGGAGGGAGGAAGGAAAGGAAGTAGGAAGAAGGGAAGGAAGGAGACAAAGAAGGCAGGACAGAAAGAAAGAAAGAACATTTCTCATGAGTGCTTGTAAAGACTCATTTACCGTGAGATCGGTGTGGTTGGAGGAAGAGACAGTAATTACACAGCATAAAAATAGTCTTTTTCTGTCTCTATTTCTGTCACCTAGCAGTAAACATGCAGGAGAGTTATGGAGTAATGAAAAGACTTTACTACTGAGACTATTGGCTCTAAATCTAAAGGCAAATGAAGGTGTTCCTTTAGAGTTTCTCAAAAAAAAAAAAAAAAAAAAAACTAAGAAATGCAAGCATCAAACAAACGTAAAGCAAATTACCAAAGGGTAGATTCTGGGTGTTTTGTGATTCTAGATACCTATAGATACAGAACCAGAATGCAAGACTTGATACAACAAGCAGAGGAGCAGAAAGGAATCTTAAAACCAATGAAGAATAATAAAGACATGAAAGAAAAGTACAAAATTATACACACATAAAAAATGACTTCAAATCACCCCCATAAAAACTTTAAAAAGTTTTTGTCCTTGTTATATTGGCATCTCAAGAGTTAATAGGAGAGAGAAAAATCTATTATTTTCTATCCTCTGACATATCAGTGCTTTGAAATCTATCACACAATTTTTATTCTACAATATCTCTATTTGAACACTTATCACCATTTGCCATATAAACAAAACTGACAAATATAGTGTTTGCCATTTTATTTTGCTTCAATTTTATTTTTTAAAAATAGCATCTCTGATTTTCTCACGAAATGAATTAAAACTGAATGAACATGATAGATGAAAAAAATAAGAAGAGTCAGACATGGGAAGAAGAATAGAGAGATTGGATAGAGGTTGAAACAATGGAAAAGAGAATAGGTTTCCTGAAACGTGTCCTTGAGGATGCCCCAAAGAGCACAGTGACACAGAAATTAACATCCAGGACTTCCCTAGTAAATGTGGAATATCTCTAACTTCAGGATCCTCAGGGAGAAAGTCCCTTAAAGTGGAATATGATAGAACATACTTGACAGAGTGAAAAGAAATTGAATATGGTGACTACAAGTTTCACTGAGCTGCCATAACAACGTACCACAAACTGGGTAACTTAAAACAACAGAAAGATATTTTCTCACAGTTACGGAGATGGGAAGTCCCAAATTAGGATATTGGCTGGGTCATGCTTCCTCTGAAGGTTCTCAGGTAAAATCCTTCCTTGTCTCTTCCTAGATTCTGATGGCTCCTGGCAGTCTTTGGCATTCCTTGATTTGTAGCCACATCGCTCAAACCTCTGTCTCTGTCTTCACATGGCCTTCTGCCCTGTGTGTATCTCTGCCTGTCTCTTCTCTTAGAAGGTCATCAGTCATTGGATTCAGGGCACATCCTAATCCAGTATGACTGCATTCTAATTTAATTACTTATAACTGCAATGGTCCTATTTCTAAATAAGGGTACATTCTGAGGTTCCATGTGGACAGGGATTTTGGGGGGACAACTATTCAACACAGTACAATGGACATCATGATTCTCTTGTTTTTCCCTCCTCCCTTTCCTTGTTCCTGCCCTAGGAAATAATTTAAAACAAGAAAACGAGTTAATTAATTTTAAGAACGTGATCGAATCTTGCTGAAACGCCTGATGGAAAAGAGGGAGAAAGTAAACATGTTGCCCACTCAGGGCCAGGAAACCTGGTTACCCAGTGGAGTCCTAGAGCCCAACCCATACCAGACTTCACATACAGCTTGCTTTAAAAGTAGAGTTCTGGGTCCAACTCAGATCTAGAGTATCAGAACAGATGGAGTCAGAGCTTGACAACCTAAAATTTTAACAACGTCCTAAGAGACCACACGCTCTAATCTTTGATAACTACAGTATCTGAAGGAAATTCTCGGATACTGTTTTGATTCAATATATAGTAATAATAAAAGCATTGGCTTTTGAATCACTCTAACCTGCATTCAAATTCTTGCTTTGCCGTTTACTTTTTGTGATCATTGGACAAGTCAGGTAGCCTCTCTGATTATCAATTTCCTTGTGTACAAAATGTGACTAACATTAGTATTCATCTGAATGAATTAAATAATACCCGCAGTATACAGTATTCATGTTGTTGTTAGGTACCGTTGAGTTCGTTCTTACTCATAGCAACCCTATGTACAACAGAATGAAACACTTCCTGGTCCTGCACCATCCTCACAATCATTGTTATGTTTGAGCTCATTGTTGAAGCCACTGTGTCAGTCCATCTTGTTCAGGGTCTTCCTCTTTTTCACTGACCATCCATTTTACCAAGCATGATGTCCTTCTCCAGGGAATGGTCCCTCCTGATAACATGTCCAAAGTATGTGAGATGAAGTCTTGCCATCCTTTCTTGCAAGGAGTACTTTGGCTGTACTTCTTCCAAGACAGATTTGTTCATTCATCAGGCAGTCCGTGGTATATTCAATATTCCTCACCAACACCATAATTCAAAGGCATCAGTTCTTATGTGATCTTCCTTATTCATTATCCAGCTTTTGCACGCATATGAGGCAATTGAAAACACCATGGCTTGGGTAAGGTGCACATTAGTCCTTAAAGTGATATCTTTGCTTTTTAACACATGAAAGAAGTCTTTTGCAGATTTGCCCAATGCAATGCATCATTTGATTTCTTGACTGCCGCTTCCATGGACATTGATTGTGGATTCAAGTAAAATAAAATCGTTGACAACTTCAATCTTTTCTCCATTTATCATGATTTTGCTTATACAACAACTCAGAATGTAAAAAAGTTGGTCTCACACAACAAAGTGTCAGCTGTGCTGGGGCTGCAACTCACTTCCCGGCAAATTGCAAGCTCATATCATGTAGGTGAAGATGGTGGTATCCCTGCAGTCTGGGTTGCCGTGGTGAAAGGGGCATTCCAAAAGTCTCAGCAGCATCACGTCCCCAAATCCATCAGGAGCTTCAAGACCGCCTCCTGCCTGGATCCAAGCCCACATCTACCAAAAAAAAACCATTGGTGTGGAGTTGATTCTGACTCATAGTGACCCTAAAAGACAAAGTAGAACTGCTTGCTTCCCAGGGTTTCCAAGGAGTGTCTGGTGGATTCGAACTATTGACCTTTTGTTTAGCAGCCATAGCTTTTAACTACTACGCCACCAGGGTTTAGCCCACACCTAGGTGGTGCCTTTTAGGACAGTGTTGATGTGTTTAGGGTTTACTTTCATTTTAATATAAAACACAACTCATTCTCAGTTAAATAAACTACAGTATTTAGTCAGCAATAGCAACAGAGGGTGGCATGGAAAATGAATAGATCAAACATCTTGGTGGATGCAAAGTTGGGTCTGTGTTTGGAAAGTGATTTGAAGAAGGCTGCGTTCATTACCTGTAGCCAGGCTGGGTTCAAAATGGCATCCCTGGCTTAGCAGACCCATTTGACTTCAGTGAGGATAATGCAAAGCTGAGTGACAAGCAGACATAGATGACATTATTTTGTTTAGACTTCTAAAGGGCACTTCGTATGGTATTGGAGATAAAAAGCCATTCTGAAACATGGTCTCTAGGGGCTGCTGAAATCTAACGAAGTGCATTGAAGGTGGTTAAAAAAAAAAAGATACAAAGCATTTGACTTTTGTAGTCAGTCTAAGGCACTCTCCTCGTTGGCATTTGTTAAATTTTTATGTATGCATTGATCAAATATCTATCATTTTGATGCTTTCTCTGTGGGGACAATGGTGTCAGTTCTCTTCGTGGGGAAGCAGGAAAGGCTCATTGGAGAGGTAACAGGCAGAGAAGGCTGTTTATTCCCCAAGCTCTCAGTGTTCACGGCTCTCGGCTGCTCTCGCTGAGTGCCCAGGACAAAGCAATTGTTCTGCAAAAGTACAGGTTCAGCTGCCCCTGTGCTGCTCTGCAGAGGACCGTGGGGGCCCTCCTGCACTCACATGGGGATTGACCTCCTTCAAAGGCCAAAAGGGCCCTGCTCTGCTTTATAAGGGGCATGAGCAACCCACATGGACACATGAGTGGGTCAGGCTGACCGTAACACCTGTAACGTAAAACATGCTACCTGCTCTGTCAGTCAGCATGGAAGAATTTCCAGAACCTTCAAAAACACATTACAGTAACCTGACAAACTACAGAGAAACTTGGGATAAATTTTATTTCAGATAAATATTTTCTTAGGATGGGGCAACCTAGGACCATTGGACCAAAACAGAGTCCCCCTGACTTGCTTATGTAGAGCCTTCTGCTTTCCTTATAGTGAAAGAGAATCTCTGGCCTTCAAAGCCTAAAATATTTACTTCCTGGGACTTCATAGGAGAAGTTTGCTGACCCTTGTGTTGTGATGCATGTATACATCCTGAAGGTTTATACTGTTATGAGACCTTTAAAAAAAGAAAACAATTATCATGTATAGCTTTGTGAGAAGTGTAAGTGGTATTTAGAGGAAACATAAATACATAGATAGAGATGATAGTGAGAGAGAGAAATAGGTAGGTAGATAACTAGAGATAGAGCGATAGGCAGGTATATATATGTACATATACATACGTATGTAGGATATACATAAATTGTAAAATTATATATACACATGTATATAATGAATAATGTGTATTTCCATCAAGTTAAAAAAAATTTAGTAAACAAGAAGTCACTCACATGAAACAGAACAAATTATAGATATTCAAAATAAATGCCATAAGATTAGGAGGAATATAAAAACTTAATTTCCAAACTGGAAGGAAAATAAAAGACACAAGACTTGGATCCAAATGCTCTGAGTACTTAAAATGTATTAGTTTTAGGACTTACAGTAAAAATAGCATCCATGGCTTCAACACACCCTCAGTTTGACTCCTTCTTCTTCTCTGTCTCTTCCTCCTTCCCTGCCTCCCTCCTCCTCCATCCAATTTAATATAACACTTCTCTGATGATTTGGCACAATTTCTCTCTCTTAACAGGAACTTCAGATTTTGGATCTATTAACAGTGCATACATTATTTATTAACTTGCATCAGGAGTAATTTTGCAATTGGCAAGCTTCAGGAAGCTGCAGAAAATTATCATACCACCTCCCTAGCAGGCATTACTTCGCTTCTCAGCAGTCCATGTCAGCAGTCCATGTCAGAGCAAACATTTAAACGACGTCTTCGTTTCTGTCGGTCGGATATGGAAAGTGTAACAAATTGCCTGTTTCTTTCACAGCGTCCCCTCTGACCACGCAGCAATAACTGGTACATTCGCATCAAGACTGAAATGTACATAAGCTTCCATCTAAAGTACTCTGAGGACTCAGAGCAATTATTATTATTATATGTCAGTTTGGTGCCGTAAAACACGAGGTGTGTTTTTGTAAACTTTGGCAGGAGGTCTACAATGATAAGTCAGGAGCCGTTGCTAGGGTACATAGTTCCTTTTGCCTGTGATAACTGATTATAAACTGGAGTAGCTCACTGCACTGCACCTCCAATGCATGCCTTGTTTTACGTTCCTGCTACTATCCTTCAGGGAGCAGTAAGCAAGGCACGCATTTGGGACTTCATTTACAACAGATGACAGCTATCCAAACAAGCCACGTATCAGATAAATTGTGTGTATGTGTGCGATGAGTGTGGATGGATAGGATGTGTGAATTTCATGGCTAAGGTAGGGATGGAATGAAGGAGAGACAGGGAAGAAGATGCCATTGAGAAAATCTCAAGCTAAAGGAATACAATTTATAGAGAAAGAAATTGCCACTGGGGTATGAAGAAATCATTTGAATTCGGAAAAAATGTTTCCTCTCCCAAGGGATAAAGTCCAAATTTTCCATTTAACCATGATTTCTTAGAATATCATTTATTTTATCAAAGAGACAGGAAGGCACTTGACCTAACTTAACCGATGTGTTCAGACAGCCGTCTTTGATTTGCTTTGGTATAAAAATAGTCAAAGATTACTTGATCTCACTATTTTGTTTTAATATTAGTTTGGCATTAAAAAGAATTCAGTATAGCATAAATGCTGAATGCATATTTAGAGTCTTTGGAAACAGACAATAGTGGAAAACGAAACCTACTTTTAGGGAGGCAGTTTAAAATTTTAGTATTCCAGGTATAATTTGGGTTTGACGTTCTATGAAAATGCCTTCATGATTCACAGGGGGTTTAGCAGCTGGTTACCTTAGTGATTTTATTTATCTCTCTGACAACTGTCTGACAGTTAAAATGGGCTTGGGTACACCTGCTGGTGGTTGCTAGCTTTAAACTATAGGAAATTGAATGCAAGTTGCTTCTAGGACATAGAACTTACAATTCCTCTCCTCTTTTGGCAAACAGTGCTCGAATAGTGTGAGTAACATCATTGTAAGTTTTTGTTTTAATATTTAGAAAAGCCTCAAATTAAAATCATCACTATATAGATGGTACAGATGATATAAGTCATTATTATATAGGTGATACACAGATATAGATGATATAGACACAGATATGGATATGAATACAGATTCTGAATATACATATTGTAAAAATGGTGTGGGGGCGGTGTCTGATCTCCTCTAACTTCACAAGAGGGAAGGAGAATCAAGATCAACAGCCCAAGGCTGATTCCCATGAGGTGGAGGTCAGACATGCCTCCTCTCTCTGCGTTCTTTACAAATTCTGACACCAACCATCCCTCCCATGGCATTCTCTACCTCTGTGTTGGGTCTGGTAATTCATCGCAATGGCCACACAGAACTCACATACTCATGATACATGGGTTTTGTTAGGGAAGTAACAGGTTACAATTTAGGTTAGGGAACGCTGAGGTTACAGTTCTTCCATCAGGACAGCCTCTTCTCAGCACTGCTCACAGCATCTCTGGCCCTAGGCCTCTGCCCTGCTTGGGCAAGTGTTACAAAGCTCTTTTAGCTCTGCTGATAAGTGCCCAGAGGCACCTTACTCTGCCAGCAAGCCTCCTGCCCAAAGGTACTCAGCTTTCTTGCTCTGTGGGCCAGGAAACCCACCATGCCGTCTCCTGCCATGGTTTCTCTGCCACCACTTCTCTCTCTGTCTCCTGGTTCTAGGAGCTTCTCAGTACAGGGGTCCCGAGACCAAAGGACACACTCTCCACTCCAGGCTATTTTTTCTTGGTGATGGTGGGATCCTTTCTCTCTCACTTCTGGGATGGCTCACTTCAGCCCAGTGGGATGGCTTACTTCAGCCCAGTGGGATGGCAAAACTGACCAATCCCTTTGGTGGGCTACAATTACCCTAACTGCATAGTCCTATCCAATGACTTGGGTGGGAGTTAGAAGACCATGGTGAGAAAGGCCACATAAAAGCAATCCATTGCACTGCATAGGTACATATACATATTCATATATATATGCAGTGGGTTTATATATATCCAAAACCAAACCTATCAGCACCGAGTCAATTCTGACTCCTAGCAACCCTATAAAAAGAGTAAAACTGCTCCATACGGTTTCCAAGGCTAAAAGTCTTTGTAGAAGCAGAGTGCCACATCTTTCTCCTGTGTAGTAGCTGGAGGGTTCCAACTGCCAACATTTCAGTTAGCAGCCAAGTGCTTTAACCACTGCAGCACCAGGGCTCCATATATATATATATATATATATATATATATATACATATACAAATGCACACACATATATATGTATATACAACCAAAACCAGTTGCCATCAAGTTGACACTAACTCACGACAATCTCATTTGTGTCCAAGCAGAACTGTGTTCCACACGGTTTTCAGTGACAGATTTTTAGAATAGATCACCAGGCCATTCTTTCAAGGTGTCTCTGGGTGAACTCAAACTTCCAGCATTTAGATTAGCAGCCAACCACTTAACCATTGCACAACGAGGGCTTTTTAGAATATCTAGCAAATCAAAATACTTCGTTTATAAAAAGATCTTAGAAAGCAGTTGTAATTATACACTGCATTCATGCTTATCCATCGCAGAACTTAAAATCAACCTTGTTGTTATATTGATAGGGCCATTGAGTCGGTTCAGACTCATAGCAACACTAGGTACATCAGAACGAAACACTGCTGGGTCCTGTGCCATCCTTACAATCGTTTTTATGTTTGAGCCCATTTTCGTAGCCACTGTGTCAATTCATTTTGTTGAGGGTCTTCCTCATTTTCGCTGACCCTCTACTTTACCAAGCATGATGTCCTTCTCCAGGGACTGGTCCCTCCTGATAACAAAATCAACCTAAGACACAAATATTTTCAATTAGATATGAGTGGCTATAATAAAATTATTGTTAAGGTTAATACAACTCATCTCAGTTATTTTGTTGCAAACATACTTCCATCCCATTTCTCATTCAGAACCTCCACATCCCATCACTTTTTTTTATGTTGAATACTCAGCTCTTCTGTTGAATATTCCTGTGTCCATTATTCCATAAACATGACTTCTTAAGTTTAACCAGTCACATTCTAAACCACTGCAATTCTCCGCCTCACCCACCTCACCCACTTGTCCCAGGATTCAAACAAATTAACTCCTAGTATCTATTTCAGTAGTTCTCAAAATTTGGTCTCAGGACCCTTTTACACTCTTAAAAATTTGAGGGATCCCCAAAGAGCTTCTGTTTACGAAGATTATACCCAGTGATCTGAGGAGCTGCCAAGCATCAACTGGTGAGGGCTGATTCTGAGCATCTCCTCTCAACTTTGCTTTCAGTAACTTCAGGTCTGCGGCTTGAAATCGGCCACAGTGGGAGTATTTCAGTAGCATAGTTGAGCCAGTTGGTAAGAACCGACTGATAAATTTTAAGGGATTTCACAAACCAGCTTTAAAAAAGAGGCATTATTAAACATTCAATGTTATACGCTTACAAATAAACAAATTTTATTAAAAAAATTAAAAAATATTCATCACTTTCTAATTATTTTATGATATTTTGCTATTATCTATGCTCTTGTAGCTGTGTCTGCTATGTCTGCATGGTGGAAATATGATATACTGTGCTATTGTGCACCTCTTCACAACTCCTTGATCATTGATGCAGTCCTGGTGGCCTGAAATGGACCATGGTGGAAATATTTACACCACAGACATTGGCAAATGCTACGAATCAGGGTTTGATTTGTTATTCTGTTGATTTTCCAGATCTGATAAAGTGATGAAGAAACTATTCATCATTCAGATTTAAAAGTGTCGAGCCTGTAGCTGTTACAGCATATGTAGAGTATACAGATTCTAAAAAGCAAAAAAAAAAATAAGGAATTTGTCTTCCAGTATTAAAAAAAGTGTGATCTTATTCAGCACAGAACTGAGTGAAGGAAGAACCAACTCACAGGCTGGTGTTTCACATTTGCCTGACTTGTTAACACCAATGTTCGTGCTGGAACTACTCCCAGAGAACTGGTTATCAAACATTTGCCACAACAGGCTGCAATATTAACCACAAGGAAATAACAAATGCCTCAATTCAGGGCTTCCCTTCTCCTCAACTGCCCAACACACTGTACTGTGGACTGCCAGAAGAATGAATGAATCAGTCTTAGAAGACATACAACCAGGATGTTCCTTAGAAGCAATGATGGTGAGACTTTGGCTTGGTTACTTTGGACACACCATCAGGAAATACCAGTCTCTAGAAAAGGACATCATGCTTAGTAAAATAGAGGGTCAATGAAAATGAGGGAAACCTTCCATGAGATGAATTGAAACAATAAGCACAAAAATGGACTTAAACATAACAAGATCATGAAGATGATGCAGTACCAGGCAATGAGGTGACCATGAGCTGGAGCTCACTTGACAGCAACTAACAATAACAACAGCAACTTGTTCCCCTAGAGCCAGCTTACCAGCACGCCACTGATCATATTGATGTTTACCAGGTTCGAAAAAAGTCATTAATACATTTGAAAACAAAAATGATAATACATCCATTGTTGTTGTTGTTAGGAGCCGTTGAGTTGGTACAGACTCATAGCGACCCTATGCACAACAGAACGAAACACTGTCTGGTCCCGCGCCATCCTTACATTCATTGTTATGCCTGAGCTCATTATTGCTGCCACTGTGTCAATCCACCTGGTTGAGGGTCTTCCTCTTTTCTGCTGACCCTGTACTCTGCCAAGCATGATGTCCTTCTCCAGGGACTGATCCCTCCTGACAACATGTCCAAAGTATGTAAGACACAGTCTTGCCATCCTTGCCTCTAAGAAGCATTCTGGAAGAGATCCATATTTATGCCTATTCCCAAGAAAGGTGATCCAACTGAATGTGGAAATTATAGAACAGTATCATTAATATCACACACAAGCAAAATTTTGCTGAAGATCATTCAAAAACGGCTACAGCAGTATATCAACAGGGAACTGCCAGAAATTCAAGCCAGTTTCAGGAGAGGACGTGGAACCAGGGATATCATTGCTGATGTCAGGTGGATCCTGGCTGAAAGCAGAGAATACCAGAAGGATGTTTACCTGTGTTTATTGACTATGCAAAGGCATTCGACTGTGTGGATCATAACAAACCATGGATAACACTGCGAAGAATGGGAATTCCAGAACACTTAATTGTGCCCATGAGGAACCTTTACATAGATCAAGAGGCAGTTCGGAGAGAACAAGGGGATACTGACTGATTTAAAGTCAGGAAAGGTGTGCGTCAGGGTTGTATTCTTTCACCATACCTATTTAATCTGTATGCTGAACAAATAATACGAGAAGCTGGACTATATGAAGAAGAATGGGGCATCAGGATCGGAGGAAGGCTCATTAACAACCTGCATTATGCATATTACACAACCTTGCTTGCTCAAAGTGAAGAGGACTTGAAGCACTTACTAATGAAGATCAAACACCACAGCCTTCAGTATGGATTACACCTCCACATAAAGAAAACAAAAATCCTCACAACTGGACCAATGAACAACATCATGATAAACGGAGAAAAGATTGAAGTTGTCAAGGATTTCATTTCACTTGGATCCACAATCAACAGCCATGGAAGCAGCAGTCAAGAAATCAAAAGACGCGTTGCATTGGGCAAATCTGCTGCAAAGGACCTCTTCAAAGTGTTGAAGAGCAAAGATGTCACCCTGAAGATTAAGGTGCGCCTGACCCAAGCCATGGTATTTTCAATTACATCATATGCATGTGAAAGCTGGACAATGAATAAGGAAGGCCGAAGAAGAGTTGACGCCTTTGCATTGTGATATTGGCAAAGAATATTGAATATACCATGGACTGCCAGAAGAACAAACAAACCTGTCTTGGAAGAAGTGCGGCCAGAATGCTCCTTAGAGGCAAGGATGGTGAATAAATCCATTAAAAAAAAAAAAAAAGGAAAATCCATTACATGTTAACAAATATAATATTTTACAACAAATAAGCTAACATAAACATCATTTTAAGAAAATTAACTCTATTTTGAAAACAAACAGCAACAACAAAAAACAATTCAGTGAGAAGAAAACCAAACAAAACCCATTGCCACTGAGTCAGTTCCAACTCATAGCGACACTACAGGACAGAAAAGAACTGCCCCATAGAGTTTTCAAGGAGTGCCTGGTGAATTTGAACTGCTGACCTTTTGGTTAGCAGCCATAGCTCTTCACCACTATGCCAGAGAAGAGTGGTATTATTTTATATTTCTTGCAAATCTCTGGATAAATAGAAGACAGTTGGACTGTCATATCTGCTTCTGGAATCTGTTGCAATACACTGTTTTGTTTGAAATAGAGAAAGAAAATCCAGCCTCATGCTGTAGCTTTAGAAGGGAGAATCTCATGGGTCCACTGAAAGCCTCTCAGGGACTCCTAACAGACAGGCCTCACATTACACCCTAGAACTGTTGCTCTAGCTAAGAGGAAGCAGAAGTTTTTTTTATCTGGGTTTATAAGGTGACATTAAATTTCCAGTGAGATGCATACACATGTATACGGTGCTAGGACACTTCTAGTTTCTTAAAACAAGAAAAAGGATGTTTCCAAGGATCCTGTTTATCTAAATTAACACACAGAATGCTCAAGGTTTTAAAGTCTAAGTTATCAATACCCCAAGTTATCAACACTCCAGGAACATTAACCAAAAAAAAAACCTGTTGCTGTTGAGTCAATTCTGAATGTTAATAAGGAAGTTGTATTTTTTGTAATAAGAACATGTCAAGAGGCTTGATGTCAGAAGACGTTTCCTAGATATTGACACTTAGCCACATTTTTTTTTTTTTTAAAGTTTAACCCATTGCCATCAAGTCGATTCCGATTCATAGTGACTTTATTGTACAGGGTAGATCTGCCCCCATGGGATTTCTAAGTCTGTAAAGCTTTACGGAAGCCACATCTTTCTCCCTGAGCAGCTGGTGGGTTTGAACCATCAGCCTTTCTGTTAGCAGCCAACTGCTTTAAGCATTGTCACCAGGGTTCCTTACAAAAGCTTACTAGGAGGGTTTCCTCAGTGTTCATTTTAAGGGTCATCATTTATATTTTTATCGTATCTCTTTGTGCAATGCTTTGTTTATCTCCTTACAAAAGTTTACTGGAAGGTAAATAAAGCACTGTACAAAGAGATGTGATGAAAATATAAATGACGACCCTTATAAACGAACACTGAGAACCCTGGAGTTTTTCTTCCAAGGTGTCTTATTTTGTCATGGTAATAAAGGATAGAATCAAGATGGATTGGGTCATTCTATTGAAATTCAGATTCTTATTCATTCATTCATTTCATCCTTTATTCAGCAACTGTCTATACAATGTACCAGGCTCTGTTCAAGACACTTGGTACACATCAATGAACAAAACACTTAAAGATAACTTCTCTCAAGGAGATCAAATTCTGCCTAGAGGAGAAATACAATAAAAAAAAAAGAAAAGAAAAAAAAACCAGGAGACTGTTGCTATATAAACAAATAAAAAATAGGGTAGGGTAAAAGAATCAGGAGTGTGGAAAAGAGCAGTTAAAATTGGTTCATTGAAAAAGTGACATTTGAGCAAAGATTTGAAAGAGTTAGGAGATAGCCATGCAGATGTTTCTCAAGGAAGAATTTCCATGTAGAAGGAATAAGCAGTGCAGAGTCCTTGAGTTAGCAGCACACTAGAGTGTTTGGAGAACATAACGAGGCCAGTGTGGCATGGGCAGAGTCACTCAGTTATAGTTCTGATAAAAGATAGATGCGGTTAAAGTAGAAAGTCAAGCGCTGTTAGTCTTTGTTAGCGATTGTGAGAACTTTCGCTTTCCCATGAGTGGAAGTGGAGTCGTTGCAAGTTTGAGCAGATGAGTGACATGACTGGCTTGCATTTTAAAGATCATGCGCTGTGGCAGCTGTGTTATGAATAGAGTACTGGGGACATGTTGTTAGGAAGGTATGCAGCAATCTAAGGGAGAGAGGATGCTGCTTTAGACCAAGGAGGAAGTGACGAAATCTGTGTGGGTCACGCAGATAATTTCAAGGTAGAGCCTGTGAGATATGAGAGAAAAAGATGACAAGTATGACTGAGGTTTTGAATCTGAACAACTGAACAAAGTTCTGGCTTCCATCAATGAGGATGAGTGAACAATACAAATATGGGAAAAAATGGTTATCTTACGCTGAGTTTTCTAGAGTAGCAAAAATAGTGAAGCATATATAAATATATACAAAGAGATTTATTTCAAGGAAATGGCTCATGCAATTGTGGAGGCTGGCAACTTCCATATCTGTCATCAGGCAGCAGGCTAGAGGCTTCTCCTGACTCACATGGTTACAAGGGCTCAGGAACCCAAAATCTGTAGGTCAGGAGCCAGGCTACTGGCTCATTTCCCAAGAATTGGAAGTCAGAGGATGACAAAATGGATATTCTGTAAAAGCATGAGGTTTTCCAGAATATCCATATATATTTGATGCAGGCCAACCCCCCCCAAAAAATTCTCTTCCAGCTGATTAGCTGCTCACATCAGATCACAAAATGGAGGATGATTATACATCTGCCAAACCACTGAGAATCACGGCTAAGCCAAGTCGACACATAACATTAGCCACCACAGCAGTATATTGACCTTATTTAAAGCTATATAAATAAAACCCCACTGCTGTAGAGTTGATTCCAACTCATAGCGGCCCTATAGGACAGAGTAGAACCGTCCGATAGAGTTTCCAAGGAGTGTCTGGTGGATTCGAACTGCCAGCCTCTTGGTTAGCAGCCATAGCACTTAACCACTATCCCACCAGGGTTTCCATATATATATATATATATATATGTATATATGTATATGTATATATGTAAGGGAAACCCTGGTGGGATAGTGGTTAAGACCTATGGCTGCTAACCAAAAGATCAGCAGTTCGAATCCACCAGGCACTCCTTGGAAACTCTATGGGGCAGTACTACTCTGTCGCTATGAGTCAGAATCTACTCAATAGCAGTGGGTTTGGTTTTTTGGTGAGTATATGTGTAAGATAACCAAGGAATACAAAGAGAAGAGAAGGGGAATAAGGGCTATGTCCCTGGAAACTCAAAATCAAGAGACTGAAAAAAAGAGAAGAAACCTCAAAGGAAAACAAGTACTGGCTCACAAGGTAGGAAAAAGACAACCAAGTGTGGTGTCCTCCAAGCTACTGAAGAAAGTGTTTCAAGAAAGTTGGGTGTTCTCCTGTGTCCATTGTTAATGATAAGGGAAGGACCATACGTGTGAGAATTGGTCTTGGAATTAAAAAATGAGGAAGTCATGGGTTGGTGATGAGTGAATTTGGGGTGTGTGTGTCATTCAATATTTTGCCCACAGAATTGTTCAATATTGCAACTCAAGGCCTGAGTTTTGTTCTTTAGTTCTTTCAGCTTGAGAAATGCTGAGCGTGTTCATTCCTTTTAGTTTTCTAACTCTAGGTCTTTGCACATTTCATTGTAATACTTTATTTTGTCTTCTTGAGCCACTCTTTGAAACCTTTTGTTCAGTTCTATTACTTCATCATTTCTTCCAATTGCTATAGCTACTCTAAGTTCAAGAACAAGTTCCAGAGTCTCTTCTGACATCCATTTTGGTCTTTTCTTTCTTTTTAATGACCTTTTGCTTTCTTCATGTATGCTGTCCTTAATGTTATCCCACAACTCATCTCATCTTCAGTCTTTAGTGTTCTATTCTCAAGATGGCCTCTAAATTCCGGTGGGATATACTTAAGGTCATACTTTGGCTTTGTGGACTTGTGGTAGTTCTCTTCAGCTTCAACTTGAACTTGCGTATGAACAATTGATGGTCAGTTCCACAGAAAGCCCTTGGCTTTCTTCTGACTGATGATACTTAGCTTCTCCATATTCTCTTTCCACAGATGTAGTCGATTTGATTCCTGTGTATTCCATCTAGTGTCACATGTATAGACACTATTTATGTTGTTGAAAAAGATATTTGCATCTAATAGTTCATTTGGTCTTGTAAATTTCTATCCTGTGATCTCCAGCATCGTTTCTATCACTCAGGCCGTATTTTGCAATTACAGATCCTTCTTCTTTGTTTCCAACTTTTGCATTCTTAATTTCAGACTGCAGAAATTGTTAAGATTTTTCAATTTCTTCATCATTGGCCTTAGTGGTTGGTGCCTAAATTTGAATTTTATTAACTGGTTTTCCTTATAGGTATATGAATATTATCCTGCCACTGACAGCATTATACTTCAGGATAGATCTTGAAATGTTCATTTTGACAATGAATTCCATGCTGTTCCTCTTCAATCTGTCATTCCCAGAAAAGTAGGTGGGAGAACAATGTGGCTGTCTGCTTCAGTAAAGATTAAGCCTTGGAAACCCTATGGGGCAGTTCTACTCTGTCCTATATGGTCATTACGAATCAGAACCGACTTGGTGGCAATAGGTTTGGTTCAGTTTTGGTTTTGGCATAGTAGATTATGTGATTGTCCCATTCAAAATGGCCAATACAAATCCATTTCAGCTCACTAATGCCAAAGACATCAGTCTTCGAGTGTTGAGTTGAATTTTTACAGCTTCCAATTTTCCCGATTCATACTTCTAACATTCTACATTCTGATAGTTAATAGATGTTTGCAGCTATTTCTTCTCATTTTGAGTTGTGCCACATCAGCAAATGAAGATTCCAAAAGCTTTACTACATTCATGTCATTAGGGTCAACTCTACCTTGAGGAGGAAGCTCTTCCCCAGTCGTATTTTGAGTTTCTTCCAATCTGAGGCACTCATCTTCCAGCACTGTATCATACAATATTCTTCTGGTGTTCACGTTTTTCACTGGCCAATTTTTTTTGGAAGTAGATCACCTGGTCCTTCTTCATCAGTCTATCTTAGACTGGAAGCTTTGCTGAAATCTGTCCACCATGGTTGACCCTGCTGGTATTTGAAATACTGGTGGCATAGCTTCCAGCTTCACAGCAACATGCAAGCCACCACAGTACAACAAACTGACAGACAAGTAAAGATTAAAGTCTTGGAAACCCTATGGGACAGTTCCATTCTGTCTTATGGAGTCACTATGAGTCAGAATCAACTCCATGGCAAAGGGTTTGGTTTTTGGTATTAAGGAAAGGAGGTTATTGAGGGCATAGGGTCCACAGATTGGAGAGTGAATGGGATCCAAAGACTGTTGGCTGCTAATGGGAGTGAGACAGAAGAAAGAAATGATGGTGAGGACTGTGATGAAGAATGCCGAAAGCACAGACAGGCTGCCACCATTGGTATTGCTGGTAATCCCAAAGTCAGGGATGGCTATGGGAGTGAGGACTGAAGGAGAGTGTATGTTGAGATCATCCATTGCCAAAGGCTAGGGTATCAGAATTAGGATATTGGTGGTTCAGTGATAGAATTCTGGCTGATATTTTAAAAGTGTGCAGTGGGATGCAAGAAAGGGGCTATATATAGCACAATGAAAACCAAAGTAGAAAATCAACATATAAAAGTGTTCAATCTCACTGTTAAACAAAGGATATGGCAAGCTGAAATGAGAACATACTGGTTTTGAAATTTGGAAACGTTTTAAAATAAGCATCCCCAGTGCTATGAAAAAAGCATTTTCATACACTTCTGGCAAAACTACAAATTAGTTATGTTTCTTACTTATTCAGCTCTTTTATTAAGTACCAAATCTGTGTCAGACTCTGCACTGGGATCTGAGGAAAGAAAGATAAGAACTGCATGTTCTTTTCCTAGAGGGTCTTTTTGGATTTCTGAAAATTACTCAGAACTATGTTTCAAGAGTATTAAAGATAATTATTTTCTCTGACCCGATAGCTCCATGTCAAAAACACTACCAGGGTGTGAAGAAAATAATGATAATAAGTGTAACAGATACATATGATTCTTTTCATCCCAAAATTATAGAAAATTGGAAATAGCAGAAAAAATGTTTTAACATTTACAAAGAATTTTAATGGCAATGAAAATGCTTATAAAAAATATTGGCTGAAAAGCATGATTGAAACTTGCAGTTTCAACATTATATAAACTTATGGAGACAGACAGATGGGTGGATAGACAGATGATAGGGAATAAAAAGAAATGTGCCAATATATTAGCAGTTGCTATCTTTACAGCATTTTGATTTTTTTTTAAAAAATGTTACGGATGCTTAAAAAAAAAAGATACCCCACAATTGCCATAAATTAGTTTTCTAATCGGAAAAGCTTGTTTTAAAATCAGAAAAAGCTACAAATTTTTAAAGTGTATAGATGAGAACAGATACTTTCCTATCAGTGTGTCATTTTGCTCTGTAATGTTGTCCACATTTTTTCTGTATCAGTGTGTCAGTATATATGACTTAACGCTAAACAATATCTAAGTATAAGTCTGAATCATTAATAAGCACATGCTGACCCTCTCTACCACAGCAAACCCTCCCATTTGAATACAGCTTCAGCAATAGAGAAAAGCATCACTTAATTGTTTATCCAATATCTAAATGACTTCATCTTATTTTATTAAATTAGCCCTTTGGCGTTTCTCGGGTACGTTAACGTATGGAATAGCTCCATGTGTACGGCAACCCTCAGCGAGAACTCCCCAGGTAGCCTTTGCCGTGGTCCTTACTGGTTTCATTTTATTTCCTACTTTCCTTGCTGCAGTGATGAAGATAAATTCATCACAAGTGATTTCATTTCCATCCCGTGAGTACACATTTTAAAAATATTTAGACACATGTTGTTCTCTTAATATGATGAATACTTATAATCATTTGTACCTAGAATAACAGTTACTATCAATATCATAGCATTGTAAAGTGAATGAAGCATATTAAAACCATTTCCACAACCAGTTCTCATCATTGATTAATAATGAGGTATTATGCTTCAAAAATTATGGTGATACATTTCTTTGCAGTTAGCACACAGGCTTTGCAGTCAGACAGATCTGGGTTGGTCTTCCAGCTCCTTGTCTTCCTAACTGAGGGCTTAGTTAACTTTTTGGAACTTCAGTTCACTCTTTCTAAGATGGGGATTTTAATACCTGCAACATTGTTGTAATTACAAGTATCAGGTATAATATTAAGACTTTAATAAATGGCAGATATAATCTCAAAGTGTTCAAAATTTCAATCTCACTGTTACCATATACGTGATACCACATAAACGATTCATATAACTCTACTAGCCCAGGGACACGTATACTCTTTAAAAATATTTGCAAGGGAATGACTACTAATTTCTTTCAGGCACTGTTATTTTTACTCAAGGAAGACATGATGTATGTACTCAAAATATTCTCCACTTATATTGAGGTAATAGACACACCACGGAAGTATTACTTAGCCTCCTGGGTTGAAATTATTCCATGAGGCATGGAAGAAGTGTGAGAATAATTTTCTAAACTAAAACTGAAATCATGGTTGAAAATTATTCTTTACTGGGATTCATCACCCTCCTGCCACATCTTTGTCTACTTAAACTTGCTTATAAAGTTTTGTTTTAGAACATAGAACAAAATTCCAACTCAAAAAGAAAGACCAGGCTTGCTGGACTAACAGAGACCGGAGAAACTCTGAGAGTATGGCCCCCAGACATCCTTTCAGCTCAGTAATGAGGCCACTCCTGAGGTTCACCCTTCAGCCAAAGATCGAGCAGCCCCATGGAACAAAACAAGACAAAAGGGGCACACCAGCCCTGGGGAAGAGGAGGGAACAGGAAAGCTGGTAATAGGGAACCCAGAGTTGAGAAGGGAGAGTGTTGACATGTCATGGGGTTGTTAACCAATGTGTGTACTGTTTGATGAGAAACTAGTCTGTTCTGTAAACCTTCATCTAAAAGTTCAATAAAAAAAATAATAAATAAAAATACATAATGATGAACAGAGAAAAGAAAAAAAAAAGTTATTTTTGAAAACCTGACATTTAATCTCCTTTTCTAATATTTTAAATTTAAAGCATTTAAAAAATGTCTAAAGCCTTATTACCAAATAATTAGAATCTGTGGTATTTACTGTATTGTAGTTAAGAAAGAACTCAATCCAGAGTTTGTTTTTTAAATTCCTCACTCTTATAGAAATTATTTAATCAGTTATTTGCCCAGAACATGCAATAGTGATGGAGGTTTAAAGAAAATGTGCTTCTCCTAAACTGTATTCAGTTGCAATTCAGAAAGTAAAACTAAAAATTATGATGGAGTTAAATAAAAATTGTGATGGAATTAAGGCTTTTTTCCTGAAAGGCCCTTTCACTTTTCACTTTCTCAAAATGATTTAAAAGTTAAACCTAACCATAAACTATGACACTTTCTCTCAAAGATTGAAGTTTCCTAGTGACATCAAAATTTCGTTTCAGATGAAGCCTTACACATTTTATCTTTTTCATTTTTATACCCATTATTCATAAATCAAGTGACAATCTATGTATGGGGCTATTTCAAGGCTCTTTATTTTTTCCCTGTTCTGTTGGTCTACCCTTGCATCAGTACCATATGTTTAGAATCTGGCTTTATATGTGGCGTTGAAAGTCCTCCTACATTCTTCTCTGTCAAGAGTGCTTTGGCTATTTTGGGATTTTTGCACTTCCATGCAGACTTTAGAAACCACTTGTTAAGTCCCATATAAAATGGTGTCATGGCTATTGACATTTTAATAAATATACAGAAAATTTAGGATGATTTGACATGTTTGCAATGTTGAGTCTTACAAATACATAAGCATGGTATAGCTCTCAAATTATTAAATCTATTTTAAATTTCTTAAGATTGCTTTTAAACTTTTCTGATGTTCTGTATATTTTTTGTGGGATACATTTTCAGGTATTTGATATTGGTTATCACAGTCTCTTTATCATAGTACTCTTTTGGTCTTCTTAAGAATGATCACTTTATAAAATTGTCTTGCTAATTCACATATGTATATATTGCCTGTATACAACTTTATAATGAGAGGACTAGCATTGCCTGACTGATTTGCTGTCATATTCCTGGTAGAAAGAAGACTGCTTGGGACAGAGCAAATGCTAAATAAATATTTGTTAACTGAATATGAAAAGTACTTGTTTTCTCTCTCCCTTTTCTTTTTCTCACTCTCCATCTGTGTTATAACTGTGGTGTTTTCTTCTTCATCTTTGTCTTTATCTTCATCTTCTTCTCCTCTTCCTTCTTCTTTAATTATATATTATCATGTATGTGTGAATAGTTCAATATACAAGAGATGAGTAAAATTCCATTTATTTCTTTACTAGCACTATTATTTCCAGAAGTTCTCAACGGAAACAGATATCTACTGGAGCTATCTCAGAGTGGAACAGTGCCAACAGAGGAAATATCACTACCAAATGAGGGACTGGCCTGCCTGAAGAAACACTAAAAGAAAAGTAATTCCCTACTATTTATGAGTATTCTCTCATCTCATTTTAATTCATGAACTGTTAAGCATTCAGCTTAAGCCAAACTTGAACATCTTATCGATTTGTTCAGTACTATTCATGAAGATCATTTGTACTCACACAGTATGTTAGTGACTGGTATTATTAGGGGAAAATGGAATCTAGCTGAAAGGAGAAAAAGTAGGCATGTATTGGGGAATAATTACCATATAAATAGACATTAACCATCTAAAAGAGTTCTCCAACATAACATACATAATGCAGGTCTTTTGGGGAGTTATTTCTGAGATTTCAAGTTGAAATGTTATTTCAACTTTGTATGTTCTTTTTCACACAAACCGAGGAACAAAATCCAAAATGAGAGGTTAAAAATTTTCAAGTGTTTATACTATAGCAGCAAAATACCTACATGCACATACTATCCAGTTACAGGGTGCGAAAACACACAAAAGCAAGGACAAGGCTAGACATTTTTGTATGGAAATTATAACAGCACATCATCAGCTTTCGAATAGCACATAACAAATACAGTATGGGGTTTAATAAAGTTGTGTGAATTCAAAAATACTCAAGGTTTTAATTTATTTTTCTGTCAATTTTTGAATTTATAGAGCTGTTCACTGAAATCAACTTGACAGAGAGAAACATCAAGTGGAGATATAATCAAGACAAGCAGGAAATATGAGAGAAGCATGAAACCTTTCAGATGTAATTCTCTGTGGAAGCTAAGATACATAAATTTATTTGCTGTATGTTTTAGGCTAGGTTCTCTACAGGAGCAAAACCAGTGAAGCATATATATTAATATATGTAGAGAGATTTACTGCAAGAAAATAGCTCACACAGGGCTGGCAAGACCCAAATGCATGGGCCAGACAGCAGGGTGAATGGTTCTCCTGATTCACATGGTTGCAAAGGCTGATGAATCCAAAATCTGTAGGTCAGGTGGCTGGATGACAGCTTCTCCAAGAACCAGAGGTCAGACCAAGAGACGAGTACAGGATTGAGAGAGACAGAGCCTTGCCAGGACATCTATATATAGTGGATGCAGGCCACACCTCCAAAGAAACTCCCCTTCCAACTGACTGACAGCTTACATCAGATCACAAAATGAAGAATGATTATATAATACTGCCAAATTGCTGAGAATCATGACTTAGCCACATTGACAAATAGCAATAACCATCACACTTTGCAGTTGACTTGAGATTAAATCATCCCTTCAGTTTGTTTATCTAAAAAGTGAATTAAGGATATTTTACTATGACCTTGACCTTAGCTGGTAGAAAACAAATAAACAGTATGAATTTTTTTTTTAAAAGTTTTTTCTCTTTAATTTCTTCCATTTATATTTTTAAAAACTCACAATTTTTGCATAGAGTACTAACAGAATAACTTTGTTTGACTTTAATACAATGATTATTTATGTTTGAATAATACTTCACCTTTTATTATACAAAACAATTTACCATATAAAAGATAACAACTGTGTGAGGAAACAAAAGCCCAATAACTATGTGCAACATAGCTAGAGTCCAGAGTTAAGTAAGAAGCATAAGTCTTCTGGCTTCAATTCCTGCGTTATCTCATCAATTACATGCTGCCATCAAAATTAACTTTGGAATAGATATATTTTTTCAAATAATGAATTATGTCTTTTTGGCAGTATAAAATTTGGTTAATGTGATTTCCTAAATCCCTAAAGAGTATTAGCCAAGAAAATGTTTGGCTTTACCTGATACACTTATGTTGTTGTTAGGTGCTGCTGAGCCGATCCTAACTCATAGAGACCTTATGTGGTAAGGTAGAACTGCCCCATAGGGCTTTCTTTGCTGTAACCTTTACAGAAGCAGGTTGCTAGGCCTTTCTACCATGGAGCTTCTGGGTAGATTGGGACCGCTGACTTTTTGTTTAGCAGCACTTAACCATTTTAATAAGAATATTTAATAATTGTCTTAGGCTGGGTTCTCTAGAGACGCAAAACCAATAAAGGGTATAAATATCTATACAAAGAGATTTATATCAAGGAAATGGCTCACGCGATTGTAGAGGCTGGAAAGTACCAAATCCATGGGCCAGGCTGCAGGCTTCTCCTGATTCACGTAGCCACAGGGGCTGGTAAACCTGAGATCTTCAGGTCAGGCAAGAGGGCTTTTAGTCACAGGTGACAAAGATCAATGAATCCTAAGATCGGCAGGCGAGACCACAGGCAAGCTGCTAGCTCAAGTCCCAAGAACTGGAGGTCAGAAAAACAGGAGTCAGCTGCAGAATCCAGAGTGAGCAAAAGCCCATGAATCTTGCCAGAAAGTCCCCTTGTATATTCGATGCAGGCTGCATCCCCAAGGAAACTCCCTTTCACCTGATTGGCTACTCACAGGAGATCTCATCATGGAGGTGATTGAATTATATCAAATCTCATCATGGAAGTGACCACATCATCATATGACTACCAAACTACACCACAACTGCCAAACCACTGAAAATCATGGCCTGGCCAAGTTGACACATAACCTTAACCATCACAATAACCATCATGAATACTACATTGCATGTGAATAGGGCTTTATAGTTCACAAATTGCTATTATGTAAGTTGACTCATTTAGCTATAAGCAAATGTCTGGCTTAGTCATTGCTATATTACCTCATCCTAAGCAAATTCACAGAGGAAATGTCCCATCCTATCACCTACTCAGGAGCTGAGGCTTTCAAGGGTGTCTGTTATCACAGTCTTTGAAAGTTCAAACAAGTGTGAAGAGAATATGTATGTTCTGCAACAGCCCCCACACTGGGTCAGTTGGGTCTGACTTCCAAAATGCTTCAAAGTATCTTCCTAACTTCAAGTTTTATTCACGATGTTATTTTTTTTTCTTTGCTTCGGTTCTCTCTTGCTTTTATTGAAGGAAATTCAAATAACACAAAATTACCCATTTTAAAGTGGACAACTCAGTGGCATTTAGTTCATCTACAACATTGTGCAACCACTGCCTCTATCTAGTTCCAAACATTTTGTGTTTTGAGATTCTACTCAGTTCTATGTGCAAAACGCTGAAGAAACAGAAAGCATCAAAAGATGCAAGGAACATACAGAGTTATTGCACAAAAAAGAATTGTCTGATATTCAACATTTCAGAAGGTAGCATACGATCAAGAACCCATGGTACTGAATAAAGAAGTTCAAGCTCCAGTGAAGACATTGGCAAAAAACAAAGCTCCAGAAATTGATGGAAAACCAACTGAGATGTTTCAATGAACGGATGCAGCACTGAAGTGCTCACTCATCTACGCCAAGAAATCTGGAAGACAGTTACCTGGCCAACTGACTGGAAGAGACCCATATTTATGCCTATTCCAAAGAAAGGTGATCCAGCTGAATGTGGAAATTATTGAACAATATCATTAATATTACATGCAAGTAAAATTTTGCTGAAGATCATTTAATTTAAAAACAGTTGCAGCAGTATGTCAATAGGGAACTGCCAGAAATTCAAACTGGATTCAGAGGAGGACATGGGATGAGGGATATCATTGCTGATGTCAGATGTATCCTGGCTGAAAGCAGAGAACACCAGAAAGATGTTTACCTGTGTTTTAGTGACTACGCAAAAGCATCCGACTGTGTGGATGATAACAAATTATGGATAACATCACAAAGAATGGGAATTCCAGAACAATTAAGTGTGTTCATGAGGAACCTGTACATAAATCAAAAGGTGGTTGTTTGACTAGAACAAGCGCATGCTACATGGTTTAAAGTCAGGAAAGGTGTACATCACGGTTGTGTTCTTTCACTATACTTATTCAAGCTGTACGCTGAGCAAATAATCTGAGAAGCTGAACTACATGAAAAAAAAAAAAAAAGCCCAGCATCAGGATTGGAGGAAGACTCATTAACAACCTGTGATATACAGATGACACAACCTTGCTTGCTGTCAATGAAGAGGACTTGAAGCACTTACTTATGAAGATCAAAGACCACAGCCTTCAGAATGGATTACACCTCAACATAAAGAAAAAAAAAAATTCTTACAACTGGACCAATAAGCAATATCATGATAAATGGAGAAAAGATTGAAGTTGTCAAGGATTTCATTTTACTTGGATCCACAATGAATGTCCATGGAAGTAGCAGTCAAGACATCTAATGAAGCATTGCATTGGACAAATCTGTTGCAAAAGACCTCTTTAAAGTGTTAAGAAGCAAAATGTCACTTTAAAGACAAAGGTGTGCCTGACTCAAGCCATGGTGTTTTCAATCGCCTCATATGCACGCAAAAGCTGGGCAATGAATAAGGAAGACTGAAGAAAAATTGATGCCTTTGAATTATGGTGTTGGTGAAGAATATTGAAAATAATGTGGACTGCCAGAAGAACGAACAAATCTGTCTTGGAGGAAGTACAGCCAGAATGCTCCTTAGAAGCTAGGATAGCAAGGCTGCATCTCACATACTTCGGACATGTTATCAGGAGGCATCAGTCCCTGGAGAAGGACATCGAGCTTAGCTAAATAGAGGGTCAGTGAAAAAGAGAAAGACCTTCAAGGGGATGGACTGACACAGTGACTGCAACAATGGACTCAAACATAGCAACGATTATGAGAATGGCACAGACCAGGCAGTGTTTCATTCTGTTGTGTGTAGGGTTGCTATGAGTTGGAACTGGCTTGACAGCACCTAACAACAACAACACTCTGTACTGCATGCCCGGTAAGCACTGGCAATGAAAAGGCTGAAGAGTCACCTTTTCTGAGTTCACAAAATCACTGGCTAGTAGAGAAGACAGGCGACCAAAGGGAAGTTTTTAGTATTCTATGATTAAGAAAAAAGAGGATATTGAATCTTGTGGGATTGAAGCAGAATTTGTCCTGGAGAATGGGCAAGAATGTCAACAAGGCTGAAGCTTGTCACATGGTTTGGATCCTTAAAGTTTAAAAAGGAAATGACCATCCCAAGAAAAGGAGGGAAAACATTTTCCAGGCAAAGATAATGCAAGAGATGAAGCTATGGAGGCTTGAAACAGCATCCTGTGTTAGGGAGTAAAGAGTAACTCAGTGAAGCTAGGCTACAATAATCACAATGGGGAAGGAGATCAGGGAGGTGAGATGGAAAACCACAGATTGTGCCACACAGATTGTGCCACACAGATTATGCCACTCAGATTGTGCCGTACATATTGTGCCACATGCTGGAAACCACACTTCTTAGGAGAGAACTCCATTTGGGATGTCACAGGCAGTGATGGAACTGTCAAAGGTGCTATAGTCAGATTTCTATTTTATATAGGTCATTCTGATTGCAGCATGGTTTATTGATTGGAGGAGGGCAAGAATGGAGGCAAAGATTGCAACAGAGATATCAATCACAGCAATTATCAATATCCTTTATGACTGAGGGCAGTAGCAGAAACTAGAACAGAACATTTTTAAAAACATTTAAGAAGCAAAATCTGTAGAACATGGAAATTAATTGGGTATGATTAGTGAGAGTCAGAGAATTTAAAATAGTGCCTAGGTTGCCAGTTAAATTGGCAAGAGAAATGCTTATAACAACAAATTCAAAAGTCAACTCAAGACCAGATGGAGCCAAGATGGCAGAATAGACAGATGCTTCCATTGAGACGTCTTTACAACAAAGACTCAAAAAAACAAGTGAAAGGAGTATATTTGTGACAAGCTGGGAGCCCTGAGCATCAAAGGCAAGCTTAGACAATGAACTGAGGAGCAAGGGGAGAAAGAGGCCGGTCAGAAGTGCAGAGGAGTTACTGGACCTGAATTGTGGGGAGTCCTCAGGCACCATTCCTGGAGCGGCAGCGGCAGCGGCAGGCTGGTCCTAGCGTTCGGCGTCAGTTTCCTCAGGGAGAAGCAACCAACCACACAGCCCACTCACACCTTCGGAACCAGAGGAGAAGGGCGCTCTCAGCAAGCTAAGTATTTGCGTATATTTTACCGCGCCACCCCTCCCCCCACCGGCTTCAGCGGCTGAATCCCTGGGCCTGAGATAGACCCTTGTGAGCACCTAGAGCCGTTCTCCCAGCCTTAGGGAAGGAAAAAAATTTGCAACTGGGAGGAAAAGATAATTTGCTAGCTCCATTAACCAGGGGGAGCTCAGGACGGAAGCAGCTCCTGTCCAGGCATAAACCGTCCGTGGACCTTGAGTACCTTTCCCTTCTGTATGGACCTGTGTGGGCCTATTTCAGGAGAATAGCCCCTTGTTTGCAAACTCCAACCATTTCAGCTGTGCTGTGGAGAGATGGGTGTTTGACGTTTGACATTGCTTTGCGTGTTAAACAAGGTCTCCACCTACCCACATCAGGGACCTAAGGACGGTAGCTCCACTCAGGTCACGAAGCCACTCACGGCAGGGGTCCAAAGATAACTGGTGCCTCCCAGTCCTTACAACCAAAAACTTTGGATGCCCATGGTCCCCCTGCAGAACCCACCCACCAGCACGCTCTAGGGAACAGAGACGCGTTTTCCTCAGAGACACTTGGGGGTTGGTTCTCAGCCCCCTGCCTTGTTCAGAGTGTGACCCCCGGCTGCAATCAGATACCTGTATATACGCCAATCACTCCTGCCCCTCTAAGACTGTAGGACAGAGCCCATACCACACACTTGATATCAGCTACCTGAAACCTGAACTGAATTCATACAAGAAAACTGAATGGACTTCTAGAATGATATACCTGATAACAGCTCTAGACAGCTGGGGATAGGACACCAGAGCTCCAAAGGTGAAAATAATCATCCTAGTGCACTCAAGCAACCCATAGAGGTATACCAAAACGAAACAAAGCAAGCAGCTACGACACACTAAGCATGCATAAACTAAAGACAATGACTTATAGATGGCTCAGAGACAACAGTTAATATCAAGTCACATAAAGAAACAGGTCATGATCGCCTCAACAGGCTCTCAAAACAAAGAATCCAGGGATCTTCTAGATGAAGGTGCATTCCTGGAATTACTAGAGGCAGAATACGAAAGTTTAATATACAGAACCCTTCAAGACATCAGGAAGGAAATGAGGCAATATGCAGAATAAGTCAAGGAACACACAGATAAAGCAAATGAAGAAATTAGAAAGACTATTCAGGAACGTAATGAAAAGTTTAATAAGCTGGAAAAATCCATAGACAGACAGCAATCAGAAATTCAGACGATTAACAATAAAATTACAAAATTAGACAACTCAATAGAAAGTCAGAGGAGCAGAACTGACCAAGTAGAAGCTAGAATTTCTGAACTCAAAGATAAATCACTTGGCACTAAAATATTTGAAGAAAAATCAGATACAAGAATTTAAAAAAAATGAAGAAATCTTAAGAATCATGTGGGACTCTATCAAGAGAAATAACCTATGAGTGATTGGAGTACCAGAACAGGGAGGGATAACAGAAAATACAGAGAAAATTGTTGAGGATTTGCTGGCAGAAAACTTCCCTGATATTGTGAAAGATGAGAAGATATCTATCCAAGATGCTCATTGAACTCCACATAAGGTAGATCTGAAAAGAAAGTCACCAAGACATATTATAATCAAGCTTGCCAAAACCAAAGATAAAGAGAGAATTATAAGAGCAATGAGAGATAAACGAAAAATCACCTACAAGGGAGAGCCAGTAAGAATAAGCTCTAACTACTCAGCAGAAACCATGCAGGCAAGAAGGCAATGGGACGACATATTTAAAAAATTGAAGCAAAAAAATTGCCTGCCAAGAATCACAAAAATATCCGTCAAAACTGTCCCTTAAATATGAAGGTGAAATTAAGACATTTCCAGATAAACACAAGTTGAGGGAATCTGTAAAAACCAAACCAAACTACAAGAAATACTAAAGGGAGTTCTTTGGTTAGAAAATCAATAATATCAGGTATCGACCCAAAACTCGAACAGTGGGCAGAGCAACCAGAAGTCAACCCAGACAGGGAAATACAAAAAAAACAAAGCAAGATTAAAAAAAAAAAAAAAAAGCCCAAAACATGGTAACAGCAATGTTATTACATAAAAAAAGACAATATTAAAATAATAAAGAGGGACTAAGAAATGTAATCATAAACCTTCCATACGGAGAGGAAGATAAGGCGATACAAAGAAATAAAAGTTAGGTTTAAATTTAGAAAAATAGGGGTAAATAATAAGGAAACAAACGATCCTACTCATCAAAATAAAATACAAGGGAAAAATACAGACTCAGCAGAAACAAAATCAACAACAACAAATATGAGGAAAGGACAATATATAAAGAAAATCTACTCAGCACATAAAATCAAGTGGGAAAAAGAAACTGTCCACACACAAAAAAAGACATCAAAATGGTAACACTAAGTTCATACCTATCCATAATTACCCTGAATGTAAATGGACTCAATGCACCAATAAAGAGACAGAGAGTGGCAGAATGGATTAAAAAACATGATCCGTCTATATGCTGTCTACAAGAGACACACCTTAGACTTAGAGACACAAACAAACTAAAACTCAAAGGATGGAAAAAAATATATCAAGCAAACAAATCAAAAAAGAGCAGGAGTGGCAATATTAATTTCTGACAAAATAGACTTTAAAGTTAAATCCATCAGAAAGGATAAGGAAGGACACTATATAATGATTAAAGGGACAATACACCAAGAAAATACAACCACATTAAATATTTATGCACCCAATGACAGGGCTGCAAGACACATAAAACAAACTCAATCGGCATTGAAAAGTGAGATAGATAGCTCCACAATAATAGTTGGAGACTTCAACGCGTCACTTTCGGTGAAGGACAGAACATCCAGAAAGAAGCTCAGTAAAGACACGGAAGATCTAAATGCCACAATCAACCAACTTGACCTTGTAGACATATATAGAACACTCTACCCAATAGTAACCGAGTACACTTTCTTTTCTAGTGCACATGGAACATTCTCTAGAATAGACCACATATTAGGTCATAAAGCAAGCCTTAGCAGAATCCAAAACATTGAAATATTACAAAACATCTTCTCTTACCATAAGACCATAAAAGTGGAAATCAATAACAGGAAAAGCAGGGAAAAGAAATCAAACACTTGGAAACTGAACAATACCCTGCTCAAAAAAGACTGGATTATAGAAGACATTAAAGACAGAATAAAGAAATTCAGAGAATCCAATGAGAATGAAAATGCTTCCTATCAGAACCTTTGGGACACAGCAAAAGCAGTGTTCGGAGGCCAATTTATATCAATAAATGCACACATCCAAAAAGAAGAAAGGGCCAAAACCAAAGAACTATCCCTACAACTTGAACAAATAGAAAGAGAGCAACAAAAGAAACCCACAGGAACCAGAAGAAAACAAATAATAAAAATTTGAGCTGAACTAAATGAAATAGAAAACAGAAAAACAATTGAAAGAATTAACAAGACCAAAAGCTGGTTTTTTGAAAAAATCAACAAAATTGATAAACCGCTGGCCAAACTGACAAAAGAAAAACAGGAGAGGAAGCAAATAACCCAAAGAAGAGATGAGATGGGCGATATTACAACAGACCCAACTGAAATTAAATGAATCATATCAGATTACTATGAAAAACTATACTCAAATTTGAAAACCTAGAAGAAATGGATGAATCCTAGAAACACACTACCTACCTAAACTAACACAAACAGAGGTAGAACAACTAAATTGATCCATAACAAAAGTAGAGATTGAAAAGGTAATCAAAAAACTCCCAAGAAAAAAAAGCTCTGGTCCCGACGGCTTCACTGCGGAGTTCTACCAAACTTTCAGAGTAGAGTTAACACCACTACTACTAAAGGTGTTTCAGAGCATAGAAAAGGACGGAATACTACCAAACTCATTCTATGAAGCCACCATATCCCTGATACCAAAACCAGGTAAAGATATCACAAGAAAAGACAGTTATAGACGTATATCCCTCATGAATGTAGATGCAAAAATCCTCAACAAAATTCTAGCCAATACAATTCAACAACATATCAAAAAAATAATTCACCATGAGCAAGCAGGCTTCATACCAGGTATGCAGGGATGGTTCAACATTAGAAAAACAATTAATGTAATCCACCACATAAAAAAAAGACAAGAATCACATGATTTTATCAATTGATACAGAAAAGGCATTTGACCAAGTTCAACACTCATTCATGATAAAAACTCTCAGCAAGATAGGAATAGAAGGAAAATTCCTCAGCATAATAAAGGGCATTTATACAAAGCTGACAGCCAACATCACCCTACATGGAGAGAGCCTGAAAACATTCCCATTGAGATCAGGAACCAGACAAGGATGCCCTTTATCACCACTCTTACTCAACATTGTGCTGGAAGTCCTAGCCAGAGCAATTAGGCTAGATAAAGAAATAAAGGGCATCCAGATTGCCAAGGAAGAAGGCAAAGTATCTCTATTTGCAGATGACAGGATCTTATACACAGAAAACCCTAAGGAATCCTCCAGAAAACTACTGAAACTAATAGAAGAGTTCAGCAGAGTATCGGGATACAAGATAAACATAAAAAAAATCAGTTGGATTCCTCTACACCAACAAAAAGAACATCAAAGAGGAAATCACCAAATCAATGCCATTTACAGTAGCCCCCAAGAAGATAAAATACTTAGGAAAAAATCTTACCAGAGATGTAAAAGACTTATACAAAGAAAACTACAGTACACCTCTGCAAGAAACAAAAAGAGACTTACATAAATGGAAGAATATACCTTGCTTGTGGATAGGAAGACTTAACATAATAAAAATGTCTATTCTACCAAAAGCGATCTATACATTTAATGCAGTTCCAATCCAAATCCCAACGACGTACTTTAATGAGATGGAGAAACAAATCACCAACTTCATATGGAAGGGAAAGAGGCCCCGGATAAATAAAGCATTACTGAAAAAGAAGAACAAAGTGGGAGGCCTTACTTTACCTGGTTTTAGAACCTATTATACTGTCACAGTAGTCAAAACAGCCTGGTACTGGTACAACAACAGATACGTGGACCAATGGAACAGAATTGAGAATCCAGACATAAATCCATCCACATATGAGCAGCTGATATTTGACGAAGTCCCCAAAACAGTTAAATAGGGAAAAGACAGTCTTTTTAACAAATGGTGCTAGCATAACTGGATATCCACCTGCAGAAAAATGAAAGAAGACCCATACCTCACTCCATGCACAAAAACAAGCTCAAAATGGATCAAAGACCTAAATATAAAATCTAAAACGATAAAGATCATGGAAGAAAAAATAGGGACAATGTCAGGAGCCCTAATACATGGCATAAACAGTATACAAAACATTATAAAGAATTTAGAAGAAAAACTAGATAACTGGGAATAAACAGTATACAAAACATTATAAAGAATGCAGAAGAAAAACTAGATAACTGGGAGCTCCTAAAAATGAAACGTGCTCATCCAAAGACTTTACCAAAAGAGTAAAAAGACTACTTATAGACTGGGAAAAAGTTTTTTGCAATGACATTTCTGATCAGCGCCTGATCTCTAAAATCTACATAATACTGGGAAAACTCAACTGTAAAAAGACAAATAAACAAATTAAAAAATGGGCAAAAGATATGAATAGACACTTCACTAAAGAAGACATTCAGGTAGCTAACAGATATATGAGGAAATGTTCATGATCATTAGCCATTAGAGAAATGCAGATCAAAACTACAACGAGATTTCATCTCACTCCAACAAGGCTGGCATTAATCCAAAAAACACAAAATAATAAATGTTGGAGAGGCTGTGGAGAGACTGGAACACTTCTACACTGCTGGTGGGAATGTCAAATGGTACAACCACTTTGGAAATCGATTTGGCGCTTTCTTAAAAAGCTAGAACTACCGTACAATCCAGCAATCCCACTTCTTGGAATATAACCTAGAGAAATAAGAGCCATTACACGAACAGATATATGCACACCCATGTTCACTGCAGCACTGTTTACAATAGCAAAAACATGGAAGCAACCAAGGTGCCCATTAACGGATGAATGAATAAATAAATTATGGTATATTCACACAATGGAATACTACGCATCGATAAAGAAAAGTGAGGAATCTGTGAAACATTTCATAACATGGAGAAACCTGGAAGGCATTATCCTGAGTGAAAGCAGTCAGCTGCAAAAGGACAAATGTTGTATAAGACCACTATTATAAGAACTTGAGAAATAGTTTAAACTGAGAAGAAAACATTCTTTTGTGGTTACGAGAGCAGGGACGGAGGAAGGGTCAGAGAGGGACATTCACTAATTAGATAGTAGATAAAAACTACTTTAGGTGAAGGGAAAGACAACGCTCAATACAGGGAGGTCAGCACAATTGGACTAAACCAAAAGCAATTTCCTGAAAAAACTGAATGCTTCGAAGGCCAGTGTAGCAGGGGCAGGGTTCTGGGGACCATGGTTTCAGGGGACATCTAAGTCAATTGGCATAATATAATCTATTAAGAAAACATTTGTATCCCACTTTGAAAAGTGGCATCTGGAGTCTTAAACGCTACCAAGCAGCCATCTAAGATGCATCAATTGGTCTCAACCCACCTGGATCAAAGGAGAATAAAGAACGCCAAGGACACAAGGCGATTACGAGCCCAAGAGACAGAAAGAGCCACCTGAACCAGAGACTACATCATCCTGAGACCAGAAGAACTAGATGCTGCCCGGGTACAAACAACGGCTGCCCTGACAGGGAACACAACAGAGAACCCCTGAGGGAGCAGGAGAGCAGTAGGATGCAGACCCCAAATTCTCATAAGACCAGAGTTAATGGTCTCACTGAGACTAGAAGGACCCCAGTGGTTATGGCCCCCAGACCTCGTGTTGGCCCAGGACAGGAACCATTCCCAAAGGCAACTCTTCAGGCATGGATTGGACTGGACAATGGGTTGGAGCGGGATGCTGTTGAAGAGTGAGCTTCTTGGATCAGGTGGACACTTGAGACTATGTTGGCATCTCCTGCCTGGAGGGGAGATGAGAGGGTGGAGGGGTTTAGAAGCTGGCGAAATGGATACAAAAAGAGAGAGTGGAGGGAGAGAGCGGGCTGTCTCATTAGGGGGAGAGTAATTGGGAGTGTGTAGCAAGGTGTATATGGGTTTTTGTGTGAAACTGACTTCATTTGTAAACTTTCACTTAAAGCACAATAAAAATTATAAAAAATAAAAAAGCCAATTCAAGAGGAAGAATGTGTTAATTAGTATTATAGTGAGTTGGTGCCAACAGTCGATGTGTTAAGCTGCTAACTGAAAGATTGGAGGATCAATTCCACACAGAGGCACCAAGGGAGAAGGACCTGGCAATCTACTTCTGAAAAATCAGCCATTGAAAACCCCGTGGAGCACAGTTCTACTCTGAGAAACAAGGGGTAGTAACTGAATTTGCAATGCCTCTGGGATGACATAGGGGAATAATCCCAGAATCAGAGGAGAGGTGGGTCTCAGTCAGGTAATAGTTATTAGCATAATTTCAACCTCAGGAATGGAAGAAATGGTCTCAGGAGACAATGTAGAGTAAGAAACTGGGTAGTAAAAAAAATAAACCATAGAGTTATCATAAATAAGAACTAAATGTGAATGTTGGCTTTAGCAATTAACATGCCATTGACTACTCTGAAAGAATAGTTTCACACTCAAGATACAAATGGCTGAGACATGAATTTTAGGCAAAGAGGTAGAGACAAGATAGAATTCAATTGTTGTGAAAGAATGGATGAGACAGAGGGTGGTGGAAATTAGACACCATTGTGGGACCTGTCACAGTGAAGTCCATGAACCCTTGTTATGAGGAAGTTTCAATAGTATTGGTCATGGAAAATGAATAGGTCATAGAAATCAATATAAAATTGTTCTTGGGTAGAATGTAATATTAACTGGATTTTTATAAGAAGAAAAAAAAGGAAAAGACACCTGGCTATAGAATCACAGCAGAGGTGCATAGCTTTCAATTTAGGACTGGATGTCCATGATGACAGAGTCACTGAAATTCCATAAAATTCCTGCACATTTATTAGCCAGTCAAGTAACATACAATATAATAATAAGTCATTCTTTCATTCAGGTGAATAGTAATGATTGAGTCCTAGCCTTCTCATTTCTATTTGGCTAAGCAAATGCAAGACCAAGTCATAGATAACTAAATAAAATAAAATATAACCACTAACTTAATAGTAGACAACTGTCAGTTTTTGGTGATGGGAAAGACAGCACACAATATAGGGGAAGTCAGTACAACTGGACCAAAGCTGAAGCATAGACATTTCCTTGACACAACCAAACGCTTTGAGCAACTGTGTAGCTGGGGCTAGGGGCTGGAGACCGTCATCTCAGGGGACATCTAGGTCAATTGTCATAACATAGCTTATAAAAAGAAGACGTTCTACATCCCGCTTTGGTGAGGGAAAAGAAAAATAAGCATGTAAACTATATTCTCATAAAATCTGTATTTGCCATATTTATCTTGTGCAACTCAAATTCTTTATTTCTCGTCAGAACACCTACTGGGCATTCATTACTCTGCCTTTGTGACAATGGTAAAGACAGAGCTGCTGCTGCGTTTGATAACTCTTTGATATATTTAGCCAATTTTTAGCAGAAAGAATGTGTTTTCTGGATGGAACCATCAATACGCCAAGAGTCTGTGTGATAGGTGTTTGATCTTCAGCAGAGTCTTTAGGAAAAAGGAATTAAAATCAATTTTCATCATGTAATTGATATACTGACTTCCCAGCTAGACATAAGTTTTAAAACACTAAATACAGTTGCTGACTTGTTTACACATCACGGCGATTTTATATCCAACAAAAAGAAATGTGGCCTGATCCTGCACCATCTTCATGATCACTGGTATGCTTGAGCCCATTGTTACAACTATTGTGTCAATCCATCTCTTTGAGCGTTTCCCAGTTTTGATTGGCCCTCTATTTAACCAAACATGATGTCTTTTACAAATCTTACTCTAATGCAATTAGTTCAAAATGATGAAAATTGCCTTGTGAGAAGGACACAAAATAAAAAGAAATTTCTAAGAAACCTATCAAAATCATTATTAATGTAATTACTGCTTTTAATAAATCATTATCAAACCAAAAAAACCTGTTCCTGTCAAGACTATTCTGACTCATAGTGACTCTATAGGACAGAACAGAACTGCCCCTTGGGTTTCCAAGGCTGTAAATCTTTTTTTTTTTTTTTTAATTGTACTTTAGATGAAGGTTTACAGAACAAACTAGTTTCTCATCAAACAGTACACATATTGTTCTATGATATTGGTTAACAACCCCATGACATGTCAGCACTCTCCCTTCTCAACCTTGGTTTCCTTATTACCAACTTTCGTTTTCCTCCTATCTTCCAGTCCCTGCCCCATGGCTGGTGCACCTCTTTAGTCGTTTTGTTTCATGGGCCTGTTCAATCTTTGGCTGAAGGGTGAACCTCAGGAGTGGCCTCATTACTGAGCTGAACGGGTGTCTGAGGGCCATACTCTCAGAGTTTCTCCAGTCTCTGTCAGGTCAGCAAGCCTGGTCTTTCGTCTTGAGTTAGAATTTTGTTCTACATTTTTCTCCAGCTCTATCTGGGACTCTCTGTTGTGATCCTTGTCAGAGCAGTCAGTGGTGGTGGCCAGGTACCATCTAGTTGCACTGGACTCAGTCTGGTGGAGGTCGTGGTAGATGTGGTCCATTAGTCCTTTGGACTAATCTTTCCCTTGTATCTTTAGTTTTCTTCATTCTTCCTTGCTCCTGAAGGGGTGAGACCAGCAGAGTATCCTAGTTGGCTGCTCATAGGCTTTTGAGACCCCCGATGCTACTCATCAAAGTAGTATGTAGAACATATTCTTTATAAACTATATTATGCCATTTAGGCTAGATATTCCTGAAGATCATGGTCCCCACAGCCCTCAGCCCCAAAATTAGGTCCCTCAGGGAGTTTGGATGTGTCTACGGAGCTACCATGACCTTGCCAAGGCTGTAAATCTTTACAAAAGACTGCTACATCCTTCTCTCACAGAGGGTTCAAACAGCTGACTTTCCATTAGCAGTCAAGTGCTTAACCACTGAGCCACCAAGGCTTCCTGTATAAATCATTAAGCAATAAAATTGAAAAACTCAAAACTATTTCACAATTTGTGTGGTGGTAATTTTTTTATTATTAAATCCTATGATGTTATTTTTTTTTAAATAAAGTGTGTTCTTTATGAATTTAATCCTGATAATTTCTGTCAATGTACGAAAGCAAGAATGTTCTTTCTCTAAACTAAAACTTATTAAAAATGACATAAAAAGTATTCTGGGGCAACAATGAAGTTAGCACTACCAAACAGAGATGTTTGAGCGACTGAAAAAAAAAATGGATGCTACGATATTAGTATACGATTTTGCTTATGCAAGTCCTGACAAGGACAACTTGAAGCTGACCAAAAATTTTGAAAAATATGTGTATATAGAGAATATCATCTTCTCTTGATATCTCTTGTTTTGATTTAGTTTTTTTTATAATTTAGATTTGAACTTATAATTATGTTTACATAGCATTTTGTTTTTCTTTCTAAAAGTGCATTGTTGTTGTTGTTAGGTGTCGTCGAGTTGGTTCTGACTCATAGCGACCCTATGCACAACAGAATGAAACATTGCCTGGTCCTGCGCCATCCTTAACAATCGTTGTTATGCTTGAGCTCCTTGTTGCAGCCACTGTGAAAATCAACCCTGTTGAGGGTCTTCCTCTTTTCCACTGACCCTGTACTCTGCCAAGCATGATGTCCTTCTCCAGGGACTGATCCCTCCTGACAACATGTCCAAAGTATGTAAGACACAGTCTCGCCATCCTTGCCTCTAAGTAGCATTCTGGCTGCACTTCTTCCAAGACAGATTTGTTCGTTCTTTTGGCAGTCCATGGTATATTCAATATTCTTCGCCAATACCACAATTCAAAGGCGTCAACTCTTCTTCGGTCTTCCTTATTCAATGTCCAGCTTTCACATGCATATGATGTGATTGAAAATACCATGGCTTGGGTCAGGCACACCTTAGTCTTTAGGGTGACATCTTTGCTCTTCAACACTTTGAAGAGGTCCTTTGCAGCAGATTTGCCCAATGCAATGAGTCTTTTGATTTCTTGACTGCTGCTTCCATGGCTGTTGATTGTGGATCCAAGTAAAATGAAATCCTTGACAACTTCAATCTTTTCTCCGTTTATCATGATATTGCTCATTGGTCCAGTTGTGAGGATTTTTGTTTTCTTTATGTTGAGATGTAATCCATACTGAAGGCTGTGATCTTTGATCTTCATTAGTAAGTGCTTCAAGTCCTCTTCACTTTGAGCAAGCAAGGTTGTGTCACCTGTGTAACGCAGGTTGTTAATGAGTCTTCCTCCAATGCTGATGCCCCGTTCTTCTTCATAGAGTTCAGTTTCTCGGATTATTTGTTCAGCGTACAGGTTAAACAGGTATGGTGAAAGAATACAACCCTGACGCATACCTTTCCTGACTTTAAACCAATTGGTATTCCCTTGTTCTGTCCGGACCACTGCCTTTTGATCTATGTAAAGGTTCCTCATGAGCACAATTAAGTGTTCTGGAATTCCCATTCTTCGCAGTGTCATCCATAGTTTGTTATTATCCACACAGTCGAATGCCTTTGCATAGTCAACAAAACACAGGTAATTTACGCACCAAGCACTAGGGCCAAAGATGAAGAAATAGATTTTTATCAGCTGCTGCAGTCTGAAATTTATCAAACATGCAATCGAGATGCATCGATAATTACTGGTGATTGGAATGTGCAAAATTTTGCTGAAGGTCAGTCAAAAACCGCTGCAGCAGTATATTGACAGGGAACTGCCAGAAATTCAAGCTGGTTTCAGAAGAGGGCGTGGAACCAGGGATATCATTGCTGATGTCAGATGGATCCTGGCTGAAAGCAGAGAATACCAGAAGGATGTTTCCCTGTGTTTTATTGACTATGCAAAGGCACTCAACTGTGTGGATCATAACAAACTATGGATAACACTGCGAAGAATGAGAAAAGTGCATTACTTATTTATTAATCAGATTATATGCTCAAAAAAAAAAACCCCAAACCCGCTCATGTATGGCAAAATAAACACTGTGGCTCACAGGGGACATCCACATCAGGGCCCATTTTTAGAAAGCTCTGAGAAAAATCCAGTAGATAAAAGAAACAGCTGAAGATGTTGGAGAAAGAATTGATAAATCAAGGTCTCTGAAGCAACCTGAGGGAAAAAGTTCAGGGCATTGTTATGGATTGAATTGTGTCCCCTGAAAAAAGATATGTTGAACTCCTAAACCCCAGTACCTGTCAATGTGACCTTGTTTGAAAATAGGATCTTTGAAGATGTTATCAGTTAGCATGAGGTCATCCGGAGTAATGGTGGTGCCTGGTTGCTTTCGAACCAATCCGAACTCATGGCAGTCCCAAGTGTGAAGAGTAGAACTGTGCTCCATAGAGTTTTCAGAGCTGTGGCCTTTTGGAAGCAGATCAACAGGCCTTTCTTCCGAGGCATCTCTGAGTGTGTTTGAACTTTCAAGCTTCCTATTAGTACTCCAGCACTGTGGGCCCTTATTTAATCTGAGCTGTGCTCTTATGAAAGAGGAGAGGAGACGCGGAGATGAACACAGAGGTACAATTGCCAAGTGAAGACGGAAGCAGAGATTGGACTGATGCATCTACAAGCCAAGAAGCACCAAGGAGCCCTGCGAGGTCCTTGGGGGTCAGACTGGGCAGAGTTTAGGACAGGTATCTTGAGGTCAGCAGGTGGATAGACTAATTCGACCTGAATCTAGGGTCCTCCCAGGTTGATGGGAAGAATAGAGGTGGAGAGAGAATGTAAGCCAAGGGTAAGGGGTTCAACAATAGGAGTATGACCTGGGAGAACATAAATTACCCCGGGTGGTAAATTTTCAAGGAATGCACCCAGCAGGAAGGAGTTAAGACAGGAAGTGCCATGTTCAGTTAGCCCTGCTGCTCCTTCCTCCCAGAAACACTCTCTGCTGGAAGCAATATGTTTCCAACTTTTCAGAAGTCATTTTGTACCCAACGATGTCCTCATTCCATGTGCCCTAGAGCATGATAATCCCTGTAAACATCCTAAACCTGTCACTTCGGGTTCTCATTATCACTTGTACATCTAGACAGCTAGCTGACTGCAACTGGCTTGTTTGGTCTAAAACAGAATAATTAGCATGCTCCCCTCCAAAGTAAAAGAAGGAGCTAAACTTTTAGGTTTTAGTTCAAATCTCATGGAGACATCATTCATTTCAGCACTCCTTCCTTCAAGCACAATCTTGGATCAAACAGGTCACTGAAAAGCAGAGAAGTCAGAGGGAGGAGACCGTGTGGAGTGCTATTCTCCTCTGACACACATGGAGGCGCCATGGTTGGAGCTGACTCTCCAGTAACTAGTGTTACTGGTTTATATATTTCATGCCACAGAGGATGAATTCTCAATAAGTTAGTTCTATTTCTTTCTCCTGCCCTCTTTTTCCTTTTTTTTTTTATTTACATTCTCCCTTTCCTAGTAACCCAGTCTACAATATGTACATAGATGTCATGTAAAAACATTTCATATTTATGTCTTCAACACCTACAAATAATAAAATATATTTTAAGGGCATGGGGCTATTTGCAGTTGAAGTGACCAAGGCTGTCAGATTTTTAAGCCAGAATTCTGCAGTTTCCAGATTTTAATTCAGTAAGTGAAAGCTGTTGTTTTGTTTTTTCAAAAAAAGTTTCACAGTGTAAATAAATAATTAAATGACCAGCACTCTGTATATTCATGTATCATTCAATGCTTTCAAAGAGTCCCTTAAAATGCTAACCTAAGCATTCGTGTTGTTATTTTTCTGCTCTTGCCTTGCTCAGAATAATGGACTTTTGGTCATGAAAAGTATGCTATCTCTTTTATTTTCCTAGAGTCTACCAATTTCTCCCTTGAAGCTCCTCTCTCCACTCACTTGGGTGAGTGCTTTATTCATAGAAGTTCTCTTCTAAATGACTTAGGAGGTAAAGACTACTGATCCCAAATGTGCTATCCATTGTATCATCAAGAGAGATAAACTCACAAAAGCGAAACTTGATTATAGTTCACCTAGTATATTTCAGGAGGAATAGTGAGTCAGTGGTAGAATTCTTCTCTTCCATGTTGGGGCACTGGGTTTAGTCACCTCATGCCCAGTGAGCACCGCCCATATATTCAATGGTGGCTATGTGTTGCTATGCTGCTGAACAGGTTTCAACAAAGATGACAGACTAAGATAGACTAGAAAGAAAAGCCTGACATTTTATTTTCAAATATCAGACAATGGAAACCTGTGACTTACAATGGTTTGTTCCACAACCGATTACGAGGATGACATAGGATCAGGTAACATTTTGTTTTGCTGTGCTTGGCACCACCATGAGCCGGGGGCCGACTTGATGGCAGCTAACAACAACAACAATATATTTCAGTGGGAAGCCAAAAACAGGGAAAATGCATGAAATCAATAGTTGAAAATATCACAAAGATTCAGCTGCTTATAACAAAAATGGCCCCTGGAACTCGCTTATTATTTTCTTAAAAGTAGGTGATTGTTTGCACCAGTGGTCCTCCAACATTGCCAAAAATAGAACCACGCATAGACCCACACATGGATGCGTGCACGGAAGCACACATAGAACCACACAACAGACTTTCCAACAGATGTCCAGGCTGCATCTCATACCAATTACATCAGAGTCACTGAAGATGGGGCCCAGCAGCAGCATCTTTGCAAAGGTGCAGCCACATTTGAGACTCATGATGTACACTGATCCATTACTCCTCAAAATGTGGTTCAAGGCACGCCATCTCTGGTGTCACCAGGACCTAGTCAGATCTGCAGGATATTGGGCTCCATCCGAGACCTAATGAACCAAAATCTGCTCTTTAACAAGCTCCACAGGCGATTCCCTGATGTAATTAAAGCCAGCTTCACTCTTGTGCTCATTCTGGTCAAATGCTTTCCACGGTGCCTTCCTAATTTCCTAGAAAATGAGGATTAGTGAGTCTACATTCTTTGAGAATGTAAACACTATCTCCATAGACCCTTGATTTATCCTATATATCCTGCATAATTCAAGCTCTTTATTTTAGCTATCCATCTATCTAGCCATCCAGCTTTGTAGGTGGGATGCTCTGTGTTTTAGGGGACAATGTTAATTGGTCACAAACTGTCCTGAGAGAGCCTTTGTAGATACCCGCTAAGCAGGAGGACTGGCATGTACTTAATTATAATGCAACGTGAAAATGGGACTTCTTTAGACATACACCTGCCATGGAAGAAAGGAACTTGGCAGATTAGAGGAAATTTCTCTAATTAATCAGGTCCTAGTCATATCTAACTACTTGACCCTACCTCTCACAATGAACCAACAGCCTTTCTTTCTCCCGCTCTCAAAATAAGTTCATAATTGAAATTAATTCTTATTTGAGCAAAATATGATTCCTCCTCTTCCTATTCTCCCTCAATTGCATGTCTTTTCGTGAGCTGTAAAGGGGCATTTGAACAGGGAGTGGAGATTCAGGCTCCCTTTTATGTAATTTATGACTCTACACATTCTTCCCGTCTCCCTCTTTTGGTAAAGATGATTAATGATTTCTTTTTAGTGCAATTCAGAAGTTAATTGCTGACCTACCCCTGTTAAGGATGTCAAGCAAGCTTAGAAACTGAACCCAGCTGGCTTTTACTTCCTTCTACTTCTCATAACAGAGGCACAAAGATAACACAGAAAATATTTTGAAAAGCAAAATAACGCATTTTCATTAATAGCTTTTTTTCTCACTTTAGGAAACCCTGGTCGCGTAGTAGTTAAAAGCTACAGCTGCTAACCAAAAGGTTGGTAGTTCAAATCCACCAGGCATTCCTTGGGGCAGTTCTACTCTCTCCTATAGGGTCGCTAGGAGACGGAATTGACTCGACAGCACTGGGTTTAGTTCTTACTATATGCCAATGGGAAACCCTGGTGGCGTAGTGGTTAAGTGCTGTGGCCTCTAACCAAAGGGCCAGCAGTTCGAATCTGCCAGGTGCTCCTTGGAAACTCTATGGGGCAGTTCTACTCTGTCCTGTAGGGTCACTATGAGGCGGAATCGACTCGACGGTACTGAGTTTGGTGTTTTTTTTTTTTTTTAATATGCTAATGATATTTCATACCGGCATGTGCTCAATGACAAGAAAAACAATTACAGGAATTTAGAGAATGTTTTCCAAGTGCTCGTCAAAGACTTGATAATATTTAGATTTGGGGCTTCTTCAAATTCGTTTTACATATGGGTGGTACAGGCACTCTTAAACACTAGTTGCTGCTTAAGCACTGAGGAAACTTAGCTGTCTAAGAACCAGGCCACAGCTAACCACCACTGGGCTAGGGCAGACATTGGCTCAGGCAGGCTGTGCTGCCTCTGCCCAGGGCCTAGGCATGGATGTGAAGAGTCTGAGCAGAGCCTCCCAGCGTGCAGCCAGGAGAATTCTTTGAAAGATCCATCCATCACACAGGGAGTCAAGAGTGAGTGGGTTCTAAAGATTAGGATCATCGCCCCTCTGTCATTCTGTGGTACTGTGGTATCTTAAGCATGTTGCTACAATGCTGAAAGTTATGCCACTGATATTTCAAATGTCCGCAGCATCATCATCCATGGTGGATAGGTTTCAGTGGAGCTTCAAGACTAAGACAGATGGGGAAGAAAGGCCTGGCAATCTACTTCAGAAAATTAGCCAATGACAACCCTAAAATCACAACAAAACATTGTCCAGTATAGCTCTGGAAGATGAACCCCCTAGACTGGAAGCCATGCAAAATACACAGTGGCCACACCAGTGGGCTCCAGCATAGCAGAGGTCATGGAGATGGTGCAGGACCAGGCAAAGTTTCATTCTGTTGCTCATGGGCTGACTCAAGGACAACTAACAACAATAACAAAGATTAGGACATGGACTATGTCCTTTAAAGCACATGCTACAACCCTCCACAGGGACTGCCAGGATTAGCAGCCACTAGCGGGAATATTCCTGCCTCACTTTGAAATGCACATGTATTCCTCTCTCACTCAGGAGGTAAGGGGCACCTTTTCTAAAGAGAAAGAATAACATCTGTTTCCTTTCACCTGAAGGATCAGTTGTGGCCACCTCCTTTAATCAAAACTACAGGAGTCCCAAAGGCCTTTTTCTGTTGCCTCTAGACTGCCCCCACCAAATCCAGATTGTTTCTGACATGCTATGCTAATTCCTCTTCATTTGCTATTACATTTCACTTAAGTGTGTCACCCAGATGAAACATCAGCCAAAACAGCCTTTAGAAAAGATATTTAGGTCTCTTTTTTACTCTAAACCTAAAATGTCTGAGTGAGTGATTGAGTCATTTCTCCTGCTCTCACTTCAGTTTCTAAATTCCATCTCTTAGTCGACTTCTCTAATCTGCCTTCTATTTCCCTAATCATGCTGTCACTATTATTGGGAGAACTAAACAGATTACTGGCTTTTTTTTTCTAACCACGTCCAGTAGTGGCCTAATCAATACCTTTCTGGCAGCTGTTTTCTTTCCAAGAACAGTAGTTAGCCCAGGCATAGCTGAAGGCATACTACCTCAAATCTTTCAACAGGCTTGCAAACTCTTATTTGACTATTTTTGCCAAAACTGAGCCATCTGTTAGCTGTAATTTTTCTCCATTCTGAGGCTTATATGACTGCAAAAATGTCTCAGAATTATCCTCGGTGAATTGATAACAGAGCTTTGAACCCGTTTGTTCCAGTTCGAACCCCTGCTGAGAATTTGCATTTCCACCCCAGATATACTGAATCATAACTTACGGTTTAACAAGGTCCCCAGGTGATTCTTATGTATAATAAATTCTGAGAAGCACTGCTCTACTAGTGGTTCCCAGAATTGGTCCCGAACCAGCACCATTAGCATCATCTGGGAACTTGCTAGAACGGCAACTTTCTAAATTTCTTACCGAAAATGATTCGTTTTGGTTCGAACCCCTGATGATAACAGTCCCCACAATCAGTTTCATCTGGCAACTGTTTTATTCCTTGTAAACAAATCCTGGAAAGAAAAATCCTTCCTAAGAATCCTTTCTTTTCTTGCTTAGCTTTTGACGCACTGTATAAATCTCCATTTTAACCTCCGATTTCGTTTCTCTGGAGGAGCTGAATGCAGGGAGAATAAAAGAACCAGCTGCTCCTGCCCTTTTATACTTTTCCTTTGCTCTCTCTGCTCTTCCTCTGGGACTCCATGCCTCATGCTGTCTGAGGCTTCCGCTGACTTCTGAAGGCCTCCACCTATCAAATGCCTTTCTTCCTGGCTCTTGACACTCACCAGGCACCACCAGGCTACTGTGAAACCTGCACAGGTCCACTCTGACTGCCCCGATCTGTGGGTCTCACACTTTCCAAACTCCTGACGAATACTTCACCATATTAGCAAGTAGCAAGTAGCCATTTGGGTATCTCTGATGAAATGGTATGCTCTTTCTCCTCCCTTGTCCATGAACAACGAGTCATTTGCATAGTGGGAGGTGACTGTCATCCAAAGGAGGCCAACTTGTTGGCGCTCATGGCAGTGTGTGATTTGGTGGATTTGTGTGTGTGCTTGTGGGCACTCAAAAAACTTTAAAAAGGTAGGGAGCACAACAGAGAACCCCTGAGGGAGCAGGAGATCAGTGGGATGCAGACCCCAAATTCTCATAAAAAGACCATACTTAATGGTCTGACTGAGACTAGAGGAATCCCGGCGGTCAGGGTCCCCAAACCTTCTGTTGGCCCAGGACAGGAACCATTCCCGAAGACAACTCATCAGACATGGAAGGGACTGGACAATGGGTTGGAGAGAGATGCTGATGAGGAGTGAGCTACTTGTATCAGGTGGGCACTTGAGACTGTGTTGGAATCTCCTGTCTGGAGGAGGGTAGAGAGGGTTAGAAACTGGCAAAGTTGTCATGAAAGGAGAGACTGGAAGGGCTGACTCATTAGAGGGAGAGTAAGTGGGAGTATGGAGTAAGGTGTATATAAGCTTATATGTGACAGACTGACTTGATTTGTAAACATTCACTTAAAGCTCAATAAAAATTATTTAAAAAAAAAAAAAAAGGTCCACTGTCACCAAACCCATGCAGACCCTTAGCCCGGCATTCAGGGGCACTTTCCAGAATGGCCCTGGTTTTGTTTTGGGGCTTTCCTGCCCTCTGTTGAGATGGAAAATTTTTATATTATTTTGTGCATGATGTCTTCCTGTAGGCAAAAACCTCCCCCCATAACACACACGTTTCCTACATCACCTGCCCTAGATCTGTCAACTGCTTTCAGGTTCAGCTTAAATGTCATCTTCTTCTCTGATCTCCAACACCCACCTACCCTCCTTCTCCCAGAACTTTTAAACCCTGGGTCCTTTTGCTTGTTCTTCTCTTGTGACTTGTATCCTGTTGTGTATTTTATTGTGTGTGTCTGCATTATATTCCTCTCAGAAGGAATGTCAGCCTCCTTAAAAAAAAAAAGGCTCTTGCTTTTTTTGTATTCTCTTTGTAGCCCTGAGACCCCCATTCCAGTGGTTTTCACATGGCAGCTCCTTCATCACTGTTGTGTGGAACTGAAGTATGTCATTCACACCGTGCAACAAGTACCTGGCCCAGAGCTCATATTCTACAATATATTTTTAAGGTATCATTAACCATGGGGACTTTTCTGACTCATTTTAGTTGAAAGATGATGCTACTATCCCATTTTCCACACTGATGTGACATGCCTTCCTGATCTACTTCTTTGTAGAAACACATCTTATTCACAATACCGTAATACAGGATAATGGTGAGGTCAGAGGGAGGGTGGCTGAGAGTGGGACAGTACAAAAGGAGATGAAATGGCAGAGGGAAGAAAATATGTCTTTTGACAGGTATCCGGCTTGTTCAGAATGCAGAAAATCACCGATTTGAACAGTATTGGCGTGGAAGCTCTGGGGACACATTTATTTAGATGTTTTCCTCAAGCTACCGCTCATCCATTTCTTTGAAAGCCTCATAGATTGCAAGCTTGTTGACTCTAGACTGAGGCATCAGATTTATTTTTGTACGCTGGTGTCTTTCAAATTCATATCATTGACTTCCTTTTCAGTGTCTTGTGTTCTATGCATATGCAATTTGTATTCAAAATGTCATCTAAGACAATATATCCCTCTGGCCCAGCCATGCTTTTTGAAATTCTTGTGTGAGATAGTATTTCTTCTGTTACTCCCTGTCACAGATATTTCCAAATGGCCTCTAGGAGCACGCTTTCCCCGTTCTGTAATTTTTTATTAGTTATAGCTCTCGGTTTGTCACCCAACCGACTGCCACTGAGGAACGTTCACCTGAATCAGCTGTGAGTGAGCTTTACAGGGAAAACGCACCTGTTACCCTCCAGACAGGAGCAACGCCTTATAAACATTCACTTCAAAATGAAAACAAGTAGCACATTAAAATATTTTTGTGGTCTCTATTTATAATCAGTATTTAGCTATTAGTTTACCACCAGGGTATCTAAATATGTGGATAAATTTTAAGAGTTCACCAGATAATATTATTACTATTATTATTTTGAAATAAGATCTCTTCTCTCACTGAAAGCACTACCAGTAAATATCAGTTGCCGTGGATTTGACCCCAACTCTCGGTGCCTCCCTGTATGTCAGAGTGGAACTGTGCTCCACACCATTTTCAACGGCTGGTTTTGCAGAAGGAAATTACCAGGTCTTTCTTCTGAGGTGCCTCTGGGTGGACTCAAACTCCAACCTTTCTGTTAGCAGCCAAGGGTGTTAACCACTCTGACCACCCAGAGACTCCAGCAAATGTACTAGGATTGCCTAATCACTCTTCGTTTAATTGATGTTCATTAAGATGTCATTAATGAACAAATTATATGGAAACTGGAAATATAAAAATTGCAGGTCTGATTTGAAAGAGTCAAGAATTTGTTCCAAAATGTAAAATATCCATATACCATATCCACATTAATCTAACCATAGGCATTACAATGTAGCTTCTGTAAAATTCTAGGTTGTCAACTGAAAAAAATAATCACTGATTTAATGTGAAGTTAAGCATAAAGTGATTTTGAGACCTTGACAAATTACTGTGTGGTTAAGTATATGTTATTAAATTCATTCATTGTTGTGGACTTGCGTAATTTTTCTTGATAGCTAAAATATACATTCACCAACCTAATATAGGTTGCTTTAGGACCATATACCTACTGTGGATTTTAAACAACTTTACATTAACAAAGCCTCTGTTAAAATTAAGATAGCTATGTACTGCAATGATGCTTCTCTTGCTATAAGCACAGAGACTGACTATACACATAACACAGATAGGATTTCTGTTTGTCAGTTAGCAACTCAAAGAGATCAAGCGAAACTGTTTTAAAATCTGGATTAGAAACGAATCTTATTGATTCTTTTTTTTTAATTTTTTATTTAACTATGGAAATGCAAGTTTTTATGGCACTACACGGAAACCTTGGTGGTGTAGTGGTTAAGAGCTACAGCTGCTAATGAAAAGATGAGCAGGTCGAATCCACCAGGCAGTCCTTGGAATCTCTGTGTGGCAGTCTTACTCGGTCCTATAGGGTCACTATGAGTTGGAATTGACTCAACAGCAATGAGTTTGAGTTTTTTGGATGGCACAACACAATAGCTGCAACGATGGACTCCAACATATTAGAAGTTTTTGTTTTGGTGTTTTTTTTTTTGGGGGGGGGATGATTATCTGTAAAAAGTGACCAAAAAAACCAAAAACCAAACCCAGTGCCATCGAGTTGATTCTGACTCATATAAAAAGTGACAGGTATAGCAAATATACTTATTTCTTGATGTCAGTGAAATCTTACAGTATAACAAATGACACAATCTACCTGATAATTCCAGAAAGAAACAGACGCTCACAGGCTGGGTATTCAAATGAATTATCTTCTAAAATGCAGGATCCACCAGTATTAGTTTTTAAATATTCTGACATTAAATTTTACCAAGGTTTTTATTTCGTCTTCCCCTTGATGACCTATTCTCAACATGAGGACGTCCTCGTGATTCTCAAACCGTGAAACACCTTCCAGGATTTTTCTAGTATAACTGAAATTCTAATTTCCTCTCTGTTTCTAACAAGGTTAAGAAAAAACCCATTGCTGTCGAGTCAATTCTGACTCATAGCCATTCTACAGGGCAGAGTAGAACTACCCCATAGGGTTTCCAAGGAGTGGCTGGTGGATTCAAAATGCCAACCTTTTGGTTAGCAGCCGTAGCTCTTAACTGCTGTGCCACAAGCCTCCACCTATTTTATTTTCCAGACTCTCCCACAACTTTCTGCATTCTGAAAAAATGGCTAACAGTAAAAGTACTACCTGCACTCACGTATTCCGAGATAAGTCCCACTTTCACCCTTCCTCATGGTTCCTTGTTTTATAGAATGCCAAGTTTTCTCTTCTTTGAGGTGTTCTTCCTTAATGAGCATTTTCTCCATTGCAATAACCTAAGCAAAATCATCTCATCTTCAGTGGGCTTTATCTTTGACATCCCACAATATCATTACAAATACTTCATTTGTGTGATGAGATAGCTTTTGGTTTCCCTTCATAATTTTACAGGTATTTATATTGGCAAATTGGCTTGACAACTAATGCATAATGCACTTGCAACATTTTATTTTCTTTTTATGTTACATATTATTTAAACATGGGGAGTGGAACACTTTCAAAAGAAGTTGTAAAATAAACCAAAAGAGGCTGGTATTAAATCAGGTAATGTCAGAGAAGGGCTAGATTGTAATTAGATGCAGCTTCAGAGAAATAAATGTTATGAGAAAGGTAAAGACAATAAAAATTGTTTTCTCAACTGGAGAATTATTACAAGTAAGTCTGGGTACTTTGGTGAGTCTCTTTCCAGGAAATCACATTGATCGTCAGACAGGTTTTGACCACTCTTTGTTAAGGATATGATGATGATTCTGGAAGCAGATTTTCTAGCTCATTTAAAGAGATTACTTCAAAATCTGCTGGAAAATATCAGCCAGGAGTCTGAATGTCAAAAGGGATGATGAGCAGATCTAGAATCTGAAAAAAAAAGAAAAAAAAATCCCGCCGCATATTTTTTGTGTGTGTCTTTAGCACAGAGTCCGAAATCTCTCCAATTAACTGCAAGAATAACTGAACGGGAAAAGAAGCTCATTTGGGGTCAAGGGTCAAGTCTCTGTCTCTGCCCCTGGCTCTCTCTCTCTTTTTAATTGGGATCCTCTATGACCCTAAAGTTGAGACTTCTAGGTTGGAAGGCACCACACAATAGTCACAATGATGAATTCCAACATACCAATGTTTATGAAGATGGCACAGGACCAGGCAACGTCTCATTCTCTTATACGTAAGGTCCCCATGAGTTGGAGCTGGCTCTACAGTAACTATCGACAAAAACAGCATGATCCTGAAGCATAAAAGTCTTTTCAGTTATACCAGCCATACAACTATGTGTTCATCAGCTAACTAACTTCTGGATTATGACAATGGGCACTTGATTTGCCTCTCTGCACCCATACTACACAAAATCGCTAGATTGTAAGTCCCAAAACACTGCTTCCTTTATGTCATTTTCCTAAGGTGCTGGGGAGCTATTAAAAGAATATTTAATTAGTGGAATATTCTAATTATGTGGTATTTAAGCAAACAAAAAATCTTGCCCCAAATTAACTTTTATTCTTTTTTTTTTTTAAATCTCACTCCTCTTCCTTAAGTAGACTGTGTTCCAAACAGCCTTATTCATGGAACTTATTCAACAGGCTTATTCATGGAACTAGTTCAAACCTTACCCATGGTTTAAAGGCAAACTCAAGTTACTTATTAGGGTGAGATACACTTTTTCATCAAAAAACAGACAGGCTGCTTAGACAACAGACACAAATTGGACTGTCCTACGCAAACTGTGATTGATCCTCTACTCACGTTTATTATATTTTATAGCAGCAACAAAAATGTAATCCAATAGTTAGTATCCTCATTATGTCAGTAAATCCAAGGGTAACCTATATGAACCTCTTCCCAATGTGAAGTGGCATACCTTGTATCTTCCCAAACATTTCCTCTTCATTTTCTTAGAAAGCAATTTTGTAGCTATGTTCTATTTGTCTTGCTCTTTTTAATACTTTGTGTTACAGAATTGTGTATCTAGTATGTTATATTTTATATAAGAAGGGGGTGGGGAAAATAAGTATATGTATTTGGTTATATTTACAAAAGAAGCAGTTTATTGATAAATAAAAAAATGAAAACAAAACTGAGTCCTATGAGCGGAAGGGGTAGAGTGGAAAGAAAAAAGAGCTAAACAATACTGCTGATATAGCTCATCATATCATTTTAACTTTGAAAAATGTAACAGATTTACATATTGCAAAATTAAATTAAAAAGAAAGAAAAGTAATGACTAAGGACAAAAAAACAAATCTTACAAATGACTGTTGAAGTTGGTGAAATAAACATACTTAGAAAAGAATAATTTTAAATGATGTTGGAAAACCAAGGCTCTGTATCCACAGTAGTATATGTTCAAAGACAAATAGGACTACAAAGAACTGCTAGACTTTAGTTTGTAATCTAAGTATTAATAGTCATAGTACTAAGATTATTTTGAAAGTATTTTATAGGTCTGTCTGAGGATAAAGCAATGAAATAGTGGTGTTAAGATTGTTAAAAGTTCATGATTTTTTGTGTAGGTGAAAAGATTAGATCCTAGTAAAAAAAATCAAAGATGTTAAGTACAAATCCTATAGAGCTAAATTTGAATTGAAAATATTTGCATAAAATCATGACTTCTTTGTTTTTAAAAACTATACACATTTTAAACTCTCTCCTATGAAAAGGCCTATAGATAATGCCAATGCAGGAGGAATGAACACTCCCAGCACCCAAAAAGTGCTCTCTTAGTATCATTCCCCACCAATAGAATAGAGGATACCCAGGTTGTGTGTAGAAAACACACAAGAAGACCCAGAGACATCTTGTGGTGGCAGAAAGTAAAGCAGCTATTGAAGATCAAGTGGCAGTGCCAAAAGAATACAGAGCCAATAAAGTAACAAAAAGAGGAGTGAGTTAAATTTGTTGAAATGTTTTATGTACACACGAGCCCATAATGGCATTCAAAAGAGACAGCGAGAAAGAGAGAGAGCCAGTAGTAGCAGCAGCAATAAATTTTGGCATCTTTGAAAATAATTAGCATATCACTTCTTCCTCTGAAAACTGGCTTTGTTAAAGGGAAGAATTAAAGCTTTTCCATAAAACTGTAATTTATGAGATCAAATAGCTATAGCTCTTTGCTATCAAGTTGACTCCAACCCATGGTGACCCCACAAATCAAAGTAGAACAATTCTCCACAGTGTTTTCAGTGGCTGATTTTTAGGAAGTAGATCACCGGGCCTTTCTTTTGAGACACCTCTGGGTGGACCCACACTTCTAACTGTGCACTTAGTAGCTGAGTGTGTTAGGCATTCCACCAACAAGTAACTCCCAAATAGATATAGTTTATTTGACAAAGTTCTTTGCAGAAAAACTCTGGCTAAAACGTGTGAAGGGAATGATAAAATTAGGAAATGGCAATTTTACAACACTTAATAAATGGTTGTGAAAAGTTAATCACGGCCATTCAATGGAAAGCTGATACTGGGTTTTATAGGAAAGAGATCACTCTATCACCATGGAACTGAACCATCTGAGCATCACAAATATGAAATGCAGATTGTATTCTAACAGGATTAAACATGAGGCACACAATCCCACCAATAAAACATTCTTACCAAAATGTTGAACTTGAAATTAATCAAGTCATGAAAGCTAACTGTAGCTTACAGGTAAAGCAGAGATAGTAGAAGTTAAATAATCCCACAAAGAAGCAAACTGTGAAATACAGAATGAGCTATTGTATAGGACAACCCCAGTTATGCAACCCATCAATGGCATGACCAAAAAGGAAAAGCTGTGGGTGGGGCAGGGGAACTGCTGTCAAATAAATACGATTAAAGAGAAATAATAACCAAATGCAAGTCCTGGACATTGTTTGGATTCTGATTCAAAGAAACAATCAAAAACAAGATATTTTAGTTTAGACAGAAACTTTATTGTGAATTTCTTATTAGATATGCTAAGGAATCACTAGTAACTATATTAATAATGGTTTATTGTATTGGGTACAGTATTTGCATTAGGTATGATAGCGGCATGTTTTATAAAGCCATAAAGTATGTAAATTGATTATTTGATTATTACTTTAACTTTCAAATATGTTTATTATATTCCTTTCTTATTTTTGTATTCGTTTCAATTAATTACATTTATTTTAAGTATCTTTTTATTTATGTATTTATTTAAAATTCATTTTATTTATAAATTTAAATATTTATTCATTTATCTCAAAAATAGATTTGAGTAATTGAAGACTAACAACTGAAGACCAGACAAGTTGTGGGAAGGCATCAGGGACATTATACACGAAGAAAGCAAAAGGTCATTAAAAAGACAGAAGAGAAAGAAAAGACCTAAATGGGTGTCAGAAGAGACTCAGAAACTTACCTTTGAACATAGAGTAGCTATAGCAAATGAAAGAAATGATGAAGTAAAAGAGCTGAACAGAAGATTTCGAAGGGCAGCTTGAAAAGACAAAGTAAAATTTTATACTAAAATGTGCAGACTTGGAGTTCAAAAACCAAACAGTAAGAAAAAGCTTGGCATTTCTCAAGCTGAAAGAACTGAAGAGGAAATTCAAGCCTTGGGTTGCAATTTTGAAGGATTCTATGGCAAAATATTGAAAGATACAGGAAGCATCAAAAGCAAATGGAAGGAATACACAGAGTCCCTGTGCCAAAAAGAACTGGTTGACATTCAACCACTTCAGGAGGAAGCAAATGATCAAGAACTCATTATACTGAAGGAAGAAAACCAAGCTGCACTGAAGGCATTGGGGAAAACAAGGCTCCAGGAATTGACAGAATACCAATTGAGATATTTCAACAAATGGATGTAGCCCTGGGAGCACTAACTCAACTATGCCAAGAAATTTTGAAGACAGTTACCTGGACAACTGACTGGAAGAGATTCACATTTGTGCCCATTCCAAAGAAAGGTGACCCAACAGAATGTGGAAATTACCAAACAATATCACACGCAAGTAAAATTCTGCTGAAAAATATTCAAAAGCGGCTACAGCAGTATATCCACAGGGAACTGCCAGAAATTCAAGCTGGATTCAGTATAGGACATGGAAAAAGGCATATCATTGCTGACATCAGATGGATCTTGGCTGAAATCAGAGAATACCAGAAAGATGTTTACCTTTGTTTTATTGACAATGCAAAGGCATTTGACTGTGTGGATCATAACAAACTATGAATAAAATTGAGAAGAATGAGAATTCCAGAACATTTCACTGTGCTCATGAGGAACCTGTACATAGACCAAAAGGCAGTCTTTTCAACTGAGCAAGGGGATATTGTATTGTCTAAACTCAAGAAAGATGTGTGTCAGGGTTGCATCCTTTCACCATACTTATTCAATCTGTATGCTGGGCAAATAATCTGAGAAGCTGGACTATATGAAGAATGTGGCATCAGGACTGGTGGAAGACTTATTAACAACTTGCATTATGCAGATGACACAACCTTCCTTGCTGAAAGAGAAGAGGACTCGAAGCACAGCCTTCAGTATGGATTACACCTCAACATAAAGAAAACAAAAATTCTCATAACTGGACCAATAAGCAACATCATGATAAATGAAGAAAATGTTGATGTTGTCAAGGATTGCATTTTGCTTGGATGCATAATCAACTCCTATGAAAGCAGCAGTCAAGAAATCAAAGGAGGTATTGCATCAAGCAAATTTGCTGCAAAAGGCATTTTTAAAGTGTTGAAAAGCAAAGATGTCACTTTGAGTTCTAAGGTGCACCTGATCCTAGTCATGATATATTCAATCACCTCATATGCATGCGAAAGACAGATGATGAATAAGGAAGAGTGAAGTAGAACTGGTGCCCTTGAAATATGGTGTTGGTGAAGAATGTTGAGTATACCATTGACTGCCAGAAGAACAAATAAATCTGTCTTGGAAGAAGCACAGCCAGAGTGCTCCTTGGAAGTAAGGATGGTGAGACAAAGTCTTGTGTACTTTGGACATGTTATTAGGAGGGACCAGTCCCTGGAGAAGAACCTCACGCTTGGAAAGGTAGAAGGTCAGTGAAAAAGAGGGAGACCCTTGACAAGATGGATTGACATGGTGGCTGCAACAATGGGCTGAAACACAGCAAATGATTGTGAGGATGCCACAGGACTGGGCAGTGTTTCATTTTATTGACATAGGGTCACTATGACTAGGAACAGATTCGATGGCATCTAACGACAGCAACAATGACAACACAACTTTGCAGGAATAACTCTGGATCCTAATACATCCAAAATAAAATCAAAACAAAATTGTCAGCAGTTAGTCTAAGAGAATATACATTATATATATATATATAATCATTCTCAGACTTATTCATTCATGTATCCACGTGCTTATTTAAGAAACAATTATTTAGTTGTTACTGTGTGCCAAGCACTGCATTGGCACATTCAATATGAGTGTGAGTAGAAAACAGTTATGGCACCTGCACACCTAGAACTTGAAATTTAGGGAACAAGACAAAACTTAAAGGGTCACACAACTATAGCAGTGATAAGTGTTACATTACAAAGAAAAGGAACCTGGTTCTATGAGAATATATAATGGGAAAATCTGACCTAATCTACAGAATCAGAAAATGCTTCCTGGAGAAAATGCAAAGAACTGAGATCTCGAGGATGTGTAGGAATTACCTCCACAACAGAAGGTTGTGAGGCATTTTCAGAGGAGAAGAACATGCAAAAGCCCAGAAAGAAGCTTCACACATTAAGAGACTGTAAGGTTCACTGCAGCTAGAGTGCAGGTTACCATCTGGGAGCAGCTCCAGGTAGGCTGGAGAGAGAGGCAAGGAGTTTGTTCTGAGAGAAATGAAAACATTTTTAGATTTATGTTCTTAAAATATGATTCTGGCTGCTTATAAAGAATAGATTATAATTGATTAAGAGTGGAAACAGGAAGATGAGGGAAAAGTTTCAGAAGTGAGTGCATTTTAACATTATTTGCTGGTAAAATAAGCAAAATCTGGTGTTGGATTGGATAAAGAAATGGAAGAGAGGGAAGTGGTAATGACAGCTTTTGTTTTTCTGTCTTGGGAGCTGATTAGTCTTGGTATAATCCCTAATATAGGGACATGGGAAAGAGACAATATTTAAGATTCTTTGCTCAATTTTTATGCTATTAATTGTGAGATGCTTTAGAGGTACCCAAGTAAAGGTGTGGATGCATTTAACAGACAGTGCAAAATCACTCCCCATGTAAGTTATTAAAAAAAACCCATTGCCATCGAGTCAATTCCGACTCAGAGGGATGGATAAATATACCCTGTTCATTATTCTGAAGGTGAAATCCTTGAACTTACATACGATAGACAGATTTGTAGAATAGCTAATCTGGCCACTGGCCTTAAACCCATATCCATTGTTGTCAAGTTGATTCTGACTCATATTGACACTGTAGGACAGAGTAGAACTGCCTCATAGGGTTTCCAGGAGCAGTTGGTGGATTGGAACTGCCAACTTTTTAACTACTACACTACCAGGGCCCCTTATAAAGTTGTATTATGAAAATATTCAGGAACACAACAAGTAAAGAGAATAGTATAATGAGTATAAAGTACAAATACTTTATTATAATGAGTATAATATTATAGAGTATATAATAGTATAAACCTATTGCCATCCAGTTGATTTCGACTCATAGTGACCCTATAGGACAGAGTAGAACTGGCCCATAGGATTTCCAAGGAGCACCTGTGGATTTGAACTGCTGACCTTTTGGTTAGCAGCCAAAGCTCTTAACCACTATACCACCAGGGTTTCCTAATAGTATAAGAAACTGCCATATACCCTTCATTGAGATATAACAATTTTCAAAATTTTTCCAAATTTGCTTCATCTCTCATTTTTCTTTACTTTTAAAATTTCTTTTCTGAAACATTTTAAAGCAGTTTACATGCTTTATTACACGCCTTTTAAAAATATGCCATTATCACATCTAATGTAAATACTACACCCAATGCAATAAACCACCATAAAATGATCCCCCTTAATATAATTAATATTTCTTTAGCATATCTAATAAAAACCCATTGTCCTGGAGTTGATTCTGACATGGTACAGTAGTTAAGAAATTGGCTGCTAACCAAAAGGAAAACAGTTTGAATTCACCAGCTTATCCTTGGAAACCCGAAGGGGCAGCTCTACTCTGTCCTATAGGGCTGCTGTGAGTAGAAACAACTTGACAGCAATGGGTTTTTGTTTGGGTAGCATATCTAATAACAACTTCATAATAAAGTTTCTGTAAATAAAATAAATATATTTAAATAAACATAAAATTAATTAAACATAAAATAAATACATTAAATAAATAATAAAATATATAAATAAAATAAGATGAATTAATTAATTAAAAATAAATTAGCATAAATAAAATAAACAAATGGTTGAAAGGAAACAAATTATGTAAATGAATGAATAAGTAAAATAAATACATAAATAAAATATAGAATAAATTAAATAGAAATTTAAAACATAATTGCATAAAAACTGAAAGAAAATAAATACAACAAATAAATTAACTAGATAGAGTTTTTTTTACTAACTAAAAAAAAAACTAACTAGACAATAGATAAGTGGTAACTTTGGTGAAGGGTAAGACAGTACACAATACGGGGGAAATCAGCACAACTTGACCAAGGCAAAGTCATAGAAGTTTCATAGACACATCCAAACTCCCCAAGGGACTGAGTTACTGGGCTGAGGGCTGGGGACCATGGTCTAGGGGCACATCTAGCTGAATTGACATAACATAATTTATAAAGAAAATATTCTACATCTTATTTTGGTGAGTAGTGTCTGGGGTCTTAAAAGCTTGTGAGTGGCCACCTAAGATACATCTACCGGCCCCACCCCGTCTGGAGTAAGAGAGGATGAAGAAAACCAAAGACAAAAGGGAAAAATTAGTCCAAAGGACTAATGGACTACAAGTACCAAAGCCTCCACCAGACTGAACCCTGCACAACTAGATAGTGCCTGGCTACCACCACCAACTGCTCTGATAGGGATCACAATAGAGGACCTGGGACACAGAAGGAGAAAAATGTAGAACAAAATTCAAACTCACCAAAAAAAAAAAAAAAACAAATCAGACTTACCGATCTGATGAGACTGGAGAAATCTTGAGAGCATGGCCCCCAGGCACCTTTTTAACTCAGTACTGAAGTTACTCCTGAGGTTCACCTCTCAGTCAAAGATTAGACAGGCCTATAAAACAATAACACATGTAGTTCAACCACATACATGTGACTAAATGGGCACACCACCACAGCAGCAAAGAAAAGAAAGATTGGACAGGAAAGCTGGATGAATGGAAATGGGAAACCTGAGGTCAAGAAGGGGAGAGTGCTGACACGTCACTGTGTTGGCAACCGATGTCAGAAACAGTATGTGTATTAATCGTTTAATGAGAAACTAATTTGTTCTGTAAACTTTCACCTATAGCACAATAAAAATAAATCAATAAAACAAGTGAATTAAATAAAGAAAAATAAGTTAAATATAATATTAATAAAATGAAGTTAATGAAATAAATTGATCAAATAGAAATAAAATAAATTTAAAAATAAACACATACAACTAGTACATAAAATAAAATAAATCCACAACATTAATTAACTAGTTAAAAGAGAACTAAATAAATAAATATAAAAAAATAAAAGCACACCGAGCCTTTTCATTCTTGAGTTGAAGAGTCATGTCACTGAGATGCTACATGTCAAATATTTGTTTCCTTGCCTAAATTTTGTAGAAAATATTAGAAAGCAACAGAAAAGTTCAGTAATTAAAAATTTTAAAAGTGATTAGAAAATGACTGCAAAATCTATTTGTCAAAAAAATCTGACATTGACCCCCTCAAAGCCACAAGGGTGCTTAATGTTAAGAACTCTCATGTCTGAGAATATGTATCAGTGCTCTATGAAAATGTCACAGCCTTGAAAATCCTATGGAGCAGTTCTGCTTTACACACGTGTGGCCGGGTCACCATGAGTTGGACTTGACTGGAAGGCAGCTAATAATAACACTTCGTGAAAACAACTTTGTTGCCTTTATTGTTTTTGCGTTTATTAAATTACAACATGTGTAAAGAAAAGTGCATAACTTATAGGTTAACCAGCACCCAGATCATAAAATGAAATATTTCCAGTCCCCGTAAACCTCTCATGGCCCTTTATCAGTCATTACCCAGCTCCTCACCCCCGACCTTGAGAAACAAAATTCTGGTTTCTAAAGGGACAGATTCGTTTTACTTGGGTTTGAATTCTATACAAATAGAATCATACAGTGTATACTCTTTTGTTTTGCTTTTTCCACTCAACGTTGTTTTTGTGAGATTCATCCATATTGTTGCATGTAGTTGGAGTTTATTCTTACTGATGTAGAATATTCCATTCTTATTAAAATTAGAATATTCAGATATATGTACACATAGTCATCCAAAAGTATGCATAAGAATATTCTTTGCAGTGCAATAGACCCAAACTGAAATCTACTCAAATGCCAGTCAATGGGAGAATGGATAAGTAAATATACTCTGGGTGTTATTTTTCTTAAGCTGCTACAGTACAACACAGGATAGATGTTATTATGGGAGTTTTTTTTTTTTTAAAGAAAGAATGAATCAAAAGAAGTTTTATATTTATATAGGAGGGTTATAATATCATTATTATTTTTGGTAGTAATGTTGGCAGGTTCTGGTAGCACTGGACCTTGCTCAACACAATTCTGTAAGGACGAGCTGCTTCTGAGGTTTGTCTGCTCACTCTAAGTACTGGTTCTTGGTTCCAATGGTCAGAGCCTACCAAGTCTCAGGGATCAGCTATAACAACCTGGGCACCATGGAGCTGAAGAGAGGATGCTTTGACTTGGGACTCTATAGATAACAAGAGAAGGAACTGAGAATAAGTCGATCTGCCCTATAGAATCAAGTGTACTGGGTTCATGCCACTCTTCAGTTCAAATAGGCTTAAGCATTTCTGGGTTTGTGTCTGTGTGAATGTATGTGTGTGCATATTCATATCCTCAAAGCATACTAAAACATTTCATTACGCAGGTTGCTTATTCATCTTCAATCCCTTCCCATTAGAAACTGGTTTAACCCTAAGATGGGCAAAATGAAGAAAAAAGGTCTCTAAGCAGTCCCACTGTGGATTCTCTTCTCTTGCTATTGCTCAACTTAACCATTGTGAATGATTTCCTTCTTTGTTTGGTGTACTGTTTGAGTGCCATGCTGGAGCCACATTTCCACTGCTCAAATTCTAACTCTACGGTTTCTGACCATACCTTCCTAGACATACTTTTCTCTACCTCAGTTAGCTCGTTTGTAAAATTGGAATAACAACGCCTAATACATGGGACTAGATCCCACTAAAAAAACCAAACCCACTGCCGTCGAGTCGATTCCAACTCATAGTGACCATATAGGACAGAATAGAACTGCCTAATAGAGTTTCCAAGGAGCGCCTGGTGGATTTGAACTGCCGACCTCTTGGTTAGCAGCTGTAGCACTTAACCACTACACCACCAGGGCTTCCACGGGACTGGATAAAAATAGCAACTAATTAATTAATATAGACCAAATGCTCGGAACACTGCCTTGCACATTTTAGTGATCATCTGCATGATGCTGGCTTGCATAAAATTAAAGCCTTTATGGAGACTTAAAGGAGTTCTGGAGGCAAAACTGTTAAGTGCTTGGCAGCTAACTGAAAGGTTGGGAGTTTGAACCCACCCAGTGGCTCTTCCTGAGAACCATCTGGCAATTTGCTTCTGTAAAGATTACCAAAAAAAAAAAAAACCTATTGTCATTGAGTCATTTCTGACTCATAGTGACCTACCCAGAAAAAAAAACCCAGTGCCCTAGAAAATTCTATGGGGCAGGTCTGCTCTGTCACTTGGGGTCTCTACGATTCAGCAGCACACAACAACAGCATAGCTATTTAGGAGATTTCACTGCTTTTGTGTTGTAAGTGTTCAAAGTGCAAAACATAAAGTATAACTTGTGTTCTACATATTTATAGTTACAAGTATTGCTATCCTATTTTGCACAGAAACTAATGAAATTACATGTCTTCTGAATATATTTTATAAAATGCCTGTGGTCAATTATTTATTATTGGGAAACTATTTGCATGATTTTAAAAAATATTTATGCATATGCTGTGCACATTCTGATACCTTTGTATTTTCTGTTCTGGTAAATAATCAGAATGTGATTTTATACTCTCTGAATTCTTAGTAGAAAGATCATTTCTACTCCAATAGGGCTGACTTTATGGGGTGCACCTTGTGTCATCACATGGGGTCCACATTTAGAAGACCTCATACTTGGTTAAATGCTCTGTGTAGAATCTTGAAATCCCTAAAAATTTTTGAAGAAGGAGCCCTGGATTTTCAGTTTGCACTGGGTCCTACAACTGTCCCTTTTGTTACTATGTTTTTTCTCCTTAATTTTTTTTTTCTTTTGATAGCATGTGTTTTCAGTATTGGAATGCATGCTTACTGAGTGTATTTAAATTTGGGTTAGTAACATAGATTTTGAAAAATATGATCTGGTAATACAAGCTGCAAACAAGGTGAATGGCCCTCTGGCCCCACTGACTATGATATTTCAACAAACTAATGAGAGCTGTATAAATAATTTATTGCAGGTGTCTTTTCATTAGATTACATGGGGAAACCTCTAGTTTTCGAAATATGACACAGAAAAACCAAAACAAACCCATCAGGGATCCCTAACAATCACACAGGAAAGCCATAACTATGCTTGCAAGCCTTATCTTACAGATATAAAGGAAAAAAGGCAAAAGTTTATAAAGCTAACACATCCAGGAAGCACCACCTAATAGAATGCTCAACCTAAACAACAATGAGACTCCAACTCTGATCTGTTGAGCTTCATGCATTTCAAAAGGGACCCACTGAATAGAAGGAAAATTTCTCAACATAATAAAGGGCGTTTATACAAAGCCAACAGCCAACATCACCCTAAATGGAGAGAGCCTGAAAGCATTCCCATTGAGATCAGGAATCAGACAAGGATGCCCTTTGTCACAGCTCCTATTCAGCATTGTGTTGGAGGTCCTAGCTAGAGCAATTAGGCTAGATAAAGAAATAAAGGGCATCCAGACTGTCAAGGAAGAAGGCAAAGTACCTCTATTTGGAGATGACAGGATCTTATACACAGAAAACCCTAAGGAATCCTCCAGAAAACTACTGAAACTAATAGAAGAGTTCAGCAGAGTATCGGGATACAAGATAAACATACAAAAATCAGTTGGATTCCTCTACACCAACAAAAAGAACATCAAAGAGGAAATCACCAAATCAATGCCATTTACAGTAGCCCCCAAGAAGATAAAATATTTAGGAATAAATCTTACCAGAGACGTAAAAGACTTATACAAAGAAAACTACAGTGCACACCTGCAAGAAACCAAAAGAGACTAACATAAGTGGAAAACATACCTTGCTCGTGGATAGGAAGACTTAACATTATAAAAATGTCTATTCTACCAAAAGCGATCTATACATTTAATCCAATTCCGATCCAAATCCCAATGACATACTTTAATGAGATGGAGAAACAAATCACCAACTTCATATGGAAGGGAAAGAGGCCCCGGATAAATAAAGCATTACTGAAAAAGAAGAACAAAGTGGGAAGCCTTACTTTACCTGATTTTAGAACCTATTATACTGTCACAGTAGTCAAAACAGCCTGGTACTGGTACAACAACAGATACGTGGACCAATGGAACAGAATTGAGAATCCAGACATAAATCCATCCACATATGAGCAGCTGATATTTGACAAGGGCCCCAAAACAGTTAAATGGGGAAAAGACAGTCTTTTTAACAAATGGTGCTGGCATAACTGGATATCCATCTGCAAAAAAATGAAACAAGACCCATACCTCACTCCATGCACAAAAACAAGCTCAAAATGGATCAAAGACCTAAACATAAAATCTAAAACGATCATGGAAGAAAAAATAGGGACAATGTTAGGAGCCCTAATACATGGCATAAAGAGTATACAAAACAGTATAACGAATGTAGAAGAAAAACTAGATAACTGGGAGCTCCTAAAAATCAAACGGCTATGCTCACCCAAAGACTTCACCAAAAGAGTAAAAAGACTGCCTACAGACTGGGAAAAAGTTTTTAGCTATGACATTTCCGATCAGCACCTGATCTCTAAAACCTACATGATACTGCAAAAACTCAACTACAAAAAGACAAATAACCCAATTAAAAAATGGGCAAAAGATATGAACATACACTTCACTAAAGAAGACATTCAGGTAGCTAACAGATATATGAGGAAATGTTCATGATCATTAGCCATCAGAGAAATGCAGATCAAAACTACAATGAGATTCTAACAAGGCTGGCATTAATCCAAAAAACACAAAATAATAAATGTTGGAGAGGCTGTGGAGAGATTGGAACACTTCTACACAGCTGGTGGGAATGTCAAATGGTACAACCACTTTGGAAATCGATTTGGCGCTTCCTTAAAAATCTAGAAATAGAACTACCATACAATCCAGCAATCCCACTCCTCGGAATATATCCTAGAGAAATAGGAGCCTTTACATGAACAGATATATGCACACCCTTGTTTATTGCAGCACTGTTTACAAGAGCAAAAAGACGGAAGCAACCAAGGTGCCCATCAATGGATGAATGGAAAAATAGATTATGGTATATTCACACAATGGAATACTACGCATCGATAAAGAACAGTGAGGAATCTGTGAAACATTTCATAACGTGGAGGAACCTGGATGGCATTATGCTGAGTGAAATTAGTCAGTTGCAAAAGGACAAACATTGTATAAGACCACTATTATAAGAACTTGAGAAATAGTTTAAACTGAGAAGAAAACATTCTTTTGTGGTTACGAGAGGAGGGATGGAGTGAGGGTGGGAGAGGGGTATTCACTCATTAGATGGTAGATAAGAACTACTTTAGGTGAAGGGAAAGACAACGCACAATACAGGGGAGGTCAGTACAACTGGATTAAACCAAAAGCAAAGAAGTTTCCTGAATAAACTGAATGCTTCATAGGCCAGTGTAGCAGGCGCAGGGGTTTGGGGACCATGATTTCAGGGGATGTGTAAGTCAATTGGCAAAATAAAATCTATTAAGAAAACATTCTACATCCCACTTTGAAGAGTGGCATCTGGCTTCTTAAATGCTAGCAAGCAGCCATCTAAGATGCATCAATTGGTCTCAAGCCACCTGGATCAAAGGAAAATGAAGAACACCATGGACACAAGGTGATTACGAGCCCAAGTGACATATAGGGCCACATGAACCAGAGACTACATCATCCTGAGTCCAGAAGAACTAGATGCTGCCCGGCTACAACTGATGACTGCCCTGACAGGGAACACAACAGAGAACCCCTGAGGGAGCAGGACAGCAGTGGAATGCAGACCCCAAATTCTCATAAGACCAGACTTAATGGTCTCACTGAGACTAGAAGGACCCCAGTGGTCATGGCCCCCAGACCTTCTGTTGGCCCAGGACAGGAGCCATTCTTGAAGCCAACTCTTCAGACATGGATTGGACTGGACAATGGGTTGGAGAGGGATGCTGGTGAGGAGTGAGCTTCTTGGATCAGGTGGACACTTGAGACTATGTTGGCATCTCCTGCCTGGAGGGGAGATGAGAGGGTGGAGGGGTTTAGAAGCTGGCGAAATGGACACGAAAAGAGAGAGTGGAGGGAGAGAGCGGGCTGTCTCATTAGGGGGAGAGTAATTGGGAGTGTGTAGCAAGGTGTATATGGGTTTTTGTGTGAGAGACTGACTTGATTTGTAAACTTTCACTTAAAGCACAATAAAAATTGTAAAATAAAAAAGGGACCCACGTCGATGCTAAATGCATTAAAACCAGAATAAAGCCCTGCCTCTGAAGTCCAGAAGCCTAAAATTCTCTGGTAAACATTTAACCCAATGGTAATGAAAAGTTATGGAGCCAATCCTAAGGTTAAATAGAAACTGATGCAGTTTCTGTAGCAACCAGGTTTTCCAAGAGGCAGGATCTTCTGTGGAGGATATTGATTACAGTATACTTGGGATCCATACCTGTGGAAGAAGGGGCAATAACGAAAGTGGGCAAGAGAAGAAATCCCACTGTCATCCACACTCAACTACAGCCCAGTTGACTCTGCTTAATGGCCCTTCAGAATCGTCCAGAGTTGGGCTGAGACGGCCAGTCCTTTGTATCTCACCTCTCTCCAATAATCAGGGATTGGATTTGGGCTGGCCCAGGAAGAGTGTGACTTGGTGAAGTGACTCTGCCATCCAGGCCATCCCTGAAGGGGTTGACAGCTGCAGGATCTGAGCCAACAGCTCTTGTAGCATGTGGGGCCAATAGTCCTTTATTGAAGGGGACCTGGGCAGCACAGCACAGTGTCCCTCAAATCGTCTACATTAGTGAGCAAGTCTTTGGTCTTTTGTGACCTGTGGCATCATCCTCAAAGTCCTCTTGGCAACAGCCATCAGCCAGGTGTTTCACTGTTCAGCCATTACCTAGTTACTGTCTTATAAGTTATTTATTTGAACTTGTGATAGATTTTTGTGGGTCTGTACACATATTCTCATTGTTTCCCCTTTGGCCAGTGCATGGATTGATTTATTGAGTAGATGTCTACACTTAGAAATTCAGTCCAGAGCAACAGAAAGGAGCAGAGCTAATTGAAGTGGAACTGGATCAATGACCTTGACCTCACTAATGTGCTTTGTGAACCAAGCACAATGACCCCATTTGCCTTACTAAACCAGTCTGTTCCAGTTGCAGACAGAGTGGAGAGCACAGCCCAACAACATAATTTTTGAGTGTTGTCTAAGTCTAGCAAAATTTGAAAATAATCCATCGGTTATCCATTTTCGTATAACAGAATCAATTCTTCCTATTGATTTGTAGCAAAACAAATCAATGAGTGCTTCATAATTTTAACTTCACAAATAAATTATCAGAATTTGAAGTGCAAGATAACCATTTCACTTTGGTTTCATTTATTAAATCAGAAACTTTAAACGGTGCCCCTCCTCACACACAGACACACACAGAGAAGGTAAAAACCTTAAAACACCAAAAATAAGACAATAGTATTGCAATCTTATAAACGTCTTTTATTAGGGTAATCCTAAAGTAAGCAAAGGAGATGAAGAAAAGTCAGGAAAGAGAGAGTGAGCGACGGAAAGAGGAAAGGAAGGGAGGGCTGGAGGGAGGGAAGAAGACTGGACATAGAGAAGGAGATAGACTGTGAGACTCGTACAAAAATTTTCAGAGATTCTGGGCAGGGCAGGAAGGAGAATTTAACTTAATTTTGGATCTATGCTCTACTGACTGGTTCCCTCCTACCCCGTTCCTAATTCTTCCATAAATCGAAGCAAACAAATAAACAACCCTCTCTATTGTTTTGCTTGCAAATTCAGCTTTGGGGCTCTCAAAGATTGCACGGTATTAGTATTTTGGAAAACAAGTCCTTCTCCAGTAACTTGAGTCTATTTTCTTCAGGATTATATGGAATGCTAGTTGTTGTTAGGTGCCATCAAGTTGGCTCTGACTCATAGCAACCTTATGTACAACAAAATGAAATAATGCCCAGTCCTACGACATCCTCACAATAGTAGGTATATTTGAGCCAATTGTTGGCAGTCGCTGTGTCAATTCATCTCGTTAAGGGTAAAAATATTTAAAGAATTGAACAAAAGATGTGAAAACACATAGTTATTGCTAGATGCTTTTATCATCCTTTGTACTTAGAATAAAACCCATTGCCATCAAGTCAATTCCAACTCATGGAAATCCTAAAGGACAGGGTAGAGCCTCCGCATAGGGTTTCCAAGGAGCACCTGGTGGATTTGAACTGCCAACCTTTTGGTTAGCAGCTGTAGCTCTTAACCACTATGCCACCAAGGTTTCCAGTACTCAGAATAAGAAACACAAAATATCTCTGTAGGTACTTTTTCTGATACCACAATTTTTTTATTAGATTCTAGAGATATTGGAATTTACATGTTACTTAGGAGTCCCTGGATGCTGCAAGTGGTTAATGAGCTGGGGTGCTTACCAAAAGTTTGCAGGTTTGAGTCCACCCAGAGGCACCTCTGAAGAAAGGCCTGGTGACCTACGTCCGAAAAATCAGCCATCAAAAACCGTGTGGAGCACAGTTCCACTCTGACACACACGGGACTGCCATGCTTGGCGTTGACTCTACAGCAACGGGCTTTGATGACCTGTTACCAGAAGACAGTGAGCTTGAAGTTACATCCTTCACAGCCAGATGGCTTTTGCTTGAGAACAGAAAACCAAAATCTTACGTGTTATAATTTTAGGTGTAATGGAAGGGTCTGACTAATCCCACAGACTTTAAGAGTATGAAATGTCCTTATCAAGGGCTCCTAGTCTAAGATTTTTAGACCTGATACAGTTGTGAGTCCTCTAGAAGAACATATATCAGCATGGATTTAGCTTTTCATAACAAGGGTTGGATTCTCATGTGGAGTCTAGACAAAGGCACTGGGAGTGTGCAGGACTGTGAGGCGGAGAGGGTGAGGGAAAGGACCGGTACGACATACGCTGGGTAAGACACTGCTGGATTGATTAGTCCTGTCCTTGGCGCCTTTCATTGCAACTGCCTCTCAAAGTTTCAATTGTCTGCTTCTTGTTTATCTCTTCCATTATGCTGTGAAATTTCTGAACTTAGGAGTTTTTGTTTGTTACAACCACCCCAACGCACACACACACACACACACATACACACACACACCACACACAGATACACAGACACTCCATACACAGAGATACACACACACACACACCATGTGCATGGGTACATACATACACACCCCACACACATACACAGAGCTACACAGATACTCCACACCCAGAGATACATACACACAAACCACACACACACACATACACATACCACATACACACACAGTGATACACAGACACTCCACAGAGATGCACAAACCATGCACACAGATACATACACACACATCCCATGCAGATACACAGACACTTCACATACAGAGAAACACACACACACACACTGTACACAGATATATGCATACACACCACACACATACATACACACACCACACATGCCACACACAGCCCATACCTTCCCTACCCCCACATCACACACATTCACAAATACACACACCACACACACAGATACACAGACACTCCACACCAGAGATGATGCATACACACATCATACACACAGATATATACACACACATACATACACACACCTCACACCACACCCCGATACCACACAGTTCACACAGAGATACACACACATACATACACACATCACACACATACCAAACTCCTTCCCACATCCCCCATACCACATATGCACACACACACCACACAGATACACGTACCCCACCCACCCACACCACACACATACACACCCCACCCACACATGCACACATAACACACACACACATACTTACATACCACACACACACCCCACACCTCCCCACACCCCTCACACCACACACACGTATATACACCACATGGATACACACACACACCCCCACACACTCACACACACATACACACACTACACGCACACACCACACACACATACTCACACACACATACACACACTACACACACACACACCACACACACACAGGCTTTCAATATTCAAACAAGAAAATTGAGATTGGAGACATTTCAGTGACTTTGTGAGGACACTCAGCTTGCTGGCAGATTGGATTACAAGTCTCTTGATTAGCAGTCCAATATTCTGTCAAAGGCATTAACTCTTTTCTCATCTTAAGGTCTGTTGATTTGTTGTTGTTGTTATTTTCCTTCCCGTGGACCTGAAGAGCACGGCATCCTCACACTGCAATTGCTTCTTCTACTTTACTCACACACGTAATGGATCCTGTCACCTTCTGAAGTTAACACAAGCCATTTACATGTTCATGCTGTGTGGAAACGGTCCTCACAGAATTCTCAAGCAAACAAACAAGCAGAGTTGTGAAACTTCTTCCGCTAGAAAAAGAAAGTCTTCACAGTAACTAAGAAATATTGTTGCCTATCCAATAAGAAAATACTTCTTCCTCCCCGTGAGGGGACCAATGGGACATGCTTTCCTGTGGAGGACCTCGGGGACACAAACATACCAACAAGGTGATTAGAGGTTTTGCAAGCTTCTTTAGGGGAGAGACTGATTTTTTTTTTTCCAAAATGGGCATTTCTGTTTCCTAGCAACCAGAAAATTCTAAACTCATCTATACCTGCCTCCTTATGGGACTAGATCAACTCAGGTACTATTTATGATAATTGAGCTATGAAAAAGAAAAAAATACAAACCTGAAATGAGTTTAACATTTTGTTTTGGTTCAGATATTAGTTCAAATTATATGACGTTAACTCAAATTATTGCATGTGAAAGTTGGACAATGAATAAGGAAGACCAAAGAAGAAGTGATACCTTTGGACTGTGGTGTTGGCGAAGAATACTGAATATACCGTGGACTGCCAAAAGAACAAACAAATCTGACTTGGAGGAAGTACAGCCAGAATGCTCCTTAGAGGCAAGGAAGGCGAGACTGCGTCTCACAAACTTTGGACATGTTGTCAGGAGGGCTCAGTCCCTGGAGAGGGACATCATGCTTGCCAGAGTACAGGGTCAGCGGAAAAGAGGAAGACCCTCAACAAGGTGGATTGACACAGTGGCTGCAACAATGAGCTCAAGCATAACGATTGTGAGGATGGCTCAGGACAGGGCAGTGTTTCGTTTTGTTGTGCATAGGGTCGCTATGAGTCGGAACCGACTCGACGGCACCTAACAACAACAACCATTCAAATCATATGAACCTTATTTATTTTGGGGGGGTTTGCAAATTATAATTTTAAAACCAGATTATATGGATATTCTACAGTAATGAAATAGGAAAGGTTAGTGTACTTTTTAAAAAAAAAATTTATTTTATATTTAAAATCTGAACCTTTGCAGGTGTTCATTTTTAAGTACTATTCCACGTGTGGAAAGCATATTCTGGAGCTGTTTGCTTGAAAAGCAGGGGTCAGGCAATAAACTGTAAGACTCTCCATCCCCCAAACCCAAAACTCAGTGCCAGACTCATTGCAACCCTACAGGACAGAGTAGACCTGGTCCTAGGGTTTCCAAGGCTGTAATCTTTACAGAAGCCGACTGCCACATCTTTCTCCCATGGAGCACCTGGTGGATTTGAACAGCTGACCTTTAGGTTAGCAGCCAAGTGCTTAACCAGGGCTCCTCTCCCTATCCCCCACCTCAATATTACTAAAGGAAGCCAAGCTGGGAAGAAGCAGTGACATATTCCAACTTCCTTGTGCAAATCTTGGGTTACCAAAAAACCAAAACCCACTGCCGTCGAGTCAATTCCAACTCATAACGACCCTATAGGACAAAGTAGAACTGCCCCATAGAGTTTCCAAGGAGCGCCTGGCGGATTTGAACCACCGACCCTTTGGTTAGCAGCCGTAGCACTTATCCACTATGCCACCAGGGTTTCCAAATCTTGGGTTAGAAGTCATGAAATTAGAATCTCTGAGCCATCATTTGCCAAACTTCATCCCTCACAAAACCTAACACTTCTGTTGTATACCAAATGTCTTCAAAATTCCACACCAATGATAAAGCTGCAGATATTCTTCTGAAATTCATTCAGGAAATACTGTCCAAATTTGCACAAATTTAGGCCTTTACGCAATGGGTTAGGGCTGCAGTTTGAATCAGCAGCTGACAAGCACTTACATATGTGTTTGAAGGAAATAATATTAGCATCTGATTAATGATTTTGACACTATTAAAATACCACTCTCTGAATTAATACTGGACTTCTCACCAGTCTCTGCTATTTGCTTCATTACTGACATCATATTATCATAGCTCATTACTAATTTAGAAGCTATTTTTGTTTTATAAATAGAAACTATCAAGAAGTAAGCCCATGGTCTTGTTCATACCTGAAAAAGAATGGTATCAATGAAAAGAAAACTATGATGATTTACTACTTAGTCTTGGTCAAGCATTTTAGGTATTTATTTATGTCCAGTATATGTTATTAACCAATAAATAAAGCTTAAGAAAGTAAGCCAGCCCAAACTAATAAAATTTACAGATAAAAAAGATAAAGGATCTCTGTTCTTTCAAAGAGAAGTGTTATCCGCCACCCCCAATGTAGAACTCTACCTGTAGAAAGATTCAGGGCCCTAAAAGTTGTATTTAGTGGAATCCAGAAATAAGTAAGAAAGCTTTCATTCCAGTCACAGAATGAGTTAAACACCTAGGACTACACTGACTAGTGTATTCATTTGTTTTATGAATCAGTTGTTCCCCTGTAATTAGATTTTCTTCTTTTCCCTTCAAACATTTTAAATAACAGCCCAGACTCTATCTCCCAAATACCAATCTCTGCACATCCTAGTCCATCTTTTAGCCAGTTGCAGTGCTGTGTTCCTAAGCCCGGTCTCATTATGTCACATACCTGCTCTGAGGCTTTGATAGCATCCCATAACCAACTAAAGTTTAACCCCTTAACATTTTATGAACAGGCTTACTTCAAACATCTCTTTCAATTATAATCCTCTAGTCACTGCTCTTTACAGATTACCTTTAAACACACTTGCCTGCTGAGGGTGCTCCAAACATTCTTTGCACTGTGAGAAGTGTTTGCCGCAGATATTAAGAGAACAGTGATTGTTATCCAGAGACTCTGGGTTTGGACCCAGGTTCTGCTCCTTTGTAGCTCTTGCTACGAGATCAGAAGTTCCCTGAGGGCAGGTATCACACCCCCAGTAACTAGCCCAGGGCTTGCCACAAGAATTATTCCATAAATTTTAAATATATGAATGGATAAATGAACAAATGAATGGAATGCGATTTTGGACAACATACTTCACTTTCCTATAACTCAATTATCTCAGTAAAAAAGAAGAAAAGTATTAACTGTATTGAGTATTACATGATTTTGATTGAGCATATCATCTTAGCATATAGCAGGTATTCAATAATTAATAACTATCAAGACACTTTATATGGTGTATCCTTGCTGGGTATTTAAGAATAAATAAGGCCTGAGGGATTTACAATGCAGGGGAAGTGATATAGACACAGATAGGTATTTTATAACACAAGGAATGGCTATACTAAATGCTGGAAGAGCCCAGAGAAAGGGCAATAGAACAGTACATAAAAACGTCCCCTATTTTATTCTGCATGACAGGTTGTTGTCAGGGATTCATAATCACAGCTGCAATGGCCTCCTATGGTCATAAGATAGTTCTACAAAGCAATAGCCTTTAACTATCCTCAACTAAAATTTTCACAACTTACTCATACGTATTTTCCCACATACTCCAGGATCCAGGGAGTAACAGAAGAAGTAGCCCAGAAACACCCCTCTTCAAAATGCGTCTTAGCCCAGAATATTCACTTCAGGTAAATTAGAGAGTCAAGCCGAGTAGAATAAGCAAAAATGACCATGTGGTAGTAGTTCTCTGGATGAGCAAATTTTCCCTTGATCTTGTTTAGCAAAGATATTTTTGTTTCATTTTCCTATTTCTGCAATGGTTTAGATATGTCAGTGCTGGTGATTTGGAGGGAAAGGGTTGTTTTCTTGGTTGTTTGTGTAATCTCTTTATCTTCAAAATAATTTCTTGAACAGACTTCCTGCTTGGAAAAGTACTAAATGAGTGGAAGAACAGCAGAAAGTGAACACAAGTTGCATTAATTCCAATCTCAAAAGAAAACCAGAATCAACAGCCTAAAGTGTTGAATTATTTCCTGGTATCTCAAAAACCAGGCTCTGATTCTGACCAACAAATACGTATGCAACAATATAATGATCATTTAAAATATTTGATCTGTTCAAGGTACTGTCTACAAACTGTAGAAAAATTTAAAAAAAGAAATTGCTACCTTTGTTTACTTACATTCTAGTGGGGCTGAGCTGGGGAAGGAGGTCTAGCTAATAAGCAAATTCATGTCGTGTATGTTATGGCAGGCGGTGGAACACCATATGAAGAAAGCAACTCAGGCTAAAAACACAGTCATATTCAACGTATGTATTTCAAAGCTAAGTTTACTTTCTTGTAATTGTTTTCCTTCTTATTCCCTTAGGTCAACTGATTTTTTAATAATGTCTCCAAAAAGAATATGTGGCAGACATTTTCAGAAAAATTATCAACCTTAATTATTTTAAAAACAGCCATGAAGTAAGAAGCTTTGAGAGGGCAAGAAAACAAAATTATTCAAAACTCAAAAGAGACTCAGGGACAGGGGGGCCAAGATGGCGGACTAGGTAGACGCTACCTCGGATCCCTCTTGCAACAAAGACTTAGAAAAACAAGTGAATCGATCACATACATGACAATCTACAAACCCTGACCAACAAACACAGATTTAAAGAGTTGACCTGAGTGACAGAGACCGTGAATGAACAACTATGGGGAAGCAGCAACTGTTTTCGGAGCCTGGAGCCAACGTCCCAGCCAGGGAACCTTGGCACGGGGCTTTGGACTGGACGCAGGGGAGCTGAGCACCACATCCTATGATGGCACAAACATGGGGCACAGCCCTACCCCCCGAACTGACCCGGGGAGGAGGCCCAGCTGGTCCATGCAGGCGGCGTGGTGACGCGGCTGGCGGGAGAAATCCCCAGGAGGCAGCGATTGGTTTTGGAGCCGGGAGTGCAGCGTCCCAGGCGGGGAAATTTGACGCCGGGCTTTGGACTGGGCCTAGGGGAGCTGAGCACCATAGCCTGTGATGGTGCAAACACGGGGCGCAGCCCCAGCCCCCTGAAATGACCTGGGGGGGGCCCAGCCGGTCTGCGCGAGTGGCACGGCGACGCGGCTGGCGGGAGGAGAAGTCGCCGGGAGGCAGCGACTGTTTTTGGAGCCGGGAGTGCAGCGTCCCAGCCGGGGAACCTTGACGCTGGGCTTTGGATTGGCAGCAGAGGAACTGACCGCGGCTTCTGAGACAGTGCAAGCACGGGACGCGGGCTTGACCCCCGGTGGCAATCTCTACCCAGCCAGCACACACAGGCAACATGCCCCTCAGGAATCTCAGATAAAACAGTCATCCCAAGCAAGATAAGTAACTTTCTCTATATTCTGGGGTGCTACCCCCTCCTGTTTTTCTGAACCCTCCCTTCCCCTTCCCAGGTGGCTTCATTAACATTGGAATTTCCTGAGCCAGAGGGAGAACTGCTCTGTGCTTTTCTTTCTTTTTTTTTTTTGTTCTTTTCCTAACCCATCCTTCTGGCCTGAGAGAAGCAACCACAAAAAACCCAGGGACCAAAAATCCTTCCCTAATTGGACTAAAAACACAGAACCAGCTCCAGCCAAGCATGTGTGATCCACAGTCTCAGGCTTTCATCCCTACAGGGAACAAGGTGGCTATTATAATGCAAAGGCATTTCTGATAGGGATCTGACTGCATTTTTTTTTTTTAGCAGATTTACTGGAAAGACAAGTTTCCCAAGTCAGAGCCCTCACTGACCCATAACAGGGAACTGAGGGCTGAAGCTCCCCCCAGACCACCTAGCCTCCTGCCTTAGGGGTCTAAGGATGGTGACACCTACCAATCTGTAGAGGTACTTGCATTGGGTGCCTAAGGTACAGCTGCAGAGCCCACCCACCAAGGTGCTTTAGGAATAGAGATACACTTACCTCACTGACACTTGGGGGAAGCCTGTCAGCATCCTGCCCCCCCCAGAGGGTGAACCCCAGCTGCTACTAGAATCTGGTGCACACAACTATCACCGCTACTTCTCAAGGTGGATAGGTGACAGGGTGCATCACACACTTGATGACCCCAAATCAGATTCTACTCAAGAATAGTGAATGGACTCAGGCATATATATTTGGTAACAGCCCAAACCAGCTGGTAATAGGTCATAAGTAAGTCAAGGGCTACAACAATCAACACAGCACAGTCTAGTAGGCCATCCACGTATATTGAAAGAAAACAAAACAAGATAAGACTCAGTGAGCAAATATAGAATAAATCACTACAATATCCTAGTGATAGCTCGGAGACAGCAGTCGATATCAAACCACATAAAGAAGCAGACCATGACTGCTTCTACAACCCCCCAAACTAAAGAATCAAAATCTTTCCCAAATGAAGATACAATCCTGGAATTATCAGATACAGAATATAAAAAACTAATTTACAGAATGCTTCAAGACATCAGGGATGATCTCAGAAATGAAATAAGGCAAACTTCAGAAAAAGCCAAGGAACTTACTGATAAAGCAGTTGAAGAATTCAAAAAGATTATTCAAGAACATAGTGGAAAAATTAATAAGTTGCAAGAATCCACAGAGAGACAGCATTCAGAAATCCAAAAGATTAACAATAAAATTACAGAATTAGACAATGCAATAGGAAGTCAGAGGAGCAGACTCGAGCAATTAGAATGCAGAATGGGAAATCTGGAGGAACAGGGAATTAACACCAACATAGCTGAAAAAAAAAATCAGATAAAAGAATTTAAAAAAATGAAGAAACCCTAAGAATCATGTGGGAGTCTGTTAAGAAGGATAACTTACGTGTGATTGGAGTCCCAGAACAGGTAGGGATAACAGAAAACACAGGAGAGAATAGTTGAAGATCTGCTGACAGAAAACTTCCCTGACATCATGAAAGACGAAAGGATATCTATCCAAGATGCTCATCGAACCCCATTTAAGATTGATCCAAAAAGAAAAACACCAAGACATATTATCATCAAACTTCCCAAAACCAAAGATAAAGAGAAAATTTTAAAAGCAGCCAGGGAGAAAAGAAAGGTCTCCTACAAGAGAAAATCAATAAGAATAAGTTCAGACTACTCAGTAGAAACCATGCAGGCAAGAATGCAATGGGATGACATATACAGCGCACTGAAGGAGAAAAACTGTCACCCAAGGATCATATATCCAGCAAAACTCTCTCTGAAATATGAAGGCGAAATTAAGATATTTACAGATAAACACAAGCTTAGAGAATTTGCAAAAACCAAACCAAAGCTACAAGAAATACTAAAGGAAATTGTTTGGTCAGAAAACCAAAAATATCAGATACAGCACAACACAAGGTCACAGAACAGAACATCCTGATATCAACTCAAATAGGGAAATCACAAAAACAAATTAAGATTAATTAAAAAAAAAATGCTCAAAACAGGGAATCATTGAAGTCAATATGTAAAAGATCACAATAATCAAAAAGAGGGACTAAATACAGGTGGCATAGAACTGCCATATGGAGAGGGATACAAGGCAATATAGGACAATACAAGCTAGGTTTTTACTTAGAAAAATGGGGGTAAATATTAAGGTAACCACAAAGAGGTATAACAACTCCACAACTCAAAATAAAAACCAAGAAAAACGTAACGACTCAGCAAACATAAAGTCAAACACTATGAAAATGAGGAAGACACAATTTACAAAGAAAAAGTCTCAGCACAAAAAAAAAAGTAAGTGGAAAAATGAAACTGTCAACAACACACATAAAAAGGCATCAAAATGACAACACTAAACACATACTTATCTATAATTATGCTGAATGTAAATGGACTAAATGCACCAATAAAGAGACAGAGAGTCTCAGACTGGATAAAGAAACACGATCCATCTATATGCTGCCTACAAGAGACACACCTTAGACTTAAAGACACAAACAAACTAAAACTCAAAGGATGGAAAAAAAATACATCAAGCAAACAATAAGCAAAAAAGAAGAGGAGTAGCAATATTAATTTCTGACAAAATAGACTTTAAACTTAAATCCACCACAAAGGATAAAGAAGAACACTACATAATGATAAAAGGGACAATTGACCAGGAAGATATAACCATATTAAATATTTATGCACCCAATGACAGGGCTGCAAGATACATAAATCAAATTTTAAAAGAACTGAAAAATGAGATAGACACCTCCACAATTATAGTAGGAGACTTCAACACACCACTTTCGGAGAAGGACAGGACATCCAGTAAGAAGCTCAATAGAGACACGGAAGACCTAATTACAACAATCAACCAACTTGACCTCATTGACTTATACAGAACTCTCCACCCAACTGCTGCAAAATATACTTTTTTTTTCTAGTGCACATGGAACATTCTCTAGAATAGACCACATGTTAGGTCATAAAACAAACCGCAGAATCCAAAACATCGAACTATTACAAAGCATCTTCTCAGACCACAAGGCCATAAAAGTGGAAATCAATAACAGAAAAATTAGGGAAAAGAAATCAAATACTTGGAAACTGAACAATATCCTCCTGAAAAAAGACTGGGTTATAGAAGACATTAAGGAGGGAATAAGGAAATTCATAGAAGGCAACGAGAATGAAAATACTTCCTATCAAAACCTCTGGGACACAGCAAAACCAGTGCTCCAAGGCCAATTTATATCAATAGATGCACACATACAAAAAGAAGAAAGAGCCAAAATCAGAGAACTGTCCCAACAACTTGAACAAATAGAAAGTGAGCAACAAAGGAATCCATCAGGCACCAGAAGAAAGCAAATAATAAAAATTAGAGCTGAACTAAATGAATCAGAGAACAGAAAAACAATTGAAAGAATTAACAAAGCCAAAAGCGGTTTCTTCGAAAAAATTAACAAAATTGATAAACCATTGGCCAGACTGACAAAAAGAAATACAGGAAAGGAAACAAGTAACCCGAATAAGAAACGAGATGGGCCACATCACAACAGACCCAACTGAAATTAAAAGAAGCATACCAGATTATTATGAAAAATTGTACTCTAACAAATTTGCAAACCTAGAAGAAATGGATGAATTCCTGGAAAAACACTACCTACCTAAACTAACACAATCAGAAGTAGAACAACTAAATAGACCCATAACAAAAAAAAGAGATTGAAAAGGTAATCAAAAAACTCCCAACAAAAAAAAGCCCTGGCCCGGATGGCTTCACTGCAGAGTTCTACCAAACCTTCAGAGAAGAGTTAACACCACTACTACTAAAGGTATTTCAAAGCATAGAAAATGACGGAATACTACCTAACTCATTCTATGAAGCCACCATTTCCCTGATACCAAAACCAGGTAAAGACATCACAAAAAAAGAAAATTACAGACCTATAGCCCTCATGAACATAGATGCAAAAAATCTAGCCAATAGAATTCAACAACATATCAAAAAATTAATCCACCGTGACCAAGTGGGATTTATACCAGGTATGCAAGGCTGGTTTAATATCAGAAAAACCATTAATGTAATCCACTATATAAATAAAACAAAAGACAAAAACCACATGACCTTATCAATTGATGTAGAAAAGGCATTTGACAAAATACAATACCCATTCATGATGAAAAGTCTCACCAAAATAGGAAAATTCCTCAACATAATAAAGGGCATCTATACAAAGCCAACAGCCAATATCACTCTAAATGGAGAGAGCCTGAAAGCATTTCCTTTAGGAACAGGAACCAGACAAGGATGCCCTTTATCACCGCTCTTATTCAACATTGTGCTAGAGGTCCTAGCCAGAGCAATTAGGCTAGACAAAGAAATAAAGGGCATCCGGATTGCCAAGGAAAAAAAAAAGGAGGGAAGTAAAATTATCTCTATTTGCAGATGACATGATCTTATACACAGAAAACCCTAAGGAATCCTCCAGAAAAATACTGAAACTAATAGAAGAGTTTGGCAGAGTCTCAGGTTAGAAGATAAACATACAAAAATCACTTGGATTCCTCTACATCAACAAAAAGAACATCGAAGAGGAAATCACCAAATCAATACCATTCACAGTAGCCACCAAGAAGATAAAATACTTAGGAATAAATCTTACCAAAGATGTAAAAGACCTATACAAAGAAAACTACAAAGTACTACTACAAGAAACTAAAAAAAAAAAAAAAAAAAAGGACCTACTTAAGTGGAAAAACATACCTTGCTCGTGGATAGGAAGACTTAACATAGTAAAAATGTCTATTCTACCAAAAGCCATCTATACATACAATGCACTTCCGATCCAAATTCCAATGTCATTTTTTAATGTGATGGAGAAACAAATCACCAACTTCATATGGAAGGGAAAGAAGCCCCGGATAAGTAAAGCGTAACTGAAAAAGAAGAAGAAAGTGGGAGGCCTCACTCTACCTGATTTCAGAACCTATTATACAGCCACAGTAGTCAAAACAGCCTGGTACTGGTACAACAACAGGCACATAGACCAATGGAACAGAATTGAGAACCCAGATATAAATCCATCCACATATGAGCAGCTGATATTTGACAAAGGACCAGTGTCACTTAATTGGGGAAAAGATAGTCTTTTTAACAAATGGTGCTGGCATAACTGGATATCCATTTGCAAAACAATGAAACAAGACCCATACCTCACACCATGCACAAAAACTAACTCCAAGTGGATCAAAGACCTAAACATAAAGACTAAAACGATAAAGATCATGGAAGAAAAAATTGGGACAACCCTAGGAGCCTTAATACAAGGCATAAACAGAATACAAAACGTTACCAAAAATGATGAAGAGAAACCAGATAACTGGGAGCTCCTAAAAATCAAACACCTATGCTCATCTAAAGAGTTCACCAAAAGAGTAAAAAGACCACCTACAGACTGGGAAAGAATTTTCAGCTATGACATCACCGACCAGCGCCTCATCTCTAAAATCTATATGATTCTGTTAAAACTCAACCACAAAAAGACAAACAACCCTATCAAGAAGTGGTCAAAGGATATGAACACGCACTTCACTAAAGAAGATATTCAGGCAGCCAACAGATACATGAGAAAATGCTCTCGATCATTAGCCATTAGAGAAATGCAAATTAAAACTACAATGAGATTCCATCCCACTCCAACAAGGCTGGCATTAATCCAAAAAACACAAAATAATAAATGTTGGAGAGGCTGCGGAGAGATTGGAACTCTTATACACTGCTGGTGGGAATGTAAAATGGTACAACCACTTTGGAAATCTATCTGGCGTTATCTTAAACAGTTAGAACTACCATACAACCCAGAAATCCCACTCCTCGGAATATACCCTAGAGAAATAAGAGCCTTCACACAAACAGATATATGCACAACCATGTTTACTGCAGCTCTGTTTACAATAGCAAAAAGCTGGAAGCAACCAGGGTGTCCCTCAAGAGATGAATGGCTAAATAAATTGTGGTATATTCACACAATAGAATACTACGCATCGATAAAGAACAGTGACGAATCTGTGAAACATTTCATAACATGGAGGAACCTGGAAGGCTTTATACTGAGCGAAATTAGTCAGAGGCAAAAGGACAAATATTGTATAAGACCACTATTATAAGATCTTGAGAAATAGTATAAACTGAGAAGAACACATACTTTTGTGGTTACGAGGCGGGGGGAGGGAGGGAGGGTGGGAGAGGGTTTTTTACTGATGAGTTAGTAGATAGGAACTACTTTAGGTGAAGGGAAGGAAAATACTCAATACACGGAAGGTCAGCTCAACTGGATTGGACCAAGAGCAAAGAAGTTTCCAGGATAAAATGAATGCTTCAAAGGTCAGCGGAGTAAGGGCGGGGGTTTGGGGACTATGGTTTAAGGGGACTTCTAAGTCAATTGGCAAAATAATTCTATTATGAAAACATTCTGCATCCCACTTTGAAATGTGGCGTCTGGGGTCTTAAATGCTAACAAGCGGCCATCTAAGATGCATCAATTGGTCTCAACCCACCTGGATTAAAGGAGAATGAAGAACACCAAGGTCACATGATAACTATGAGCCCAAGAGACAGAAAGGGCCACATGAACCAGAGACCTACATCATCCTGAGACCAGAAGAACTAGTTGGTGCCTGGCCACAATCGATGACTGCCCTGACAGGGAGCACAGCAGAGGACCCCTGAGGGAGCAGGAGATCAGCAGGATGCAGACCTCAAATTCTCACAAAGACTAGAGGTATCCCGGCGGTCATGGTCCCCAAACCTTCTGTTGGCCCAGGACAGGAACCATTCCCGAAGGCAACTCATCAGACATGAAAGGGACTGGACAGTGGGTAGGAGAGAGATGCTGATGAAGAGTGAGCTATTTGTATCAGGTGGACACTTGAGACTGTGTTGGCATCTCCTGTCTGGAGAGGGGATGGGAGGATAGAGAAGAGTTGGAAGCTGGCAAAATTGTCACGAAAGGAGAGACTCAAAGGGCTGACTCATTTAGAGGGAGAGCAAGTGGGAGTACGGAGTAAGGTGTATATAAACTTATATGTGACAGTTTGACTTGATTTGTAAACGTTCACTTGAAGCTCAATAAAAGTTAATTAAAAAAAAAAAAAGAGAGAGAGACTCAGGTATTTATCTTCCAAAGGCCCAACTAGGCTTGATGGAAAGGCCCTGCTCAAAATGAATCTCCTGGGTTATCATTTAAAAGAAACAACATCTCAAAAACTTATTCAATCCTGTCATATCAGAAAAATAAAGCCTTAGGAACCATTTGCATTTATCTTCATGTATATCCACAGGGCAGCGAAAGAAAACAAATGAGACAGTACAAACTTCTCTAGAGATGATTACAGTATTCTCATATCTGCAAATTATTTTAATGTCATAATATAGAAAAATACAAATATTTTATCTTGAATTCAACAGGTTCTTTTTAAAGTTTAATGCCCGCTGTTTAGAAAGAACCATCACACTTTTCTCCATGTTAGAAGCTTCTAAATAAGCTGCCCATGTCAAAAGTACCCAGTGATGTTTATTCTCTTCGTCTTTAAATATTTATGTTTTCCAAATGCTACTCTAAATTTTTTTTTTTATGTTGTAAGATGGAACATTAAGGGACATATTAAAGTGTTAAACACTAGGTATATAGGTCTTGAGAAAAACATAAAAAGATCTCCTGTTATTTTTATATTATCAGAGTTTTTTTGTTTTTTTTTTTTGTCCCTGACTCAGTACAGATTATACAACACAGCCGAGGTGACTATTTCACAAGTCACACCACAGTAAGGCAATGCAATGTAGCCAATAAAATGGCTCTTTTCCAATAGGCAGAGTGGTCCATACTTGCCACATTTTATATAGTGGAAGAGGGATGAGTTGTGTCCTCATCTAATCTGAGCCATTTCTTTTTTGTTGTTGTTCTCGTGACGTGCCGTCAAGTCGGTTCCGACTCATAGTGACCCCTTTGCACAACAGAATGAAACACTGCCTGGTCCTGCGCCATCCTCACAATTGTTGTTATGCTTGAGTCTGTTGTTGCAGCCACTGTGTTAATCATCTTGTTCAGGGTCTTTTTTTCGCTGACCCTCTACTTTACCAAGTATGATGTCCTTCTCCAGGGACTGATCCCGCTTGATAACATATCCAAAGTATGTGAGACTTATTGCCATCCTTGCTTCTAAGAAGCATTCTGGTTGTACTTCTTCCAGGACAGAGCCATTTCTTTAGCCAACCACAAATATTTTCTAAGCATCCACAATATATAAACATTCACATGGTAATTTCCCTCCAGTAGCCTCCCTTTGGAGTCCCTAGGTAGCACAACGGTTAAGTGCTTGGCTACTAACCAAAAGGTTGGCAGTTCGAACCCACACAAAGCTGCCTTGGCATAAAGTCCTGGTGACCTGCTTCCAAAAGGTCATAGCCTTGAAAATCCTAGGGAGTATAGTTCTACACTGCAACATATGGGGTTGTCGCAATTCCAAATAGACTCGACTGCAACTGGTTTGCTTTTGTTGTTGTTTGTAGCCTCCTTTTTCCTGTGGTAAACGCAAATTCTTTACATAGCCTATCTTTCTTATTCCCTTCAAAAGCAATAGAAAACATGCAACCCTGGTTTCACATTTGTTTTGAGCAACTGTATACACTAAAAAGTTTAGAAGAAACTCCATTCCAAAATACAGCTGTGAGCTTTCATTTTTCATATATAAAATGGAAATTAGTTATTTCTACTTGACATGGTTGTTACAAGGAGTAAAGATACATTTGGAATCCTTTGGCATCAAAGATTCATTTAAAATCTTGAGAGTCCTTAACATTCTTACCATGACAATAATATCGGTGTTGGATTTTCACAGTTAAAATGTCAACTTCAGTCACGTAAAAGGACTGTGCCTATAAAAAAATCTTAGGTATCTATCTGACTAAGATGATTAAGCCATGATCACAACAGTGCTTAATGGAAACAAAAGGCCAAAAAAACCTCATTTGCAATGAGAAAACACCAGAAACTGCAAAGAGCTAGAGAATGGGGAAACAGATTTTCTCTTTTCCTTTCCCGTGAATTTTCAACCTGAGTCAACAACTCTGACAAGCAGTTGTAAAATATTACACCAAGTATGTTTCTATTTTCCTGGAGATAAAATTTATTTTGTTCTGAGTATTTGTAGAAATCCCAAAGTTGGGTGAATGCCCCATAGGACAAATAAAAAATGATCCTCATCTATCTATATTATACAGCCTGGTTGCCAGTGGGGTCCCTGAAGAGCAAGTTGCAAAGAATCAGATGGTTAAGCAGTTTGGTGACAAGGCATAAGAAATTCTGCAACCCTGATTCCATTTTCTGCAGGGACCACAGCCCTGGCAGTGGCAGCAGGTAATTCCTGCAGGCACATGGCTGGCGTGAATGGGAGGCGACAGCCACGTGCTGCTTGTCACCTCTGAGTGAACAGCCACAGTGTTGTGAAGACTCTTCTTGTCAACACAATCATGCAGCCCTGTGAGAGCCCAAGGGATGTATTATTTCCCCGTGGAGAGAAATTGGTCCCTGATACATAAAGTCTGCACTCAAAGAATTCAAGCCATGTTTATTAAGGGTCTGCAGTTGACAGGCACTGAGATCACAGTATATGATGGCTTGGAGATTGACGGAGAGGCAAGGACCCTCTTCTCAGGAAGCTTGTACTCCCTGAGAGAACTGAGGAAGAAAGATAATAAACAGAAACCAGGCCAATACATAATTTCAAATAGTGCTGTGAATACAACAATCTTTAAAGGATAAAGAGACCCAGAACTACCGGAAGGCATTGAACACGGTGGTCAGGAAGGTTCTTATGAGGAGATGATTCTGACTCACAGTACCCCATGTGACAGGGTACAGCTGTCCCCATAGGATTTTCTTGAATGTAATCTTTACAGAAGCAGATTCCAAGGTTTTTCTCCTGCAGAGCTACTGGGTGGATTCAAACCACCAACCTTTTCATTAGCAGTCCAGCACTTAACCGTTGTAGCACCAGAGCTCCGTAACACAAATACCACAAATTAATGGCTTTAAAGAACAGAAATTTATGTTCTCACAGTTCAGAAGGCTAGAGGTCTAAATTTAGGGTGTGGCTCTAGGGAGAGGTCCTTCCTTGTCTATTTCAGTCTCTAGCACCTGCGGTAATCCTTGGCATTCCTTGGTTTATGGGTGCATCTGTCTTTGTCATCTGTCTCCGTCTTCCCCCTATGTGTGTCTCTCTGTGTCTATCCTGGTCTCTTATAACTCAGAAGGGATTAGGTTTAGGACCCACACTACCTAGTATGACCTCACTGACATAACAAAAGGAAATCCCTATTTCCAAACAGGGTCTTAATTATAGGTGCTGAGGGTAGGCTTTCACATGTATTGGGGAGACACAATTCCATCTGTAACAGAAGGTTTGAGAGTGAGGTGGCCCCTGATATTTCTATCTGCAAGTGTTTCCTACATAGAAGCAAAAGAAATGACTCCTGAAATAATTGGTCTGCAAGAAAGTATGGTTTTCAATAGTTTCAAAGGAATGTTTATTATTCAGAAAACACATATAAGCACTTTGGATTACATTTATTGCTTAATTATTTATCTAGTCTCCTTGTTTTGTTCAGTCCATACTTTTTCTAGAATAAAATGCTTAAGTTCCTTTTAACCTCAAGTTCCTTTGTCACCTCTCCCTACCCCACCCCCATCCCACTCACAGGCTAATGAAAATACACCCCAGAAGATCTGGAAAGGAGTCACCAAGTGTGCTCAATTTATTTCACTTTTATATCTAATCTCACTTATGATTAGCCCAATTACACACCTGCTCTCCTTGTGGATGGGTTCAAAGAGCTGATAAAGACGCTGAAGTTGCGTACTCAGGACACTGGGGGTTACGACTAAATTTCAAGAGGTCCTTAATTCACCTGCTATTTCCCACATATCTGTTTTAGACTTGCTAAGTGAATAAGAGTTCTGAAATATGTTCTTCAAACAGTGCTTTTTTCAAATGGTATATTCCACACCATCTCCCATGCCACAGCAGGAAAACACTGGATGCTTCTTCCATCAAAGTCCTGTCTGCTGATATCACTAGAGTTACTGGAGCATTATTTGGCAACAGGGTATTCACTATCCAGAAGCCAGCAATGATGTATGCCGGTGACTAAAACTCAGTGGTATTTTGAGAATTTTGAGAGAAAAAAAAAAAAAAAGTTCCCCAGCATGGACTATCTGATGGATGTTTCCTGGCCAAGATCAAAAGACTCTTCAGTGTCATCTGCTTCGAAAGCACATTGTCGGAGCACTAGAAAAATGCCAGGCTTTCAGACCAGATGGTAGCATTTCAAGGGGCTGTGTCTTATTTAGAAGGTTCAGTTTCAAGTACAGTTCATGATTTGCAGAAATTGCTGTTCATCAAGTTTATTTTCAGAAATGAAAAATTTAAAAATTTAGAATTTATTATATTGTCTTGCAATGAAGTTAATTCACAACTTTAAAAAAAAAAAATAAGATGGTTTTAATCAGAAAAACACTACTTTGGGCCCCAAATAGTGCTTTAAATAGTGCTTTTCTAATCTTTAGCTTATATAGCATGTGTACGTGCGTGGGGTATGTGTGTGTGTGTGAGAGAGAGAGAGAGAGAAAAGGGATGTCTTCAGGAGAATGGGAAAAAGGTGTATCATGTACTAAAGTATGTTGAAGACCATAAAGAAAAGATGTGATGCTACATAGTCTTAATGTTAAACATACAGAATGAAAGGAACTCAAGTGGACAGAAACGATTGAATAGATTCCTGGTGATTTCATACAATAGAATCTCTGGGTTGTACAAGGGGTTAACTTTCTGGGCTGCTAACTGAAAGGCTGGTGGTTTGAGTCTATTTCCAAAAAATCAGTCGTTGAAAACCCTATAGAGCACAATTCTAGTCTGACACACATACGGTTACCATAATTCAAAATCAATTTGACAGTAATTTGCCTAAATTCTACACAAGATACTTGATATTTCAAAATTATGGCAACAAAACTAAATAGTTGAGAATAGTCAGACATTTGAGTATACATTCATTGTTGTTCTCTTTATTTCTAGTCACTTTTAGTTATGTCTGTTAAGATCTTGCAGCATTGCTGTCCAAGTTCAGCTACCTCATGGACATGGATAGAGATAGACAACTCAACCGAATCATTATATAAACATGCATAATTTAGGATTTTTGATAGTTATATATCTGCCTGAGACAGTGCAGATTTTTACCTCTTGTGAAACTAATAAAATCCAGGCAAAGATATGGTAATATTGGGGTATGTGAGTATCTTATGGTCAATGGAATCTTCCACATTAGTGCAGGTAGGAAAGTCTTGGTCACTTGTATAGTGGAGACATAGCAAACATTGCTTTGTGAGGGCCAATTCATACTGATGGCAATATTATTGATGTAGAGGTCAATGTATACAAATCATGATGCAAGCACATGGTCACATGCTTTAGGGTAAAACTAGAAATAGAAATACTAAGTCAATGATTGTGATCATTTTTAAGTCTCAATATATATTTTCTTTAGAAAAAGGTATACTAATTTTATATTTTATATTAAAGCATAGTGCTTCTCTCCTTATGTTTTTGGTAGCATTGACTTTTATCTTATTATTTCATCTTTGCTTATTTGATGGAAGTAAATATTTTTCATTCAGTTTAAATTGTGCATTTTTATCACTTATTATAATCATCATATTTATTTGTTTAATACCATTAATAATTTTCTTTCATAAATGGTGTCCATACTTTTGCTGGAGTGTCGGTAAAATACATTTCTAAGAGCCTCTTAAAAATGGATCTTTTTTTGTTGTTTTAAATTAAGGTATTTCTTCCTAATTAGTCATTTGTTAGTGATAGTATTGAACTATAGTTGTTTTAATTTTTATGTGCTCAAACATACTATTTCCTCGTACTTTCTTTTTATTGAAAAAGGTGATGCATTTGGGCTTTATATATGTATACATTGAAAAGTGATGATTGGCTTCCCAGTAGAGATATCTGGTAAAATCTGAAAAAACAAAACCAAACCCCCTGCCGCTGAAGTCGATTTGGGCTTATAGTGACCCTATAGGACAGAGTTGAACTGGCTCACAGGTATCCTAGGCTGTAAATCTTTACAAAAGAAGACTGCCACACCTTTCTCCTGTGGAGTATTTGGTGGGTTCAAACTGCCAGCCTTTTGGTTAGCAGCCAAGTGTTTTAACCACTGTACCACCAGGGCTCCCAAATTTGAAAGTTGTGCATAAAATCATGGATGTACTGAAAAATCTAAGAGTAAATCATAAATGTGATAGATATGAGATTAGATGAGATATTGAGAGAAAATATTGAGAGGAAAGAAGACAGGAGGGGAAACTTAGCACAAACACACAAGAAGGACAAGCAAGGAGGAGTAGTCACATTAGAAGCACCACCAAAAGGAGTATTCACATTCAGGAAAGATAAGGAATAGCAGAGTGTCAAAGTAAAATTCCTGGGAGGAATATATTCAAGGAGAGAGTCATTAACAGTGTCAGATAATGCAGAGCTGTCAAGAAAAACAAAGATTGAGAAAAAGGCATCGTATTTATCTGCTATTTGTGAAACCTTCAGCTGCCACTCAAATTATCCAGTACCTTCTTGATAAGCAGTAGTTAATAAATCAAGCTATCAGAGGCGATACTAAAGTAATATGGAGAGAATCCCATTTAATGCAGTTAAGAAACTGACATTTCTCACTCTTTTCCCTACAATGCGGAATTTGCTAAAATAAAATATCCTGACATTGTGGAAGACTGTGGAAATATGAACACTGGCTATGAAAGTTCAAAATGTGACATTTATTCAAAAAGTTGTCATAACATTTTATAGATATCTACTTTTAAAAAATCCAATTTCAAGAAGCATTCTCCCAGAATAAGAACATCTCCTACAACAGCATCAATTGTAAAATACAAATTCTATTTAGGGAAACAATGAGATATCAACCCCAGGAGAAAAGAATCCGCCTGCGCCTTCCAGGTTAGTCTGGCTGAGTTGTGCATATGCTTCTGCCCCCTCCTGAAAACACATACAAAATCTGCCTCAAGCCACAAGCCATTGTCTCGTATTTTACCTATCTCTCCAAATCAAATTTGTGAAAAATAACCGTTTCATGACCCATGGGATATACAGTTGCCTACCTATATTCTCTGCCTCTCAGGTGTCTTGGGACACTACTTTTCCCATGGGAAGTATTTGCTGCCCTCCAGTGGGAACTTGTATAGTGGAGAAAAATGAAAGATACCTTGTTGGTTCAAAATAGCTACGGTATAAGGCTTAAATGTGTAGTAGTACATCCAGGAAGTGTTATTAGGTAAAACTTGTCTCTTTTGGCTTTTGTACAGCAAGATAAGCCTTGTCAGCATATTTACGGTTTCCTGCGTGATAGTTACGGAACGCTGGTTAAGTTTGATTTTGCGTGTGTGTGTGTGTGTGTGTGTCATATTTGGAAAACCAGAGATGCCCGATATAGCTAAACAGAAGTTGCTCTGCAATAATTCCTGCCACCTATGTCTGGTGGGACAGATGGGTGCCCACTAATCATGGCACCAGAGTACTCCTAGAGTTTTGAGGTAGAATGTATTCTTGCTTTATATTTCTCAAAATCCATATTACTTACCAAGCAAAAATTCAAACACACTCAGTGATTCAGCATGCTTCCATTAGTGAAAATACATGATATCAACAAAAAATTCAAAGCAGAAAATAACTGGATCTTGAAAATTGGCTGGCACTGAAATTAGTTACTTCCATGACCTCATTATTCACCTTGAAAATCAGGTCTATGCCTCTAACCATCTACCTAACTGTTCTTTATGTTTTTCTTAACTGTCTATTCATCAAATCTAACGAATTTTATTTTTTTGTTACGTAACTTTATCCTCTGTAGCAGTTGACCTACAAACTACTTCTTCCCTTGGCTGCTAGGATATGATCATTTTCTTGTCTTCTCTCCTCTCTGATTATGTCTTCTCTTAACCTTAATCGGGTCCCTCCCCCTTTTTCATCTCCTAACATTGCCAGTGTTTTCCAAGGTTCTGAATTGTAACTTCTTCCTTCCTTCCTCTGTCCCTTGCTCCTATCCATTCATCCATCCATCCATTCATCCAACTCCACACGCATTCTACCCTTTCCCTTGGCAAGCTGTATATTCCAAACGTTTAATTTTGTGATGTTTATGTTAAGCCTTAAGAAAGAGCTACATGAAAAGTTGGCCAGAATTTTTTTCCAGATTTGCCTAGAGGGATATCTGCTTCTTGATATAGTCGTTCTAAATCCAGTAGCTGATCAGTTGCATTCATATTTTTTAAACTTTAAAAAATTCAGAGGCAAGGCCAAGATGGCTGAGCTGCCAGATGCTTCCTGTGGTCCCTCTTACTACAAAGACCTGAAAAAACAAATGAATTGATAATATATGACAAATTTTTTTTTTTTTTAGGGGCCCTGAATATCAAAGACAAAATTGAGGAGTCGGACTGAGCAGCAGAGGGAGGCAGAGATAGTTCAAAAGCAGTGAAGATTTGCCAGACCTGACCTGGCCAGCACCCTGCTGGCTGGATCAGCTGGTGCATGCATGCTGAGGCAAGCAGTAGTGCTCAGGACACATTTTCCACACTGAGAGAAACTGAGCGGTGGAGAGTCTACACAAGCCTGTGGAACCAGGGGAAAGCGGCACTAGATCTGTGAAAGTTAAGTACAAGCATCTAACCTACCATGAGGGATCAAAATTACTCTTCCGCCTTCCCCACTCTGCTCCATTCTGGTCCCGCTTCAGAAATTGCTGCACCCCCAGGGCCTGAAGTGGGACCCATCCCTCACCCAGAGCCATTAATTTGGAGAGAGAACAAATTAACATACAAATAACAAACATGACAAAATAATTTGCCAGCTCCTCTAAACCTGGGCCTCAGAGAAGACACAGCCCCTTTGCCTAGGCACAGGCATAAGAGGTCCACAGACTTGGAATGTATTTCACCCCTGCCTAGACCTGTGTGGGCCCATTTCAACAGTGTAGGCCCTCATTAGCATTGTACAACAAGGTACATACCTAAACCCTATTTTCAACAGCAACAGCTAAGGGTGAGTGGCAGATTCATGACACTTGACAATACCCTACCCATTAAGCAGGGTCTTCACTTACCCACATAAGGGACTTGAGGACTGGTGTCTCCACCCACTCCACCTGGCTACCCAAACAGGGTTCTGAGAAAAAGATGTACCTCCCAGTCCTTATGGCCAATAGTATTGGGTGCCCAAAGTCTAGCTGCAAAACTCGCCCACCTACATGCTCTAGGGAACAGGGAAACACCTTCCACCCAGGCACTCAGGGGCAGCCATCAGGCCCCTACCTTGCTCAGCACATAACCTACTACTGCAGCCAGATACCTGTGCCTCCTCTAATCACCCCTACGTAGACCAGCCTGTCTAGGACTGTAGGTGAGAGCCACACACTCAGTGAGTGATGATCTGGACACTTGAGCTGAATCCACACAAGAAAAGTAAATGAACTTCTGGGTTCACATACCTAGTAACAGTTCTAACCACCTGGTAACAAGATGCGAGAGCTTCAAAGGTGTGAATAATCAACGTAGTTCACATGAACAGACTATTTGGGTATATCAAAACAAGAAGCTAGGACACAGTAAGAAAACATAAAATAAATAATATAATAACTTATTAATGGCTCAGAAACAACAGTCAATATCAAACCACATAAAGAACCAGACCATGATGGCCTCAGCAAGAGACCAAAATGAAGAACCAAGAAACCTCCTGGAGGAAGTGAAGGTATTGGAATTACTGGAGGTAGAATCCAAAAGATTAATATACAGAGCTCTTCAAGATCAGGAAGGAGATCAAAAAATGCAGAACAAGCCAAGGAGCACAAAGACAAAGCAACAGAGGAACTTAAGAACACTATACAAGAGCACAATGACAAATTTAACAGGCTTCAAGAGTCCATACAGAGAAAGCAAATCCAAATCCAAAAGATTAACAATAAAGTTTCAGAATTAGACAACTCAATAGAAAGTCATAGGAGCAGAATTGAGGCAATGGAAATCAGAATTAGTGATATTGTAGACAAAGCACTTGACACCAATTTATCTGACAAAAAATCAGATAAAAGAATTTAAAAAATTGAAGAAACCCTAAGAATTATGTGGAACTCTGTCAAGAGGAGTAATCTACGAGTGATTACAGTACCAGAACAGAGGGAAAGAACAGAAAATAGAGAGAATTGTTGAAGATTTGTTGGCAAAAAACTTTGCTGATATTGTAAAAAATGAGAAGATATCTATCCAAGAAGCTCACTGAACCCCACACAGGGTAGGTCCCAAAAGAAAGTCACCAAGACATATTATAATCAAAATTGCCAAAACCAAAGATAAAGAGAGAATTTTAAGACCAGCTAGGGATAAAAGAAAAGTTATCTACAAAGGAGAGTCAGTAAGACTGAACTCTGTCTACTTAGCAGAAACCACGCAGGCAAGAAGGAAATGGGGTAATACATATAAAGCCTTGAAGGGAAAAAATTGCCAGCCAAGAAGTATGTATCCAGCAAAACTGTCTCTCAGATACGAGGGCGAAATTAGGGCATTTCCAGATAAACAGAAGTTAAGGAAATTTGTAAAAACTAAACCAAAATTACAAGTAATACTGAAGGGAGTAATCTGGTTAGAGAATCAATAACATCAGATAACAACCCAAGATTAGAACACAGGACAGAACAACCAGATATCAGCCCAGATAGGGAATTCAAAAAAATATATCAAAGCTAAGACACTGAAAATAGGGAAACAGAGACAACAATATGTAAAAGATGACAACATTAAAACAAAAAAGAGGAACAAAATAATGCAGTCATAGAACTTTCATATGAAGAGGAAGTCAAGTTGATATAAGGAAATAAAAGATTTGTCTAAACTTAGAAAAATAGAGGGAAATATTAAGGTAACCACAAAGGAAACTAACAATCTTACACATCAAAATAAGAAAGAAAAACATAAAGACTCAGTAAATACAAAATCAACAATGAAAACACAAAGAAAAATAATTCAGCACAGAAAATTAAGCAGAACAAGAAACTCAACAACACACACACAAACACACAAATACATTAAAATGACAGCACTGAACTCGTACTTATCAATAATTATATTGAATATAAATGGACTATATGCATCAATAAAGAGAAAGAGAGTGGCAGAATGGATAAAAAAACACAATCCAACTATCTGCTTTCTACAAGAAACACCTTAAACTCAAAGACAAAAATAAACTAAAAGTCAAAGGATGGAAAAAATATATCAAGCAAACAACAATCAAAAAAGAGCAGGAGCGGTAATATTAATCTCTGACAAAATAGATTTTAAAGCAAAATCCACCACAAAGGATAAGGAAGGACACTATATAGCGATTAAACGTCAATACACCAGGAGGACGTAACTATAATAAATATTTACACACCCAATGACGGGGCTCCAAGATATGTAAAACACACTCTAACAACATTGAAAAGAGAAATAGACAGCTCCACAAAAAAAAAAAAAAAAAAAAAAAATTTTTTTTTTTTTTTTTTTCAACACACCACTTTCAGTGAAGGACAGAACATCCAGAAAGAAGCTCAATACAGACATGGAAAATTTAATGCCACAATCAACCAACCTGATCTCATAGACATGTACAGAACACTCCACCTAACAGCAGCCAAGTATACTTTCTTTTCCAAAGCACATGGAACAGTCTCCAGAATAGACTGCATATTAGGCCACAAAGCAAGCCTCAACAGGATCCAAAGCATCAAAATATTACAAAGCGTCTTTTCTGACCATAGAGCCATAAAAGTAGAAATCAATAACAGAAAAAGCAAGAAAAAGAAATCAAATACATAAAAGCTGAACAACACCATGCTCAAAAACTACTGGGTTATAGAAGAAATCAAGGATGGAATAAAGAAATTCACAGAGTCAAATAAGAATAAAAACACATCCTACCAGAAGCTTTGGGACACAGCAAAAGCAGTGCTCAGAGGTCAATTTATATCAATAAATGCACACATACAACAAGAAGAAAGGGCCAAAATCAAAATATTAACCCTACAACTTGAACAAATAAAAAAAGAGCAGCAAAAGCAGCCCATGGGCACCAGAAGAAAGGAAATAATAAAAATTATGCAGAAGTAAATGAAATAGAGAAGAGAAAAACAACTGAAAGAACTAATAAGACCAAAATCTGGTTCTTTGAAAGGTCAACAAAATTGACAAACCATTGGCCAACGTGACAAAAAGGAGAAACGAAGGAAAGGAAGCAAATAAACTGAATAAGAAATGATATGGGAGATATTACAACAGACCCAACTGAAACTAAAAGGATCGTAACAGAATACTATGAAAAATAGTATTCCAACAAATTTGAAAACCTAGAGAAAGTGGACAAATTTCTAGACACGCTATCTACCTAAACTAACACAAACAGATTTAGAACAGCTAAATAAACCTATAACAAAAAAAGAGATTGAAGAGGTAATTAAAAAACTCCCTACAAAAAAAAAGCCCTGGCCCTGATGGCTTCACTGGAGAATTCTACCAACCTTTCAGAGAAGAGTTAATACCACTACTACTAAAGGTATTTCAGAGCATAGAAAAGGATAGAAAACTCCCAAACTCATTCTATGAAGCCAGCATAACTCTGATACTAAAACCAGGTAAAGACACCACAAAAAAAAAAGAAAGAAAGAAAATTACAGACCAATATCACTCGTGAGCATAAATGCAAAAATCCTCAACAAAATTCTAACCAAAAGAATTCAACAACATATCAAAAAAACATGATCAAGGTGATTCATATCAGATATGCAGGGATGGTTCAACATTAGAAAACAATCAATGTAATCCATCACAAAAATAAAACAAAAGATAAGAACCACGTGATCGTATTAATTGTTGAAGAAAAGGCATTTGAAAAAGTACAACACCCATTCATGATAAAAACTCAGCAAAACGGGAATAGAAGAGAAATTCCTCAACATAATAAAAGGCATTTATACAAAGCTAAAAGTCAACAGCATCCTAAATAGAGCAAGTCTGAAAGCATTCCCTTTGAGAACGGGAACCAGACAAGGATGCCCTTTATCACCATTCTTATTCAATGTTGTTCTGGAGGTCCTAGCCAGAGCATTAAGGCAATAAAAAGAAATAAAGGTCCCCAGCTGGGGAGCCGTCCCGCCGGGAGTTTGGCGGGAAGCAGGCGGGGCGCGAGTGCGGGGACCAGCTACATTTCCCTGAATTGACCCCGGGGGGGGTTCAGTCGTTCGTGCGGGAGGCGCCCACCCAGTTCGCGCGAGCAGCGTGGCGCACCGGAGGGAGAAGTCCCCGGAAGGCAGTGGCTGGTCTTGGAGTAGGGAGAGCGGCGCCCCAGCCTGGATGCGCAGTCGCACTTGGTTCGCGGGAGCGGCGCACGATGCAGCTGGAAGGATGGGGAGCTCCCGCGAGGCAGAGACGGATTCTGGAGACGGGAGTGCACCGTCCCAGTAGGGGAGCCTTAACCTTGGGGGTGGGGCTGACAGCAGCAGAGGATCTGACCGTGATGCCAGCGGGCCAGACCCCCCGGGGGGTAATCTCCACACACCCAGTACATATAGGCGACACGCCCTGCAGAAATCTCAGATATAAGAGTCATTCCAAGTAAGACAAACAACTGTGGCTATATTCTGAGGTGCTACACTCCTAGCTCTCTGATCCCTCCCCCACCCTCCCCAGGCGGCTCCATTAACATCCGAAAAGCCTGAGCCAGAGGGAGAACTCTGATAGGGATCTGACCGCATTTTTTTTTTTAGCGGATTTTCTGGAAAAATTAGTTTCCCAGTGATGGCTCAGAGACAGCAGTCCATATCAAAACACGTAAAGAAGCAGACCATGACAGCTTCTCCAACCCCCCAAACAAAAGAATCAAAATCTTTACCAAACGAAGATACAATCCTGGAATTATCAGATACAGAATATAAAAAACTAATTTACAGAATGCTTCAAGACATCACAAATGAAATTAGGCTAACTGCAGAAAAAGCCAAGGAACACACTGACAAAACTGTTGAAGAACTCAAAAAGATTATTCAAGAACATAGTGGAAAAATTAATAAGTTGCAAGAATCCATAGAGAGACAGCATGTAGAAATCCAAAAGATTAACAATAAAATTACAGAATTAGACAACGCAATAGGAAGTCAGAGGAGCAGACTCGAGCAATTAGAATGTAGACTGGGACATCTGGAGGACCAGGGAATCAACACCAACATAGCTGAAAAAAAATCAGATAAAAGAATTAAAAAAAATGAAGAAACCCTAAGAATCATGTGGGACTCTATCAAGAAGGATAACTTGCGAGTGATTGGAGTCCCAGAACAGGGAGGGGGGACAGAAAACACAGAGAAAATAGTTGAAGAACTCCTGACACAAAACTTCCCTGACATCATGAAAGACGAAAGGATATCCAAGATGCTCATCGAACCCCATTTAAGATTGATCCAAAAAGAAAAACACCAAGACATATTATCATCAAACTTGCCAAAACCAAAGACAAACAGAAAATTTTAAAAGCAGCCAGGGAGAAAAGAAAGGTTTCCTTCAAGGGAGAATCAATAAGAATAAGTTCAGACTACTCAGCAGAAACCATGCAGGCAAGAAGGGAATGGGACGACGTATACAGAGCACTGAAGGAGAAAAACTGCCAACCAAGGATCATATATCCAGCGAAACTCTCTCTGAAATATGAAGGAGAAATTAAGATATTTACAGATAAACACAAGTTTAGAAAATTTGTAAAAACTAAACCAAGACTGCAAGAAATGCTAAAGGAGATTGTTTGGCCGGATGACCAATAATATCAGGTACCAGCACAATACAAGGTCACAAAACAGAACGTCCTGATATCAACGCAACTCAAATAGGGAAAGCACAAAAACAAACAAATTAAGACTAATTCTAAAAAATAAATAAATAAACAAAATAATACACATAACAGGGAATCATGGAAATCAATAGATAAACGATCACAATAATCAAAAAAAAAAGAGGGACTAAATATAGGAGGCATTGAACTGCCAGATGGAGAGTGATACAAGGCGATATAGAACGATACAAGTTAGGTTTTTACTTAGAAAAATAGGGGTAAATAATAAGGTAACCAAACAAAGGACTATCAATTCCATAACTCAAGAAAAAAGCCAAGAAAAACGTAACGACTCAACTAACATAAAGTTAAACATTATGAAAATGAGGATCTCACAATCTACTAAGAAAAACGTCTCAGCACAAAAAAGTATGTGGAAAAATGAAATGCCCAACAACACACATCAAAAGGCATCAAAATGACAGCACTAAAAACTTATTTATCTATAATTACGCTGAATGTAAATGGACTAAATGCACCAATAAAGAGACAGAGAGTCTCGGACTGGATAAAGAAACACGATCCATCTATATGCTGCCTACAAGAGACACACCTTAGACTTAGAGACACAAACAAACTAAAACTCAAAGGATGGAAAAAAATATATCAAGCAAATAATAAGCAAAAAAGAAGAGGAGTAGCAATATTAATTTCTGACAAAATAGACTTTAGACTTAAATCCACCACAAAGGATAAAGAAGGACACTATATAATGATAAAAGGGACAATTAATCAGGAAGACATAACCATATTAAATATTTATGCACCCAATGACAGGACTGCAAGATACATAAATCAAATTTTAACAGAATTGAAAAGTGAGATAGACACCTCCACATTTATAGTAGGAGACTTCAACACACCACTTTCGGAGAAGGACAGGACATCCAGTAAGAAGCTCAATAGAGACACGGAAGACCTAATTACAACAATCAACCAACTTGACCTCATTGACTTATACAGAACTCTCCACCCAACTGCTGCAAAATATACTTTTTTTTCTAGTGCACATGGAACATTCTCTAGAATAGACCACATACTAGGTCACAAAACAAATCTTTGCAGAATCCAAAACATCGAAATATTACAAAGCATCTTCTCAGACCACAAGGCAATGAAACTAGAAATCAATAACAGAAAAGATAGGGAAAAGAAATCAAATACTTGGAAACTGAACAATACCCTCCTGAAAAAAGACTGGGTTATAGAAGACATCAAGGAGGGAATAAGGAAATTCTTAGAAAGCAACAAGAATGAAAATACTTCCTATCAAAACCTCTGGGACACAGCAAAAGCAGTGCTCAGAGGCCAATTTATATCAATAAATGCACACATACAAAAAGAAGAAAGAGCCAAAATCAGAGAACAGTCCCGACAACTTGAACAAATAGAAAGTGAGCAACAAAAGAACCTATCAGGCACCCGAAGAAAACAAATAATAAAAATCAGAGCTGAACTAAATGAATTAGAGAACAGAAAAACAATTGAAAGAATTAGCAAAGCCAAAGGCTGGTTCTTTGAAAAAATTAACAAAATTGATAAACCATTGGCTAGACTGACTAAAGAAATACAGGAAAGGAAACAAATAACCCGAATAAGAAACGAGAAGGACCACATCACAACAGAGCCAAATGAAATTAAAAGAATCATTTCAGATTACTACGAAAAATTGTTCTCTAACAAATTTGAAAACCTAGAAGAAATGGATAAATTCTTGGAAAAATACTACCTACCTAAACTAACACATTCAGAAGTAGAACGACTAAATAGACCCATAACAAAAAAAAGAGATTGAAACGGTAATCAAAAAACTTCCAACAAAAAAAAGTCCTGGCCCGGACGGCTTCACTGCAGAGTTCTACCAAACATTCAGAGAAGACTTAACACCACTACTACTGAAGGTATTTCAAAGCATAGAAAAAGACGGAATACTACCCAACTCATTCTATGAAGCTACCATCTCCCTGATACCAAAACCAGGTAAAGACATTACAAAAAAAGAAAATTATAGACCTATATCCCTCATGAACATAGATGCAAAAATCCTCAACAAAATTCTAGCCAATAGAATCCAACGACACATCAAAAAAATAATTCACCCTGATCAAGTGGGATTTATACCAGGTATGCAAGGCTGGTTTAATATCAGAAAAACCATTAATGTAATCCATCACATAAATAAAACAAAAGATAAAAACCACATGATCTTATCAATTGATGCAGAAAAGGCATTTGACAAAGTCCAACACCCATTCATGATAAAAACTCTTACCAAAATAAGAATTGAAGGAAAATTCCTCAACATGATAAAGGGCATCTATGCAAAGCCAACAGCCAATATCACTCTAAATGGAGAGAACCTGAAAGCATTTCCCTTGAGAACGGGAACCAGACAAGGATGCCCTTTATCACCGCTCTTATTCAACATCGTACTTGAAGTTCTAGCCAGAGCAATTAGGCTAGACAAAGAAATAAAGGGTATCCAGATTGGCAAGGAGGAAGTAAAGCTATCACTATTTGCAGATGACATGATCGTATACATGGAAAACCCTAAGGAATCCTCCAGAAAACTACTGAAACTAATAGAAGAGTTTGGAAGAGTCTCAGGTTATAAAATAAACATACAAAAATCACTTGGATTCCTCTACATCAACAAAAAGAACACCGAAGAGGAAATAACCAAATCAAAACCATTCACAGTAGCCCCGAAGAAGATAAAATACTTAGGAATAAATCTTACCAAGGATGTAAAAGACCTATACAAAGAAAACTACAAAGCTCTGCTACAAGAAATTCAAAAGGACATACTTAAGTGGAAAAACATACCCTGCTCATGGACAGGAAGACTTAACATAGTAAAAATGTCTATTCTACCAAAAGCCATCTATACATATAACGCACTTCCAATCCAAATTCCAATGTCATATTTTAAGGGGATAGAGAAACAAATCACCAATTTCACATGGAAGGGAAAGAACCCCCGGATAAGCAAAGCATTACTGAAAAAGAAGAAGAAAGTGGGAGGCCTCACTCTACCTGATTTCAGAACCTATTATACAGCTACAGTAGTCAAAACAGCCTGGTACTGGTACAACAACAGGCACATAGACCAATGGAACAGAATTGAGAACCCAGATATAAATCCATCCATGTATGAGCAGCTGATATTCGACAAAGGACCAGTGTCAGTCAATTGGGGAAATGATAGTCTTTTTAACAAATGGTGCTCACATAACTGGATATCCATTTGCAAAAGAATGAAACAGGACCCATACCTCACACCATGGACAAAAACTAACTCCAAGTGGATCAAAGACCTAAACATAAAGACTAAAACGATCAAGATCATGGAAGAAAAAATTGGGACAACCCTAGGAGCCCTAATACAAGGCATAAACAGAATACAAAACATTACCAAAAATGATGAAGAGAAACCAGATAACTGGGAGCTCCTAAAAATCAAACACCTATGCTCATCTAAAGACTTTATCAAAAGAGTAAAAAGACCACCTACAGACTGGGAAAGAATTTTCAGCTATGACATCTCAGACCAGCGCCTGATTTCTAAAATCTACATGACTCTGTCAAAACTCAACCACAAAAAGACAAACAACCCAATCAAGAAGTGGGCAAAGGATATGAACACACATTTCACTAAAGAAGATATTCGGGCAGCCAACAGATACATGAGAAAATGCTCCTGATCATTAGCCATTAGAGAAATGCAAATTAAAACTACGATGAGATTCCATCTCACACCAACTAGACTGGCATTAATCCAAAAAACACAAAATAATAAATGTTGGAGAGGCTGCGGAGAGATTGGAACTCTCATACACTGCTGGTGGGATTGTAAAATGGTACAACCACTTTGGAAATCCATCTGGCGTTATCTTAAACAGTTAGAAATAGAACTACCATACAACCCAGAAATCCCACTCCTCGGAATATACCCTAGAGATACAAGAGCCTTCACACAAACAGATATATGCACACCCATGTTTATTGCAGCTCTGTTTACAATAGCAAAAAGCTGGAAGCAACCAAGGTGTCCGTCAACGGATGAATGGGTAAATAAATTGTGGTATATTCACACAATGGAATACTACGCATCGATAAAGAATAGTGACGAATCTCTGAAACATTTCATAACATGGAGGAATCTGGAAGGGATTATGCTGAGCGAAATGAGTCAGAGGCAAAAGGACAAATATTGTATAAGACCACTATTATAAGATCTTGAGAAATAGAAAAAACTGAGAAGAACACATACTTTTGTGGTTACAAAGGGGGAGGGAGGGAGGGAGGGAGAGGGTTTTTTATTGATCAATCAGTAGATAAGAACTGCTTTGGGTGAAGGGAAAGACAACACTCAATACAAGGAAGGTCAGCCTAATTGGACTGGACTAAAAACAAAGAGGTTTCCGGGATAAAATGAATGCTTCAAAGGTCAGCGGAGCAGGGGCTGGGGTCTGGGGAACATGGTTTGAGGGGACTTCTAAGTCAATGGGCAAAATAATTCTGTTATGAAAACATTCTGCATCCCACTTTGAAATGTGGTGTCTGGGGTCCTAAATGCCAACAAGCAGCCATCTAAGATACATCAATTGGTCTCAACCCACCTGGAGCAAAGGCAAAGGAAGAACACCAAGGTCACACGACAACTAAGAACCCAAGAGACAGAAAGGGCCACATGAACCAGAGACCTACATTATTCTGAGACCAGAAGAACTAGTTGGTGCCCGGCCACAATCGATGTCTGCCCTGTCAGGGAGCACAACAGACAACTCCTGAGGGACCAGGAGACCAATGGGATACAGACCCCAAATTCTCATAAAAAGACCATACTTAATGGTATGACTGCGACTAGAGGAATCCCGGAGGCAATGCTCCCCAGACCTTCTGATGGCACAGGACAGGAACCATCCCCGAAGACAACTCATCAGACATGATAAGGACTGGTCAGTGGAGGGGGAGAGAGATGCTGATGAAGAGTGAGCTAATTAAATCAGGTGGACACTGGAGAGTGTGTTGGCAACTCTTGACTGGAGGGGGGATGGGAAGATAGAGAGAGAGGGAAGACGGCAAAATTGGCACAAAACGAGAGACTGAAAGGGCTGACTCAATGGGGGGGAGCAAGTGGGAGAAGGGGGTAAGATGTATGTAAACTTACATGTGACAGACTGATTGGAATGGTAAATGTTCACTTGAAGCTTAATAAAAATTAATTTAAAAAAAAAAGAAATAAAGGTCATCCTAACTCATAAGGAAGAAATAAAAGTATCCCTATTTGCAGATAATATGATCTTATACACAGACAACACCAAAGAATTCACAAGAAAACTACTGGGACTAATAGAAGATTTGAGCAAAGTATTAGGGTACATGATAAACATACAAAAATCAGTTGGATTCCTCCACATCAATGAAAAGGACTTTGAAGAGGAAATCACCAAATCAATGGCATTTCCAATCGCCTCTAAAAAGATAAAATACTTAGGAATAAATCTAACCAGAGCCTTAAACCTATACAAAGAAAGCTACAAGACACTACTGCAAGAGATCTACATAAGTGTACAAACATACCTTGCTCATGGATAGGAAGACTCAACATTGTGAAAATGTCAGTTCTACCTCAAAGTGATCTACAGATATAATGCAATCCTGATCCAAATTCCAACAACATTTTTTAATGACATAGAGAAACAAATCAAGTTCATATGGAAAGGGAAGAGGCCCCTGAAAAATAAAGCATTATTACTGAAGAAAAATCAAGTGGGAGGCCTCACACTATCTGATTTTAGAGCCTATAATATCATTGCAGTGGTTAAAACAGCCTGGTACTGGTACAACAATAGACACATAGACCAGTGGAATAGAATTGAGAATCCAGATGTAAATTCATCCACCTATGAGCAGCTGATATTCGACAAAGGCCCAAAGTCTGTTAAATGGGGAAAAGACAGTCTCTTTAACAAATGGTGCTGGCATAACTGAATATCCACCTGAAAAATATGAAACACGGCCCATAGCTCACACCATGCACAAAAACTAATTCGAAATGGATCAAAGACCTATATATAAAAACTAAAATGATAAGCATCATGGAAGAAAAAATAGGGACAATGCCAGGAGCCCTAATACACAGCATAAACAGAATATAAAACATAACTAACAATGCACAAACACCCGAAGAGAAACTAGATAGACGGGAGCACCTAAAAATCAAACACTTATGATCATCAAAAACTTTACCAAAAGAGTAAAAAGACAACCTACAGACTGGGAAAAAAATTTTGGCTATGACACATCCAATAAGAGTCTAATCTTTAAAATCTACAAGATATTTCAAATCTTAACAACAGAAAGACAAATAGCCCAATTAAAAAATGGGCAAAGATATGAACAGACATTTCACAAAGAAGACATTCAGGTGACTAACACATACATGAGGGAATGCTCACGAACATTAGCCATTTGAGAAATACAGATCAAAACTACAATGAGATACTATCTCACCCTAACAAGGCTGGCACTAATCCAAAAAACACAAAATAATAAATGTTGGAGAGGTTGTGGAGAGACAGGGACAGTTATACACTGCTGGTAGAAATGTAAAATTGCACAACCACTTTGGAAATCGATTTGGTGTTGCCTTAAAAAGCTAGACACAGAAGTACCATATGATCCAGCAATCCCATTCCTTAGAATATACCCTAGAGAAATATGTTCAGTGCAGCACCCTTCACAATAACAAAAAGATGGAAACAACCTAGGCACCCATCAACAGACAAATGGATAAACAAATTATGGTGTATATGCACAATGGAATACTATACAACTATAGAGAATGATAATCTGGGATACATCTCATAGCGTGGATAATTCTAGAAGTCATTATGCTGAGTGAAATTTGTCACAAAAGGACAAATATTGTATGAGACAGCTATTATAATAACTCAAGAAAAGGTTTAAACACAGAAGAAAACATTCCTTGATGGTTATGAGGGTGGGCAAGGAAGGAGAGGGGAATTTACTAACTAGATAAGAGACAAGAATTTTCTTAGGTGAAAGGGAGGACAACTCACAATACAGGAGAAGTCAGCAAAACTGGACTAAACCAAAAGCTAAGAAGTTTCTTGAATACAGCCAAACACTTCAAGGGACAGAGTAGCAGGGGCAGGGGTCTGGGGACCATGGTTTTGGGGGACATCTAGGTGAATTTGCATAACAAAGTGTATTAAGAAAATGTTTTGCATCCCACTTTGGTGAGTGGCGTCTGGGGTCTTAAAAGCTTGTGAGCAGCCATCTAAGATGCACCAATTGGTCCCAACCCACCTGGAGCAAAGGAGAATGAAGAACACCAAAGACACAAGGAAAATATTAGCTCAAGAGACAAAAGGGCCACATAAACCAGAGACCCCATCAGCCTGAGACCAGAAGAACTAGATGTTGCCTGGCTACCATCAATAACCTCCCTGACAGGGAACACAACAGAGTCCCTGATGGAGCAGGAGAAAAGTGTGAAGCAGGACTCAAATTCATGTAAAAAGACTAGACTTAATGGTCTGACTGAAACTAGGGGAACCACTGAAGACATGACCCCTGGACTCTCTTTCAACCCAAAACTAAAACCATTCGCGAAGCCCATTCTTCAGGCAAAGATTAGACTGGACTATAAAACATAAAATAATACTCATGAAGAGTGTGCTTCTTAGTTCAATCAGATACATGAGACTAAATGGGCAGCTTCTGTCTGAGGAAGGATGAGAAGGCAGACAGGGATAAAAAAAAAATTTTTTTTTTTTTTTTTTTAGGGATAGGAGCTGGTTAAATGGACATAGGAAAACCCTGGATGGAAAAGAGGAGTGTGCTATCACCTCATAGGGATTACAAATAGGGTCACATAACAATACGTATATAAATTATTGTATGAGAAATTAACTTGAGCTGTAAACTTTCACCTAAAGTACCATAAAAAAAAAAAAAAATCACAATGCAAGGAAGAAATCTTTCTGTGGTTTCATGAGACCTTTACGCGTTACACCGAGCTGAGTGTCCAGCAAGTCAATTCCTCCTGGTGATCAAGAGGTCGCTTTTGGAGCAATAAGAAAATGAGTTAGTTTTTAAAGGAAATTTCTGTCAAACTATGGTAGTTAGTTGTATGAGTTTCATTTCTCTATTTTATGGTGATTTTTATCTAGATAGTAGAACTAGTCATTAAAAAAAAAAAAAGTCATTAGCAGTAGAGAATTCTCTGTCAGGCAGCTCTAGAGTGATACTAACAAACACTCACTTCCCAATATTCCTAATTCAGAATTGCCTACCAGTCATTCAGTGTCTTTGTCATTATTACACATCACCAACTGCCGTCAAGTTGATTCTGACTCAGCGACTCTGTAGGTATTTGTGCTAAATCTCTTCCCACTGCCAACAACAAAGCTTTATGTTACTTGAGTCACATTTGGAATTCAGATGCTCTTCTTTTTAAAGAAGAGACCTCTGACCTCTGACTGAGATTTAGAGAATGATCTGGTTCTGTTACCAGAACACTGAATGATTACTTCAAAGATGGGCTAGTTTTGGGAAGTATTAATGCAAATAGTTCTCATCACCTATTTTGTGTTGTTTTAATTATTTTGAATCACATATTCTTACTTTACTCCAAATGCTGCCAGACATTTTGCAAATATTTCACGTAGATCACTCCCTAGTTCCTACCAGTGTTTTGAGCTCCAGACTTTAAAAAAAAAAAAAAAATTTATAGCACATTCCCACCATATTAGCAAACTAACAACTTCAACTAAGACATGTTCAAAACCAAGCTCATCACTGTCCTCTGTCCCCTTGATCCCTTCTGGTAACTATCCAACTTTGCCTGCTGAGTTTCAACATCTTACCATGCTTTGAAACATCACCGTCCTGTTTGTATCTACCTTTGACATATTTCTAATCCCATGACCCCCAATCGAGTTCAACTCCCCAATACTTCCACAAAATAGTGCAATAACACTCAACATAGAGTTCCAGCTTCTAATTTCTATCTAATCAGTCCATCTAACACCCTAGAGCTAACCCAGTCTTTCCAAATTTCAGTTACATTGTGCTCTACATATACTATATTGTGCTCTAAAGACTTTCTTGGCTTCTCTTTGATTTATCAAGCCCTAAAGTAAAACATAAAGATAACGAATGCCCTGAGATAATCTTTAAACCTTAAACCAAAAATACCGCCAGAAGTTTTCTTGAACTAAACAGTACTTCAGCTCAACTAGTAAAGAATGTCTGCCTTGAGTATTATGCTTTTTAAGATCTATTTGGGATCAAACTGACAACATCAATTGGAAAGATTAGATAAGAAACTTAAGGGGCAGTGAGTTTATGTTAATGAGGAACAACTCAGAAAAGGAGGGTGAGAATGGTTGCACAACTTAAAGAATGTAATCGATATCACTGAATTATACATGTATAAATTGTTGAATTAGTGTATGTTCTGTTGTGTATATTCTCAACAACCACAAAAATAAAACAAATTACTGAAAATAAGGCTAATAATTAAAAGTCAGGCTCAAGGAGAATGAGCCAGATTCTACCATCTTTTAGATTTGTAACTGGTCTGAATTCTCTCGTTCGTAATGTGAGTATAACATTATTATTTACATCACGGTTTGTTGTAAGGATTATACTGGCCAAAAAAAAAAAAAATGCTGTTAAGTGCTTAGTACAGAACATATCATTATCAAGCTATTATATAAATTTTTTAGCAGAATTATGGAGTCATCTAGTGATTTGTTTCCAAACTGAATTTTAATTTGAGCACCCTCAATTTATAGTTTTAATCAAACTGACCTACAAATAGATTCTCAGCAGTCACTTTACCTTTTCCATTCTTATTCTCTTGCTTCTCTTCTTGATATGAACTCAATTGCTGTTAGTTGCAGTCTGGTCAATCCTGACTCATCGTGACACCATGTATGCAGAGTATAGCTGCTCCATAGGGTTTTCTAGGCTATAACCTTTCAGAAGCAGATCTAAAGGCCTGTCTTTCAAGGTGACTCTGGCTGGGTTAAAATCACCAACATATTGGCTGGTAGTGAAGTGCTCAATTGTTTGCGCTACCCAGCAACACTTGGTATAAATTCTAGGCATCTACTTATCAAATTCTACTCATTCTTCCAAATTCAGATTATTTACCATTATCTCCAAGAATACAAATTCCCTCTTCATCACCTCAGCCAGAAAAAAAAAAAATTATATATATAAAGAGAGGAAAGGGAGAGATGATAATAATATTATGGATTTAATTGTGTCTTCCAAAAGGATACATTGAAGTCCTAACCTGTGAAGGTGACCTTGTTTAGAAATAGGGTCTTTAAACTTAAAAAGTTCATTTCCCAGCAATGAGCACGATCCAAGGGAGAAATTTTCCTTGTGTGTTCTTGAGATCTCTGAGACTTAAAAAAAAAAAAAAAATGTTATCAGTTAAATTAACATAAGGCCATACTAGAGTAGAGTGGGTCCTAACCCAATCTGAGTGGTTCCCGTATAAAAGAGAAATCACACAGACAGGACAAGAGAGCCACATGAAGGGGTATCTATACACGAAGGTAAGCTAGGGCTACCAGAAGCTGGAAGAAGCAAGGAAGGATCTTCCTCACCAAGAGCAGGAAGAGAGAACATGGCCCTGCCCACACTGAACTCAGACTCCCAGCATCTAGAACTGTGAGATAATAAATTTCTGTTTTTATAAGCCACCCAGTTTGTGGTATTTTGTTAAAGCAGTCCTAGGAAACTAATACAAATAACTAATATTAATTGAACAGTTCCAACCTGCCACAGGCTCTATTAAGAGCTTACATATATTGCAACACAGTCCCTCCCCCCTGGATTCTCATAACATTGTGACAACTCTAATTTATCTTGTGCACTGTTGCCAGAATCATATTTCTGAATCACTGCCCTAAGCATGTCATCTCTTGACAAAAAATATTTTCCTGGATCCACATTACACCCAAAAGATCAAACCAGAATGCCTCAGCCTCTTGTTCAATTCACTACTACTCTTGGTTCCAATCTTCCACTAGTCCCTTGGATATACACAAAAGCACTTCTTTCAAATTGTGCCACACACCACCCTTTTCCTTTCATGATGCCATGTATCTGATCAAGTTTCTTCCCTGGCCTGGACAACCTTCCCACCCCTTCACTCTGTCCATGTGTCTGTCTCTAGGGAGTACTTCAAGCCCTACTGTCCCCCTGAAGGCATCTTTAATAGCTCCAGTCTGAATGATTTTACTCCTTGAGTATGCAAGTACTGTTTGCAGCACTCATTTGGATCCTAACAATAACAGAGAGCTTTTAGTGTGTTTCTCTGCATTTGTTTATTGCTTCTAGAAATAACTCAAAAGCTACTCAAGGACAAAGAATATGTTTTAGGCTTCTTTGTGTCATGCAGACACTATTTTGGGAATGACACATTGTCACATCATCCTTTCCTCTGCAGGCTCCCTGCCTTGCCATCTCTTTCTTTCCTTGGCTAAGCCATGGGCTGGAAGGCTCCATGGGAAGGGAATGTGGCCTTCAGTGCAGAGAGTCACAGATCCACTCTGAGCCTCAAAGATGACTGCTTTGAACCCTACACTAGGCAACAATTGTGAAAGCTAGACTTTGTTAAGAGAAAACTACAGATGTGTTTAAGGCCCTTGAGCTTCCATTTGACATATCAAGAGGCACTTAATCAGAAATTAATAAGGAAAAACCTCATATGGAAAAGAGGAGGTGGAAAGGCTACTCCTCCAGGTCCTAGGGGACTGGAAAGGGAAAGATTGGTCCAGAGAAAGCAGGGAATGGACACGGAGAGCCTGCCCTCCCCATTGAGCTTGTGTCCCAGAAGGAAGGCAGGGAGGTCTGTGCTGCATTTACTGTGGCTGTGTAATGTGTTTTTGTTGTTGTTATTTGCCTTTAAGTTGATTTTGATTCATGGCTCTCCATGCGTGCAAAGTAGAATTGCTCCGTTGGGTTTTCATCTTCTGAAGCACCTCTGCGTGAGTCAAAACCACCTACCTATCAGCTAAGTAAGCAAGTGTTTTACTGTTTGCGCCACCCAGAGACTCGGCTTTGTAATGCACCACCCAAAACTCTAGTGCCCTTAACTCTGCAGCCTGGGGAGGGTTTGGCGGGGACAGCTTCTCTGCTCCACTCTGTGAGCTTAGGAGACTCTTTGCTCACTCACTGGGCCAAATCCTGGCTAAGAGGAATCTCATGGCTGGTGCTGGGCAGTGCAGGGGCCTCGGCCATCTCTCTCTAACTCTATGTGGTCTGTTTACCTTGTCTCTCTAGCTCATGAATTCAAGGTAGCTGGGCTTCTTACAAGGAGCCCTGGTGGCACAGTGGTTAAGAGCTTGGCTGCTAACCAAAAGGTCTATGGTTCTAATCCTCCATCTGCTTGATTACAGCCCTGGAAACTGGATGGGGAAGTTCTACCCTGCCCTACAGGGTCACTATGAGTCAGAATCAACCAGCAGCAATGGGTTAGGTTGCTCTTTTTCTTTTGGGGGGAAGGTCTTCTTACATCCAGGCTCCCTGCTTGAAGACATATAAGAAAGGAAGATAGAGACACAGAGAAGAAGAGAAGCCAGGTGGGCAGCATTTCTGTTTGGCAGGCTCTGATGGCCAAAAATGATCAATTTAGGCTCTATTTAAAGCAATTAAATGTGTAAGAATTTGAGTTTGGTACCAGTGGTCTTTGGACTAAAGGTCCTAACCTGCTGAGAAGAAGCAAACAACATGGGGCCATTTTAGACTAGTACACAGGGGCCATCTCTGGCCATTTGAAGAGAACAGCACTACCTTACATATCAGAATTGCTGAGGTGGATAGAAAGTTTACACTCCACTTGGATCACTTGATGTGTATTTTAAAAGTTGCAATAAGCATCAAGGAGGATTTTTCTGCACTAGATAATTTTCGATAATCTTTGAAACCAAAATGGACGTTGGAGAATATAGATTAACATTATAGGGAGAAAGGATGGAAAGGAGGGTAATGTGGGCCACCACCTTAGTCCAATGGAAGGAATCGTAATTATTTAAAGAATGTTAACTTGAAAAATGAGGTGCTCCTATTCCCCAAAAAATGATAAATGAAAAGAGAACAAGTCAACAGAGGGATGTCATCAAACAGGAAGGGCCCAATGACATGTGACTAGAAAGCTGTCAGTGACAGAAAGGAAAAATAAAGAGAATGCAGGATTTCCTAGTATACTAAATTAGTGACTCCACTAATAGAAGTCCACTTACAACTAGACCAATAAACAACATTGTGATAAATGGAGAGAAGAGTGAAGTTGTCAAGGGTTTCATTTTACTTGGATTCACAACCAACACCCACAGAAGCAGAAGTCAAGAAATAAATGACATACTGCATTGGGCAAACCTGCTGCAAAAGAGCTCTTTCAAGTGTTAAAAAGCAAAGATGTCACTTTAAGGACTAAGATGCACCTGACCCAAGCCACGGTGTTTGTAATTGCCTAATATGCATGTGGAAATTGGACAATGAATAAGAAAGACGGAAGAAGAATTGATGCCTTTGAGTTATGGTGTTGGCAAAGAATGCTGACTACACCATGGGCTGCCAAAGGAATGAATAAATCTGTTTTGGAAGAAGCCAGAATACTCCTTGGAAGCAAGGATGGCGACACTATGTCTCACATACTTGGGACATGTTATCAGGAGGGATCAGTCCCTATAGAAGGATATCATGCTTGGCAAAGTAGAGGGTCGGTAAAAAAGAGGAAGACCCTCAATGAGATGGATTGACACAGTGGCTGGAACAATGGGTTCAAACATAACAACGATTGTGAGGATGGCGCAGGACTGGGAGGTGTTTTTTTTTGTTGTACATCGGGTTGCTATGAGTTGGAGCTGACCCAAGAGCACCTGACAATAACAGCTTCTTATTGGTCAATAACCTCTCTCCAGCTAGAAGTTAAGATCTTTGAGGGCAAGGATTTTTGAGTCTTTGCATTCCCTACAGAGTTCAAAGGAGTGGCTTATAAATAAATGTAACAATTTTTGGTAAATTTCATTAAAAGTAATAAAATCAGACAGAGTTTGGTACATGCCATTTTTGGAAAATTTTAAAGAAACAAATGTGGCTAACTAAGGCCATCCAACTAATGCCACTCAGAGCCGGGAAGACAAGGCCAGAATTTGTATGTCTTAGGTGTCTAGTGCTGCTATAACAGAAATACCACAAGTTGGTGGCTTTAACAGATTTTTATTTTCTCACAGTTTAGAGGCTAGAAGGCCAAATTCAGGGTTCCAGCTCTAAGGGAATCTTTCTCTCTATATTGGCTCTGGGGGAAGTTTCCTTGGCTAATTCGTTACTCTACGTGTGACTTTGCATTAATCTTCTTCCATTTCTGCTTGCTTAATCGAATCCTCTTATATCTCAAAAGAGATTGACTAAAGAAACCCTACACTAATCCTGTCTCCTTAACATAACAAAGAAAACCCTTCCCCACAGGTATAGGGGTTAGGATGTACAACACATTTTTTAGCACATACTGGGTGGACACATTTCAATCCACAGCACTTTAAGTGTTTCATTTATGCCAGCACCTGGTAGTCTCTGTCAACGTAATTTAATTCAAAATCAGATTGATGTCTGTACTCTGCACAATTCATGTGTAACTTACATAAATGTATTTCCACTCAGGTAACCTTAAAAAAAAAAAAAATTTTTTTTTTTTTTTTTAACCTTGTGTACATTTAGGCTAACTTGGGTTTCGGGCCTTATCTCTTTAAAAAAAAAAAAAAAAGTTGCCACCGAGTCAATTCCAACTCCTAGTGACCCTGCAGGACAGAGTAGAGCTGCGCCATAGGGTTTCCAAAGAACACCTGATGGATTTGAACTGCCGACCTTTTGATTAGTAGTTGAGCTCTTAACCAGTGTGCCACCAGGGCTCCATCTCTTAAAAAGGCATGCTTATTAAATTAAGCATAAATGTGTTACTTTTAAATGGACTTTTTATTTGAAAGGAAAAGATTTGCTGTGTCATCTTGCAAACCATGGAGTTAGCCACATTACATAATTTAGATGGTTAAATGTAGCCAAATATATCATTGCTTTAGAGGTCTATGATACAAACTTCAAACAATAAATAAGAGGCAATTCATTCGTGCTACAAGAAGAAAAATGACTTTTATTTTAAGCACTTAGTCTTGTAGTATTTTTAAAGTATATTCCTGTCTACTCTCCCCCCCCCTTTTTTTAACATCTTTATTTAGAAATAAAATTAAAAACCTACAATTCCATGGTTTTAGTACAATCATAGAATCGGGAACCATCACTATAATTTAACTTGAGAACATTGCCATCAACCCCAAAAGACGCCCTATATCCTTTAGCAGTCCCGTTTCTCCCAATCCCCCCAGACCTACACGAACTCCAAACAAATTTCTCCCTCCCTAAATCCAAAAAAATCCTTTATCGTCAAGTTGCTTCCAACTCATAGCAACCCTATAGGACACAGCAGAACTGCCCCACCCAGGAACGGCTGGTGGATTCGAACTGCTGACCTTTTGGTTAGCAGCCGAGCTCTTAACCACTGTACCACCAGGGCTCCCAGATTTCCCCATTCTGAATATTTCAGCTAAATGGAATCACACCAAATGTGGTCTCTTGAGTCTCCACTTAGTATAATCTTTTCAGGGTTCATCCATGTTGTAGCGTATATCAGTACTCCATCCTTTTCATTTCAGAAAAATAACAGAATAATATGGGTTTACCACATTTTGCTTAGCCATTCATCAGTTGGTCATTGGAGGTGCTTCTACTTTTTTCACTAAGTCTTGCTGTATTTTAAAGAGATGCATTTCCAAACATTTCCAAAACATTTTTGCTTTGACACTTTGGAAGTGTGAAAATTTGGCCTCTTCTCTACCCTCCAACACGGCAGCTTCCCCAGCTTATGGCATGGCAACCACTGGGGCCCCCACTGCTCTTACTGTGTGAAGATGATGGCCTTCCATGTCTTCCCTCATGATCAGTGGCTGGATCGGCTCCTACCTGAAAGGTCAGGGGTTTGAACGCACCAGCCACTCCATGGGAGAAAGCTGTGGCAGTTTACTTCTGTAAAGATTACAGCCTTGGAAACTCTATGGAGCAATTCTACTCTGCGTATACGCGGTCACCATGAGTTGGAATCAGCACCTAACAACAAGTGTTCAGCTAGTTAAAATACGTTAAGTCGTTGAACTTCTGTTTCTCTCTTCTCTCTTTCTTTCTTTCTTTTTTTGCCAGAGTTGGTCCCCAGACTTTGCCCCTGGACAGTATCTGAGTTGTGCTCTCATTATGCCCTGATTATTACTCATTCTTGTGGATCTGGTCATCTCTAGAGGGAACCACAGGCTTCTCTCAGCAGAGACAAGAGTTCAGTATACAGAAACACCAAAGTAGAGTGATTGCCTCTCCTCTCTCATCTATAAATCTTTCAAGCCTGCCATGAGCTTCTTGTCTCAAGTCAGCATGGGCTGATTATGAGCTTCTGAGAAATGAGAATGGGTTTTGGTGAACACATACTGGTTTAATCCTATAACCATGCGTGGTATTGATTTAATGTGGAATCCTTGGAATGCCCCAGTCAAGGAAAGCTTAATTCACTGGGAATGAAACATAAAGGTAAAATTCTGACTGGTCCCCTGCTCCCACCGTCCGCGCTTCATCCCTCTGTTCTAGCAGCTTGTCACTGGCACCAGAGTCACACATGCAGGCGCTTAAATTGACTCTGAAACTCCTCTTTGAGAAGGACTCTGCTTTTCTTCTTGTGCTTGTACTTTCCCAAGGAGTTAACCTATAGTTCCTCAAGAATACAATACTCTTCTGATGTCTAGACAACAGTTCACAGACCCTCCTAAATTTCAAGGGCTTTTTTTTTTTTTCTTCTTTCTTTTCAACACTAGATAAACTTTAGGGGGATACCCTGAGGAAGAGCAATTACTTTGGGATTGATTCAATTGTTCAAGTGGCTTCTCACTTTGAAGAAACAATTCACACTTTCCACTTGTGGGCCTCTGATCCTGGAATAATTAGGTATCAGAATTCCTCAGGATACACTTAAGCTAAGATGCTGAGACGGGCAGGCGAAGATCAGCCTCACGCAAAGATCTTTTCTTCTCGCTCTCCAGCGTCCTGCAGCGGGCTCTAAATTACAAGACATCATGTGAGTGTCAGGCCCTGGTGGCTTCGAGAGCTTCTTGCACATTTATTCTTATGTTTCCTAAGGCAGTATAGGCATGGTGTCTGTAAATCCATAAACACCACGTCACACTGAAGGCAAATGCCAAGCACAGTGACTTCTTGTTCTGCAGGACGCACTCTCGGCAGTTGGGCATGGATATTGTAGAGTCAAGGGTCAGCAGGCGTCAGCAATCATGGGATGCTAGCTAGTCCTATAGCCTATCAGTGTGGATGGTCTGGCCATGGAGTACCTTCTTGATGTTTGTCTTTTCCTAGAACATATGGATAGCCCATATTTGCAGGAAGAAAACCTTCGTCAGGGTAAATGTTAATGTATACTTGTCTTAGTCATCTAGTGCTGCTGTAACAGAAATACCACAAGTGAATGCCTTTAACAAAGGGAAGTTGATTCTCTCACAGTCTAGTATGTTACAAGTCCAAATTCAGGGCTTCAGCTCCAGGAGAAGACTCTTTCTCTCCGTTGGCTCTGGAGGAAGGCCCTTGTCCTCAATCTTCCCCTGGTCAAGGAGCTTCTCAGGCACAGGGACCCGGGTCCAAAGGACATGCTCTGCTCCTGGTACTGCTTTCTTGGTGGTGTGAGGTCCCCAACTCTTTGCTTGCTTCCCTTTCCTTTTATCTCTTGAGAGGTAAACGATGGTGCAGTCCACGCCCCAAGGAAACTCCCTTTACCTTGGATCAGGGAGTTGACCTGAGTAAGGGTTGTGTTACAATCCCACCTTAATCCTCTCAACATAAAATTACAATCACAAAATGGAGGACAACCATTCAATACTGGGAATCATGGCCTAACCAAGTTGACACATATGTTTGGGGGGACACAATTCAATCCATAACAATATTATATCTAAACATCAAATTGACTTTACATAATAAGAGATTGTGGCTACACAGACACACAGATAGTGAGTCTTTGTCTGTAGAATTATCTCTTTATCCAACGAAATGATGACATCTGAATTACTGGATATAACTGCATGGGGAAGACATTCTAGAATCTAGATAGTACTCAATTAGGTAGAAGCAGCAGTCTGCCATGGGCTAATGTCAAGAATGTCTAAGAGGAAAAACAAACAAATAAATAAAAAAGGCAGGACAGTTTAAATGAAAGTCCATTAAGAGAGCTTCTCCATTAACTGCAATTAACTTCTGAAATAATCATTGTCTTAAACTCTTCTGAGAAGCATAAAATAGGTTCACATGCTTAAGGCCATGCTTCATGTATATAAATGTACACAGGGTGGAGACCCGAGAGGTAGGAAGGCAGGTTTCCTCTCTCACACCTGCACAAACACGCTTGTGTCAATGTGCCAGCAGATTTCCAGTCAGAAATACAGGGCTGCTTTTTTTAAAGAGGCAGTAAAACAGCTCAGAACCTCCTCTCACAGCTGAGTACTCACGTTTGAACTACACGCAAAGAGGCAAGTCAATTACAGATTTTTTTTTTTTTTTTAATAACAACGTGTTACTACATCAAAGAACTAGAAGCTAAGCATTCATTTTTAATCTGATTTGGAAACAGGTCAAGATGTATTTTGCAATTAATATTGCATTTTATTTTATTTGTAATCAATATCTGGAGGGACCGGGAGTGGAGTGTGGCAGGGGAAAGCTCTTATTTGTATATACAAGTGTCTGGGTATTTTGTCTTCAACCTTCACCCCCTGCCACTCCCTGCTTATGGAGGAAGAGAAGGGAGGGAAAGGCATTGGCATAAAAATAATTTTATTTTAAGCCCTTAATCACATTTACAAAGAAATCAATACCCATTTTAAAACGGTAGTTCACTGGATGGGACTCAGCAATCAAAGTAGGATTTTAAAGCTTCGGTGTTGAGAGGAAATTTCCTCGTTCCTTTGTACTTGAGAAAGAGCTATCTATGTGGAATTTCTTACCACCCCCTGGTGGTAGCATCTTGGTATTACCACCAAGCAGCCATCTCCAAAGGTTTAGGGAAGTCCCTGGGTTTTTCAATGCTAGCAGGTCATTCTGGCTCATAACGCCCTTTAAGAGTAGAGCTGCTCCATATGGTTTCCAAGGCTATAAATCTTTACAGAAGCAGGCTGCTACATCTTTCTCCCACAAAGCAGCTGGTGGGTTTGAACTGGCGACCTTCTGGTTAACAGCCCAGTGCTTAACCACTGCCCCTTAGGATCGTTATGAGTCAGAACCGACTCCACGACAATGGATTTCGTTTGATTTGGTTTAGGAGGTCATTTGGTAGAAAGAATCGAGAATACATTATTATTTTCACAACTGCAACCTATTTTAAAAAATTTTAAACAATTTGCATTTGTACAAATTTTAAGAAAAATGGATAATTTTCACTTAAAAACTCTGAATCTGCAATAAATTTGACAGATACATGCTTTCTTTTGGTTGAAGAACATTGTTAAGTCTTTTTTTATTTTATTTTTTTTTACCATGAACAAATCTTAAAACAAAAGCAAAATTGTGTTGGTGGCTATGCAGATACGCTGCACCGAAGAGGCTGATGTGGGGAGACAGGGCATCCCGTTTACCGGTTCTGAGCCAGCCAAGCAGAAGCCTGTGTAAGTCCCCCCAAGCACTTGCTCATAGAAAGGGCATAGTCAACACGTCCTTCACATGTCACGTTCTGACGGGCACGAGGGTGAGTTTTAACCCCACCCAAGGCCCCATTTGGCCTCGTTCTTTTTTCTCAGTTTGCCAGTGATTTATGGACTGAATTATGTCCCCCCAAAAATATGTGTTGTCAATCCTAACCATTATACCTGTGGTTATAATCCCATTTGGGAATGGGTTTTCTTTGTTATATTAATGAAGCAATATTAGAGTGGAGTGTGTCTTAAATGAATCTCCCCTGCGATATAAAAAAGCAGATTCAACAAGCAAGGAAGCAGAAGGAGAGATGGGGAAGAAAGATGCTATGCCACATCGAAGATCACCAAGGAACCAAGCAGCAGGAACAGAAAAGGGGCAAATACCTTACCCCAGGGCAGAGAAAGACAGAGCTTTCCCTTAGAGCCGGCACCCTGAATTCAGACTTCTAGCTTCCTGAACTGTGAGAACATGAAGTTCTCTTTGTTAAAGCCAACCACTTGTGGTACTTCTTTTACAGCAGCACGAGGTAGGTAGGACACGTGGTGATGGGCAATACTGAGAAAGTCATGGCTATTAACTTACAGAACAGGAGCTTGCATACAGACGTGAATTTACAAAAGACTTAGTGTGCTGAATTACACCTGTTGCAGTCCAGGTGTGCACAGTGCAGAAAGTGTTCCTCTATAGACAACGAGACAGTGATGTTAGAAATTTGAGTGATTGTGGATTTTAAAAATTAGTATCAAGTCTCAACAGACGATTCTCTGAGTGATCATAGGTCTGAATTAGGGCAGCAGCATCAAAATAGAGCTGGTGAGGCATCCTTCTCTGCTCATCCTATTGACTCTTCTTCCGGCTTCTCTTCTGTTTTTAAGGATGTGTGTGATGACATGGGGCCCATCTCCACCCAGAAAAATGCAGGATAATCTTCCTACATTAAAATCATCAGGTTTGTAACCTTCATCTCATCTGCAAAGTCCATTCACAGCAGCACCTTGATTAGTGTTTGATTGAATAAGCAGGGTGCAGGAATCTTGGGGGTCATCTTTATAATTGTATCTACTATACTCATTGGTATTATCATCTTGACGTAAAGCCAAGCATTTTTCCTGTGCCTTGTCTCTAACTCTACACAGACATCCCAATATTGAAAATGACTTCAGAGCAAGGACCATCTAAGACACATTATTATTTCCCTGCTTTTACCCACAAAATTATCTTCGCCTTTGCCGTCAAGTTGATTCTGATTCATGAGGACCCCATATTGCAGAGTAGAACTGATTCATTGGGTTTTCTTGGCTGTAATCATTACAGAAGCAGACCTCCAGGCCTTTCTCCCTCAGCACTCATGGGTAGGTTCAAACCACCGGCTCTTTTAGGTTAATAGTCAAGAGCAAACCACTTTTACCAGGCTCCTCGTCTGGACATATATGCTGTTGTCATTGTTAGGTATCATCCAGCTGATTCCAACTCATAGCAACCTTATTTGACAGAATACAACTGTCCCTTAGGTTTTTTGTTTTTTTTGGGGGGGGGGGCTGTAATCTTTGTGGGAGGAGACTCCCAGGTTTTTCTCCTGAGGAGTCCTTGGTTGGGTTCAAACCGTCACCCTTTTGGTTAGTAGTCAAGCACTTAAGTGCTTGTGTCACTAGGGCCCCTGGACACATATAGTATGTAATAAATATCTATTGAATATAGAGAAATTTGCCATGTATTTTCACAATATGGGTACAGGTCAAAGCACATATATATAGAAATGTGGTATTCCAGGCCGGGTTATGAGTTGCAGAGAAGGGCATACCCACACATGCATAAGCGCATATACCTGTTTTATATAGTCCCAAATTATTCAGCAAATAGTGCAATTCCTAAATTTACTTGTGGCATGGTGGCAAGTTGGCGGGAGAGGACTCTATGTCTGAGAAACTTTTCTTCTCTTCCTTGTTCCGTAAGGGGTAGGCTGCCACTGAAGCTAATTCCTGTATCAATAGAGTCCCACTAGAGCTGGAAAAGGAGCTGCATTTTGTTATCCCTCTGACCTTTAGTATTCTGCCTTATTTCCATTCCAAATAAACTTAGAGATATTGGCCTTTCAGTATAAGAGCATCAGGCTCTTCGAGTTCTTATATTCACACAGCATCAGCCAATGATATCTTTACCCAAGATCGCACTAAGGCAGGGACCAGATAACCATGAGTAATTTTGGTTCTTCAACATGTCAGATGGCTTCTCAGCAGCTGGGTTCGCTGTCATAAAGTTTGGAGGCTCTCAAAGAGATAACTCTTCAACCACTCTCATTTCCTCAGAAGTCACCAGAAATTCTCATGAGAAAGAGGGTGCACCGCAACCCAGATATCTGAGTGCTTTGGAAGGTTTTAATCTTTGCGTTTTCTTGTTGCTGTTTTTCTTTCCCCTTTCACAGACACCCTTGCATCATCTCAGTTTTGACAGCCACTCAGCCTCAAAGGGAGATATTGCTAAAGATTTGACTCAAAGACAGAATTTCCAGTAAATGAATAACAACAAGAAAGCACAGATATGAGCCTTGTCAGCTTTTGAAGAGATCTCATCATTGCTCTCAAAGCAAATATATTTCATGATGTTTTAGGAGTCATTGAAAATAACCTGTGTTATCTCGTAACTCATTTTATAAAATGATCTCCTCAATGTTCACACTGCATTTTGTTTTTTAAAAGTCACATTTATGGATAATTTGCCACAGTGGAGCAGAAAAATTGTGGGATAATTTTACTTCAGAAGCATATTAAGCTCCTGTCTGGAGGCAAGATGAGAAGGCAGAGGGGAACAGAAGCTAGCTGAATGGACACCGGGAATACAGGGTAGAGAGGAAGAGTGTGTTGTCACGTTGCAGGGAGAGCAAGTAAGGTCACATAAGAATGTTCGTATAACTTTTTGTATGAGAAATTGACTTGAATTGTAAACTTTCACTTAAAGTACGATTAAAAAAAAAAGCATATTGAATGGTCCCAGCCAAGATGGAGTAGCCCCATATCCCCCAGGTCCTCCTTCTTAAAATTAAACGACTCTGCAGGTGCTACAGGAAACCCTGGTGGTGTAGTAGTTAAGTGTTATGGCTGCTAACAAAGGGTCAGCAGTGTGAATCCACCAGGCACTCTTTGGAAACTCTATAGGGCAGTTCTATTCTGTCCTATAGGGTAGTTATTTGTCGGAATCGGCTCCATGGCAATGGGTTGGTTTTTTTTTTTTTTTTTTTTGGATGTGCTACAACAAAAAAGCAGAGGAAGATCCTCATAGAAGGAAAGAAGTCAGAGTGTTGGGACCTCAGGGCTTGAGGAACAGGGTGGCGATGAGTTCCTTCGATTTCCTTTCCCCCCTCATGTGACCCAGACACCGCAAAGCAGAAGCCAGCAACCCAGAACCACCAACACATTCACACAAACGAAGCTCCTAGAAAAATCTGCTTCCCCAGACGAAGAATTGAGAAAAGGGCATCCTACTCAGCTAATAAAACATATTGCTTCAGAAAACTCCATGTTACAGCAGAGGCTTTCTCCGGGGCTTATATTCTTTTTTTTCTTTTGACCCTAGAAACCAAGGAAATAAAGCAGTGACCAAATTCTCCAAGTCTTCTTGCCTTTACTCTCTTTTGCTATCAACTGCCTCCTTACCATCTCTCTCTCCTACTCTTGTATGAAGGACCTGCATGAAAAGCTAAAGGGGAGCTGAGTTGATACATCTTGATTTCTTTGACTTACGATGATTACATGACTTGAGAAGATTATTGGTGCTTAGTAGGCAAATGTGTTACAGAAGTCTCCCATGACCCACTTGCAAAAGTGCAATAGCAACACATACTCAGGCCATGTATACACATACCTCCACGGACACACACAAACACAGATTTTACCACTCTCGAGTTTACAGAGACTGTTGTTCTGTGCCATCTAGTGGATTTCAGCTCATAGCGATCCCATGTGACAGTATAGACCACCTGCCCCATAGGGTTTTCCAGGCCTTAATTTTTAGGGGAGCAGATTGCCAGGTCCTTTATCTCCAGGAGCGGATGGGTGGGTTCCAAAGGCCAACCTTTTGGTTAGCAGCCAAGGGCTTAATTAACTGTTGCACCACCAGAGCTCCTTACATAGAAATAGACTACCTCTACCTACCCATCTTTTGATGAAGAATTTCACAGAATATTGAAGTTGGAGGGGACAGTGAGCCTTTAACCATCAACTGGCCATGTCCCTTTCAATCAGACAGGGGAATGTCACATAGTTCAGCTTGTTACTTTCTTCTCTGACATCTACGACAGAGGACAGCAATGCCCTAGTTCTGCAAAGATATTAAATTCCCTGTGGACTCCACTAAGGCGATTTCCACCCTTGAAAGTTCTTGATCTTTGAAATAGCTTTTCGTATGGGAGAAGGGCATTGCTGACAGGAAGCGAGAGAGATTCCTTTGTGATCAAATGTCACAATGGATTAGCTATTGGTCTCAAAACTGCATTTTAGGGCTAGGCCTAAAATTAATTGCAAAACACACTAAAACAGATGTTTCTTGGCTCATTAGTACATAGCTAATTGCAGAGGATATACTGTAGAAGACAGTCTGTGGTTAAAATACAAGCAGATAGCTGCTCAGTTCCTCTAAAGTACCATACTTCCACCTTGGAGGCTGTCCGGGGGTAACTGCAGATACACAAGTCTTGCAGCACTAGATGAAACGGTTAGACTTGCTTCAGGCAAGGATAACAGGAACCAGGATAAGTCACTCAATGAGGCACTGTGACCTATTATTTGTATATATGTAAATATCACTTTAAAAATCTGTCATTGTTGATTCCTACTCATAGTGACTGTATAGGTCAAAGTAGAACTGCCCCACAGGGCTTCCAAGGAGTGGCTGGCAGATTTGAACTGCCAACCTTTCGGTTAGCAGCTGTAGCTTTTAACCATTGTGCCACTAGAGCTCCAATATCATTTTAGACAACAATAGTTAAAGATTATTTCACAATTTACGTATCTAAGCCCTAAATTATTCCAACAGAACAAAGAGAAAATACAAGTCATTTTCCAGGTACAATTGTCTTATTATTAACTGTTTATAAATTGAGTTTCTAATATCTTGGTTTGTTTTCTGTTTTATTTGCATTTTTTTAATTTTAGTAAGTGTATATATATATATATATATATAAATGAAACATGCCACTTCAACATTTTTACGAGTACAATTCGGTGACGTTAATTATGTCCATCATGTTGCCCAGCCATCACCACTATCCATTTTAAAATTTTTCCATCACCCTTAATGGAAGCTCAATGCCCCTTAAGCAATGGTTTCCTCTTTCTCCCTCCCTCCTATCCACTAATAAACTTTGCTCTCTATACATTTGTCTATTCTAGATATTGTATATAACTTGGGTCATATATATAAGTCCTTTTGTGACTGATTTATTTCACTCAGCATAATATTTTATTTGCTTTTGTTTATACTAATGGGTCGCTGGGAGTCGGAAGCAAATCGATGGCAACAGGTGTTTGGTTTTACACTAATGGAAGCTTCTTTGGGAAATTTGGAGATTCCCGGTCCTTCCTCATCTGGTTTGAATTCTCTTGTTGGAGAGTAAATGGCACTATTCCTTCAAAACCTTTCCTTCTCACTGTACATACCTCTGATATTGATTTGCCTGTCCTAGCTTAGTTCTCCTTATTAGCAACCAGTTTGCAAAACTTATCTAAACCAAAACCAAAACCATTGCCAGCAAGTTGATTCTGACTCGTACCCTATAGGACAGAGTAGAACTGCCTCATAGAGTTTCCAAGGAGCACCTAGTAGATTTGAACTGCCACCCTTTTGATTAGCAGCCATAGCACATAACCACTACGCCACCAGGGTTTCCAAAAACTTATTTACACCCCTACAAATTGCCACTGTTTCTTTCAATTTGAAAGGCCCCTGGGTGGTGCAAATAGTCTGTGCTCAACTACTTATGTAAAAGTTGGTGGTTCAAACCCACTCAGCACCTTTATGGAAGAAAGGCCTGATGATCTGATTCCATAAAGATTACAGCCAGGAAAATCCTATGGGGTCTACTCCGTAATACATGGGGTCTCCATGAGTTGGGATTGACTCGAAGGCAATTTTTTTTTTTTAATACAACTGTTAAAAATGATTTTAAAAGCTTAGCCCTTTTTCCAAGGAGCCATGGTGGCACAGTAGTTGAATGCTCAGTTGCTAGCCAAGAGGTCGGCAGCTTAAACCCGCCAGCCGCACCACGTGGTAGAAAGATGTGCTAATCTGCCTCTGTAAGATTTACAGCCTTGGAAACCCTATAGGGCAGTTCTCCTCTGCCCTATAGGGTGGCTAAGAGTTGGGATTGACTTGGCAGCAATGGGTTTGGGTTTGGTTTTATTTGGACCTTTTATTTCGCTGAACTACAGGATATGAAACGATCTTACAAATGAGGTCTAATACTGGTCTTTACAAATGAGGAAAGCAAGAAAGCCCAGAGACAGTAAGTAAGTGACCAGCATCTTAACTAGAACAAATGACCAGGTTCGTGAGGCCCATTCTGTGCTTTCATCCCTGTCTACTCTGCCTCTTTGGCTGTTTCTGCCATAGAATTTTTCTAAGAAGTAAAATTTGGAACAAATCCTACTCTGTACTTCAAACATTCTCTGTCCCTTCCTCTTTTACATACATTGTCAGATAAATTTTTATCCATTTATTTTATGAAATATTGAAAAGCCATTGCATTCTAGTCAAGGAAGTAGATGCTGATATAACAGGGTGGTCCCTGCCCTCATAGGACTCACAATCTATTGAGAGAGATTGAGGTTAACCAAATAATGGAACAAATAAATTTATCATGACAAATACCGGTAAGTGCAATGAAGGATGCTGTGGGAAGGTAAAAGGGGGGGGGGGAGGGGGGAACCTGATCTAACATGCATAGTTGAATTACCTGAGGCAGAGGTATGTGATCTGAAATTTCTTGTTGTTTTGTAGGTTGTTGTGTGCAATTGACTCAAGTTCAACTCTCAGCACCCCTATAGGATGGAATAGAACTGCCCCATGGGGATTCTAAGGCTGTAAATCTTTACAGGAGTAGACTGCCCCTTCTTTCTCCTGAGCAGTGGTTGGTGTGTTCAAATCACTGACCTTTCAGTTAGCAGCCAAGTGCTTAATCACTGGGCTACCAGGGCTCCCATGAAATTTGATGAGAAGAAGCTAACTAGGTAATGTGGGTCCAGGAGGAAGAGGCAAGCTTGATCACAGTTCCAGAGGAAAGGAGTCAATGTGACTATTCAAGGAACTTAGAGACAGGGAGTGAGGGGAAGAGAGAAGGATGGAGCGGTGCAGGAGGTTACTGAGGCAGGCATGTGGGGATACGGTGTTCCTCACGGAAGAGCACCAGGAAGCTGAAGGAGAAGAATGACTTTATTAGATTTTCATTAACAAAGTCTTTGACTGGGTTTTAGAGACTATACTGGCAACAAGAGGGTGAAAAAATGTGTACTGATTAAGAGTTACTCTAAACTATCACAGTTATCATTTTTGTGCATGTGGGAAATATACATCTTTTGCCTTTTCAACATTCTTCACCTGCACAATTCAGTGACATTAGTTATGGTTATCATGTTGTTCAACCATCACTACTGTCCGTTTCCAAATTTTCCCATCACCCTTAACAGGAGTTCAGTGTCCCCATGTATGTCCTGTATAAGTGGGGTCATACAATATTTGCTCTTTTGCACAACAGTAACCTTGAAAAACATAAATACTCACAAAATCTGGCCTCAGAATGATACATGAAGAGAAGGAGGTGCAGCTCCTCTCACATTATCTTAGGGATAAAGAGATTTAAAAAGAGCTGATGGATGCATGTAAGATTCAATCCTCCCAGGTGCCTTCTTCAGTTTAAGAAGCCCCCTTTGTCTTCTGTGCTAGCGGCCTCTGGATTTGCAGTTGCCTACAGCCACCCACAGGTGGCGCTGCCTAGCTAACGCACAAGTGATTCCCTGAATCGGACAGTGGTCTGCAGGGCTCCCAAGGAGACTGGCCAGGGCCCCAGGCTGGCTTCCCCATTTCATCTTTCCAAACTGAGGTACTAATGGCCACGAGGGGAACAACTAGCCTCAAGGGGTAGGCATCAGAGGAGAAGGCCCCACTTTCTGAGCCCCTACCACAAGCAGGCACTGGGCTAAGAGTCTTGCTTAAAAAAATCATGCAGAACCACTTTGGGACCCAGCTGCGTATCTTCATATCCCAATCCTACCTCTTACTAGCACGTGACCTTGCCTGTCTGTGTCTTAGCTTCTTCATCAGTAAAATGGCAACAATTTCTACCTCATAAGGTGTTTGTAAGGACTCAATGAGTTAATTTCATGTACTTAGAGCAGCATGTGGCATATAAACCAAAAAAACCCAAACCCATTGCCATCAAGTTGCTTTCAGCTCATGGTGACCCCGTGTGTTGCAGGTAAAACTGCTCCATAAGGCTTTAGTAGCTGTAATCTTTTTTTTTTTTTTACAGCCACCCACAGGTGGCGCTGCCTAGCTAACGCACAAGTGATTCCCTGAATTGGACAGTGGTTTGCAATGTTGTGGAAGTTGTTCCTTTTTCCTTGTTATCATTAGTTTTTAATCTATAGATCCTCTCATATATTTAAAAATAGATATCTATATACTTTTTCATCATAATAAAAATTGTTGCAAAGATTAAAATACTGGCATACAGTAAATTTTGGCATTGTGAAGTGAAACTGTCTGACATTCTCTTAGATGTATCCAAAAAAAAAAAAAAGGGAATCGAAAATACCATGGTAATACGATGCTTAGCATAAGCCATTGAAGACACACTTAAATAAGCTCTTCTTTAAAAGCCAGGAACTTTACACTGGTCGATTTCTTCTTGACTTTATCCTTTTCACTTCTCCCTCATAATGTTTTTCTGCATGTTTTGTTGAATGACTTCATTGGTCCCTGCCACCAAATGGAGCACACACATTTAATTTCTTTGTGTCCAAAAGGCTTTGACTGTTAATATTTATTTTAGATTAATTTGTCATTATGATTTTTTGTAATATATATAAACAAATTACTATATGTTTGATAATTATTAGACATAAAGAAGTAAACTTTCACTGTAAATAAATCTCTTAATGAAATAGATGAGGCCTTTTTTTATGTTCAAACATTTCATGTATTTGTAGATGCATCCACTCTTTTTATGATGAGGAAAGGCTGGGAACGATTATATTTCTATTTTATTGTTTTTACAGATGTAAGTGTTAAGAAACCTGGTTCAGAGACAGGAATGAAATAAGCTTGTTTTAATAATATCATTTATTTTCTCAACCCCCTTTCAAGATATATTCCAAATATCACATAGAGATCTATGATATAAAATTGTTTTGAACGATCGACTACATGACAACTTTATTAAATTCTGCCAGGAAGAATTTTTAAAGATTTTGAAATGGGCAAAAAATATTTCTTTGTATTCTTTCAATGAAATGCTGGAAAGTAAGATCTTTTGGGGTTATCTGTTCCTATAGAAGTCTGGACAGAGCCCTGGTATCGCAGTGGCTAAGCACTTGGCTGCTAACCAGGACTGCAGTTTGAACTCCCAGGAGCTTCTTGGGAGAAAGATGTGGCAGTTGGCTTCCATAAAGATTCACAGCCATGGAAGCCTTAGGGGGCAGTTCTACTCTGTCCTACAGGGTCGCTGTGAGTTGGAATTGACTTGATGACAATTGGTTATAGAAGTCTGGGCCTTTCATTGTTTTTGGCTGAGCTATTTTATAACTCTTTCAGTCATGGAAAACTGATGGTAGTGCTAATGACCCTTTTTCATAGAGATGTGACTGGATTTTATTAGGTAGAGACACAGCTAATTTCTACCCTTTGGGAAAGATGTTCCCAACATTAAACATTATGACCTGTGGAGGTTGAATAGTTTTGCATCTTTTAGTACATTTATTTGAATATTCATGATTGCTTATGTGAATGCCTGTCTTAGGGTCCTCTGAAATGATTTTACCATCTTACTTAATGAGTTAAATAAAATCTTTGACATGTGTTTATTTTATATTTGTATGAGTTACACTTTTAAAAGCCAGTTGCTGTTGAGGCGACTCTTACTCCTGATGACCCCACATGTGTCAGAGCCGAAGTGTACTCCACAGTGCTTATTTTTGGAACTAGGTTGCCAGGGCTTTCTTCCAAGGTGCCTGTGGGTAGACTCAAACTTCCGATCTTTCAGTTTTACACTTGAATGTGTTAACCGTTTACAATACCTGGAGATTCCCTCTCACTTTTACCTTTTTTAAAAGATCCTTTAAGAGTTCCAGAGATGCCCATTGGAGTCACCTATCAGAGCCAGGTAGACTGCATTCCATGAGGTCCCTTCGTGGGGAACTTAAGCCCAGGCATATCTTTTCTTGGCCCCAGAGAGAATCCTAAGCAGCAGTCTAACTGAGTCCCTGTTTCTCTAGGCTTCTTAAATGGATTTTGTGGGGTTTAGTTTGTCTGTTTGCTTGCTTATTTGTTTGTGGTTGCATATGACCTGCAATTTATTTTCCTCCGGTAGCAACAATGATCAGGACTTTAGTTTTATGGTCTGACCATTTACAGATATCGGTAGATGGGTGATGATAGAATCTGTTCTCTGGTAAGTAAGAGACAACAGAGAATAGTTTGTTAGTGTTTTGCTGGGTTGTCTATTTGTTTATTTTAAGCTCAAGCCATTTAAGAACTCTGAGCCCAACGAGAAGGAGATTGAGATTCAAACTGGTGAATTTTGTGTTTTTGTGTTTCTATGTTTACTTTTGACCTGTGGCTCAAGTTACAGAATTAAAATCGTAGACTCTTTATGAGTTTATGTGCTTATAAATGAGAAATTCTGTGAGTGTGAAAAGTTTTCCTGTCTCTAAATGATATTAACAAATTAGATTTTAACTCTGAATAAAAGGAGCTATGTTCTGGTTCGTTTAAAGAGATAAATAAGTGCCTATGTAAATTGCATCTTCTGAAATCCCAAAAAATAGGATATTAAACTTCTACTATGTTAAATGCACTAGGTGTATAGAAGATGCTAGCTCCAACACAGCTTAACCATTCAAGTTCACATAATTAATGTAAAAGTTTGACCAATCAGGTTGCTTTAATAACTCCATTTTTAAATGAAAAATCAGTATGTCTTTCCTGATATATCAGTTTTGTGGACAGTACAAGTAAACATATTTTACTTCAGTTTATTTTCTCATTAAAACATACATAGTTTCACTGATCAAACACTGAAAACACTATTTCAATGTAAAGTTGATTATGAAAATGTAGTTGTGTTCAACTGAAATGAATCATTTTTCTGACAAGTTTTTTATGTCAAAAGTAATTATATTTTGTAATCAACATATTTTCCAATATCTTTAGGTATTTAAAACCTTGGTCTAACGTCATGTTTTGTTGTTATGCGCCATTGAGTCAATAGCTGCGTTATGGATAACAGAACAAAATGTTGCCCTGTCGTGTACCTCCTCACAATAGTAGGTATGTTTGAGTCCATTGTTGCAACCACTCTGTTAATCCATTTCATTGAGGATCTTCTTCTTTTTCACTAATCCTCTACTTTACCAAGGGGGATGTCCTTCTCTAGGGATTGATCCCTAGATCAATGTAAGCAAGAAAAATATCACGCCATCCTTGCATCTAAGTTGTATTCTGGCTGTACTTCTTCGAAGACAGATTTGTTTGTTCTTCTGGCAGTTCATGGTATATTCAATATTCTTCACCAACACCATAATCCAAAGGCATCAATTCTTCTTTGGCCTTCCTTTTTCATTGTCCAGATTTTGTATGCATATGAAGCAATTGAAAATACCATGGCTTGGGTCAGGCACACCTTATTTCTCAAAGTAACATCTTTGCTTCTTAGGTCTTTAAAGAGGACTTTTGGAGCAAATTTGCCCAATGCAGGATGTCCTTTAATTTCTTGACTGCTGCTTCCATGGCTGTTGATTGTGGATCCAAGTAAAATGAAATCCTCGACAATGTCAATGTTTTCTCCATTTATCATGATGTTGTTTATTGATCCAGCTGTGAGGATTTTTGTTTTCTTTGTTGAGGTGTAATCCATACTGAAGGCTGTAGTCTTTGATCTTCATTAGTAAGTGCTTCAAGTCCTCTTCCCTTTCAGGAAGCAAGGTTGTGTCATCTGCATAACGCAGGTTGTTAATGAGACTTCCTCCAACCCTGATGCCCCGTTCTTCTTCATATAGTCTAGCTTCTCAGATTATTCATTCAGAATATAGATTGAATAAGTATGGTGAAAGAATATAACCTTGATGCATACTTTTCTGATCTTAAACCACATAGTATCTCCCTGGTCTGTTCAAACGGCTGCCTCTTAGTCTATGCACAGGTTCTACATGAGCACAATTAAGTGTTCTGGAATTCCCATTTTTTGTGACATTATTCATAGTTTATTACGATCCACACAGTTGAATGCCTTTGCATAGTCAATAAAACACAGGTAAACATCTTTCTGGTGTTCTCTGCTTTCAGCCAAGATCCATCTGATATCAGCAATGATATACCTGATTCCACCTCCTCTTCTGAATCCAGCTTGAATTTCTGGCAGTTCCCTGTCTATGTACTGGTACAAAACTTTTGAATTATCTTCAGCAAATTCTGCTTACATGTGATATTAATGATATTCTTCTATAATTTCCTATTCTAATGGAATGTGGTACACCAGAATGCACAAATTATTGAACAATATCATTAATATCAGCAAAATTTTCCTGAAAGCCTTATGTTAACTACAGCCAGTTAATGGATAATCTTTGTACACTTAGGTAATTCCTAATTAAGATGGAAAATTGAAGCATGATTTCTAAGCATATTTTTTAAACACACATATCTTTGCTTCTTAATTTCAAATGCTGTATAGAGGCTCTATCATCAATTCATGTTAATGAAGATGTTCTTTTTACCACCTTAAAAAAAAAAAAAGGAATGTTTATGGCTATGTGTATTCATAATGCTTTCTAATTTTCTAAAATACTTGTAGATGGCACACATTTATTAATCCATACTCCTAGTTTTCCCTGAAATATAAATGAATGATTTTGGTTAAAATTTATACTTTATGTAATTAATTAATACTAAACTAGGAGAAATAAAGGAAGAATTCTAAGTTTCTATAGCAACGTGATAAATGTGTTTTGATTTATGAAAGAAAAAGAAGTATTTTTGTCCTGAAGTGTCTAATTATTCCAGCTTATGAAAGAAGATACTGAAATAAAACTCGAACAGATATAGAAAGTTCTAGAATGTTTGCAGAAAGCAAAATTATTAACCATATTTTACAATTGCAATTGAAGAAAATGAAATAAGTAATGAATTGTGTTAACATTTTGATAAGATTTGCTCAGTTTTAAATAAGCTTATTCATTAGATAATAAAAAAAGGGAGTTCATGCCAAATATGATAAGCATACAAAGCTAGAACTGGTGTTCTCTCAGGTAAAATGATATATTGGTCTCAGGGCATTTAATCTGCTTTTAAGTAGGAATAGTAATCTCTGAATAAGTTGTCCAAATATCAGAGACTCCATTTCTAACCAGAAAAATTTTCTCTGCTTTGTGCTGAGTTTTCCATGTCTTTGGTTAGACAAGTGTTAAAGTTTCTTACTATTACAGAACTTTCCTTATGTGCTTATTTTAAACTAATTTTATTGTTACTTTGATTAATAAGTTACCAAATATTGTTTCTCAAGCACCCATGATTTTATCTCATCAAATGTCCAAATCTCCTTTGACAACTCTTTGATTTTTGCCTTTTCAAAATAAGGACCTGTACATAGCAGAAACTAAAATCCCTTTTACACCAAAAATCATCTTTGGGATCTCTGTGGGTCCCTAGAAAAGCATTTTACCTCATAAAAAAAAAAAAAAAAAAGGAAACACTAGCGGCAGTTAACTGTGCTTGGTGTAGTCCCGTAATTCTTACCTACAGCTACATGTGAAGAGATGTCCAGTCAGAAGAAACACTTAGCCTTCCCTCAGTCAGGACTATGTAGGTGAAATGTCACTAATTAGAAGATTTTGGAGATTGTATATTTTATAGAAAGGCCCTGGAGATTTGACAATGTTCTTACTGTCCTTAGCATATTTTTAGCTGAGGAGAAACACTGATAAAAAAAAATTCTTATAAAATATACTATACTCAAATAGACAGTGTTATTTTCCTCCATTCTGATATTATTGGTTACAGTAATAAATGAAACACAGCCATTAAGTATTTGTCATCTGTGGATTAACCAATTGCCACTGAGTAGACTTTGAATCATGGGACTCTCATGTTTGTCAGAGTAGAGCTGTGCTCCATAGGGTTTTTAGTGGTTGATTTTTTGGAAGTAGACTGCTAGGCCTTTGAGGTGCCTCTGGGTGGACTCGAACCTCCAACCTTTTAGTTAACAGCCTAGTGCTTAACCATTTGCACCAAAGGGGACTCCTACAGAACTTAATACACACATAAATGAGTACAAGTATAACTGGGAAAATCTGAAAAAGTAGGTGGATTGTATCAGCATTAATATCCTGATTGTGACATGCATAGATTTGAAAAATGTTACCAGTAGGGAAACCAAGCAAAGTACACAAAATATTTCTTTGTATTACTTCTTACAACTGCATGTGAATCTACAATTACTTCAATAAAAAAGAAATCAAATAAAAAGTTAATGAAAGTACTTTATGTAAGGCCAGTGAAATTAAAGAAACCCCATGCTTCCTCACGCTAAGAACATGACAATCAGTATTTACATAGCTTCCATTTTAAAAATCCATCTTGTTTTTTGGTCAGAAAAATGGGACCTATTAGCATAGTCCTCAATATGTTTGTATAAATGACCCTTTTTCTACTTCTAAAGATTTAAGTACACAATATTTGTGAGCCAGGTTAGCATGAGCTGACAGCAAAAAAAAAATTAGGACAACATACGTGTAATAAATAAATAAATGTATTGTAGTAATATCACATTTTGTATAGCTACAGAATTGATCTGATACCCTTTGTAGGTTTGTCCAGGCTAACCTCCACAAAGAATGGTTCCAACTTTATTCCTATAAAGTGAGGGTTGTTGTAATATTAGTGTAACTGAGCTCCTAGTAAGTTTGGTGTGACTCTCAATCACTTAGAATTATTCATAAACAACTGCTCCAACTCAAAGGAGAGCAGGACCAGAAATTTATACCTCCTCCTGTTCTGGAAAATATTGTTCAATGTTTTGTTGCATATCCTGTCTGCGCTTTCTTTTGTATAACTTAGATGAGTGAAACTTGTTTGTTTAACTCACGTGGTATCTGGATTCAGCTTTTGTTATCAGTCTTCACCTTCTACTCACAGTTGACCATAAGGTGTTCATATATTTTCACAAAAGAATCTTCATAACTATGAGAACATGTTGATCTCTGAGGCATATGATACAAAATCTTAAATCAATGGAAATATGTTTTTGTTACTTCCCTGAAACTGAAAAGTCATCTGATAACAAGACATGCCCTGTTCTCCCCAGCAGATGTCTCTCTTACACTAAAATACATAAGGCAATGGATTTTTTTTGAAAAAAGAGTTTTCTACAAATGTTTGTGGAATCCCTGGGTGATGTACTGGACTACTAACTGATAGGTTGGGGGTTTGAACCCACCCAGAGGCACCTTGGAAGAGTTCTGGTGATCTGCTTCCTAAGGGTCACCACCTTAAAAATCCTAGGAGCAGTTCTACCCAGCACACATGAGGTGAAGCCAACCAACGGCAACAGTGCAGATGTTTAGTGATAATTTCCACTTCTCCCAGTTTTGTGTGTTTTTGGGAAACCATTTAAAGTATTTTCCTACTACTTATATCTTATTTTAAACAAAACTGGAGAATGAGTTCGACAACTTGAAAGGCTGAGGGAGCTTTAAGCTATTAATGCTGAGCAAAAGCTTAGGAAAGAGATGCTCTTCACACCCAGATGTTTGCAGTCTCTATTTCCACTCCACTGTAAAGGATGAGTATAGGGTGCTCAGGGTCTGGAGATGCTCGCAAAGTGCACGGCTCCCTCCTGCATGGAGCCTCAGATTGTCAGGTCCTACTTAAACTCCATTAAGCTCTTTGCTAGGCGGAGGACATGAGGCAGCAGCTGCAGGAGAACAGCTGCACTCTTCCTTCAGTTGAGTAAAAGGAATCTTGTAGTTGGGTCCCCAAACCCCAAACCCATTGCTGTCCAGTCGATTCTGGTTCATAGTGACCCTATAGGACCGAGTAGAACTGCCCTGTAAGGTTTCCAGGCTGTAAATCTTTACGGAAGAAGACGGCCACATCTTTCTCCCTCAGAGTGGCTGGTGGGTTGGGACCTCCGACCTTCCCATTAGCAGCCTAGTACTTAACCACTTTGCCATCAGGGTGCCTCAGAGCAGGGTTAAAAACAAACAACAAAAAACCTGTTTCCATCGAGTAGATTCCAACTCATAGTAACCCTATAGGAGAGAGTAGAACTGTCCCATAGGGTTTCCCAGTATCTACTGGTGAATTCGAACTGCCAGCCTTTTGGTTAGCAGCCAAGCTCTTAACCACTGTGCCACCAGGGCTCCAGAGCAAGGCTGTTGTTGTTAGGTGCCGTTGAGTCAGTTCCAACTCATAGCTACCTTATAGGACAGAGTAGAATACCACATAGGGTTTCCACGGACTGCCTTGTGGATTCCCCCTGCCAACCTTTTGGTTAGCAGCCATAGTTCTTAACCACTATGCACCAGGTTTTCCCACAGCAGGTTAGGAGGGTTGGAAAGCTGTTTCCTTTACATTTGTTTTTACTGACTGTTAAGTGAGACTATGTTAAAAAAAAAAAAAAAAAAAGTGCTTTGAGGTTCTCTCCTCCAGAGGGCAGTTATTGCTAATCACTTAAATGCGTAAGGTCTTTAATCTTTTCTCCCATCCATTTTATAAGAGGCAACAAACTTGAAGGTGGTTAAGTGGAAGAACCAAAATCAAACATCTATACCCAGAAATTCTGATTCAGATATGCATCGCTCCAAAGTCAAATTATTTCTACTACAAAAAGGAACTCTGTTCTCAAACCCAAGTATACAGCATGTCTGAGTTATTTATGGCTTTTGTATTAGTATTCATCATGTCTATATACAATCAGAAATTAACAATCAAATTTCAGGTTACATTCATATAACAATCACTTAAATTGTTTACTTGGAACTTAACTACTAAATTTTTAAACCAATCTCAATAAAGTAAATGTAAAAAGAGAAAATGATTATCTTATCTCAGAGAGAATTTGAATCACATAAGATTTATTCAATTCTCAAATGCAGGAGTTACGATTTTTCTCACCATGTGCCTTTCAAGTTAGATAAACGGAGTAACATTTCTTTGAAAATCTTCAACTGCCAATTCTGCTCACCGAAATATCTTTATCAACAGTGATGAAAAGGGACAACAGGAACCAAGGTCAAGCAAATGCCTCTGCCTAATGAATATTGAATGCTAATTCACAAAAGCTAAATGCCTAATTACTATTTATGACACCAATAACCTTCTAATATGTAGTAATATTGTAGGGCACCTATCTTGATGTTGAGGGTTCCAAATTTGCACTTAACTTTCTTCAGTGTGGAAGCGGGCTTTTTTTTGTTTTTTTGCTAAATAAATTTTACACTTCTGTTTTAAAATACGTAACATTGTAAATCTTTATCTCAGCAAGAATACTACAGCAAAATGTGATTCCGAGTGATTGTGAAAATTGAATGATAATGCGTAGAGACATGAATTTTGTTGGGTGCTCTTATTTGAAGTTACTAGAAGCAGTTTCAGAGGCAGGTGGGAAAAATGTATAATGTGACTATTGTTGGTGTCTTGGTCAAAGAAAGCATTATCTTTTGTTTATACTTCTCAATTCCTACTTCACTCACGTATACTCACATTACAAATTACAGTGGGGTTGAGCAGGGGTGATATTTTCTTATTATTCTACAAGTAACCTGTCCATGGCTCATTTCCTCTGTGACTTGATCCCTATGAACTCCTGCTATTCCTTGCAGATGTGTAACCTTAGTAAAAATGCAATCCCAGCCACTAAAGGGCTTCCAAGCTCCACCAAAAATTCAGTGGATGAATCCAACTACAGAATGGAGAGGACAGGGGAAAGGATCTGTGAACTTGGAGGTAAAATATACATATTACCTGTCTTAGTCATCTAGTGCTGCTGTAACAGAAATATCCTAAGTAGCTGGCTTTAGCATACAGAAACTTATTTTCTCACAGTTAGGAGGCTAGAAGTCAGAATTCAGGGTTCTGGCTCTAGGGGAATGCTTTCTCTGTCAGTTCTGGAAGCAGGTCCTTGTCTCATCAGCTTCTGCTCCTGAGTGATCTCCAAGTGACTTGGCATTTCTCTCTCCCCACCTCTGCTTGCTGGCTTGCTTGTTTAATCTCTTTTATATTTAAAAGAGATTTGCCCAAAGAGATTTGCCCGAGACACACGGTAATCTTGCCTCATTAACATAACAAACATTACCTAATTCTCATCAACATGACCTAATCTTTCCTCCTTAACATAACAAAGACAACCCATTCCCAAATGGGATTATAATCATCTTTCCTCCTTAACATAACAAAGACAACCCATTCCCAAATGGGATTATAACCACAGGCATAGAAGTTAGGAATTACAACACATATTTTGGCAGGACATAATTCAATCCATAACATTTCACCTTTTGGCCCCCAACAATTCATGTCCTTTCCACATGCAAAACACATTTACCCTATCACATCATCCCAAAAGCCTTAAATCAACTCTAAGTCCAATATCTCATCTCCTGAATCATCTAAGTCAAATATGGGTGAGGCTTTAGGCATACTCCATCCTGGGACAAAATCCCTCTTCATCTGTGAACCTGTGAAATCTAGATTACAAGTTATCTGTATCCCAAGTATGATGGTGAAATAGGCACAAGGTCAAAATTTCCATTACAAATGGAAGAAACTGGAGGGAAGGAAATGATAACAGGCACTGAGCAAGTCCAAAACCCAGCAGAACAAATTACATTAGCTCTCAAGCCTTGAAATTAATCCTCTGTTCTATGAGGCCCTCTAGGCAATTGTCTTGTCCTCTAGATTCTTGGTGTTGGCCACACTGGATTCTGGATGGACGCCCCTCTTACCTGGGCTTCAGCGCCACCTCCCAGGCCCACTGGGAGAGCAACTCTGCTCCCTAGGCTTTGGGCAATCTCATTCTCCTAGTCCGTCTGAATGGTGATTCCACCCACTTAGTCCCAGCAAGCCCCGTTTTTCTGCCCCTTGGGCATGGCAGCCCTGTGTTCTTGGGTTTGGGTGGAGGCTCTATCATCCATGCACACCTTAATGGCAACCTCACACTCCAGAATTGAGTTGGCAAAGATCCAACTCTTTAAAACCTATGAGTCTGTGGCCCTACCCTTTGAGATCCAGGAGACCATGATCCTACTCTCTGAAACCTAGAAGGCCCTGCTTCCTGTGCTCCTTCAAACAGCTCTGCTGATCTCTGAGCTGCTCTAGGGATGATCTTTTTCTTTTCTTGGAGGCCAACAAGTATAGCCCCTTTGGCCTGTTTCCTGCCTGTAGAATTCTAAGAGGCAGATATTTTCTTTCCTTTCATCCTCTCTATGACTCCTTCAGTCTAAGCTGATGGGTTTTCTGCTGTGGTAGTTGGTTAGATCTGTCAGTCACAGTCAAAAGATTGTGTAGCTATGTTCTTGGTGAAAATTCTAGGACACGTGTTCTTAGTTTGTACAACAGAATTTCCTAACTCTTTAAGCTCTGTTTTCATTTTGCAAAATTCATTCTTATGTCCATCTCTTTTCTCTTACATTTTATTGTAAATGGCAAGGAGAAACCACGTGGCCCCTTTAAGGTCTTGCTTAGAAATCTCATCAGCCAGATATCCAAGTTCATCAATTACAAGTGCTACCTTCCACCAAACATTTGAACATAATTCAGACAATTTCTTGGCCACCGCATAAAAAGCATTGCCCTACCTCTATTGTCCAATCACATGTTCATTTGTTTCAAAGACTCAGAAACACTTTTAACATCCACATTTCTAACAACATCCTGTTGGTGGCACCATATATATTCTCTACAATGATAGAGACTTTCTCTACAGCTCGCCTCACTTCTGGCTGAGCCCTCACCAGAACTGCCTTTGTTGTCCATAATTCTACTGACAGTCTCATCAAGGCAATCTAGGCTTTTACTACTAAAACTCATTGCTGTCCAATTGATTCCGATTCATAGCAACCCTATAGGACAGAGTAGAACTGCCCCATAGGGTTTCCAAGGAGCATCTCGTGGATTCGAACTGCCTACCTTTTGGTTAGCAGCCGTAGCTCTTAACCACTGTGCCACCAGGGCTCCAGGCATTCACTATTAGGCACCTTAAAACTATTCCAGCCTCCAAGCATTACCCAATCCCAAAACCACTTCCACATTTTAAGTATCTGATAGAGCAGCACTCCATTCTTCCAGTACCAAATTCTGTCTTAGTTATCTAGTGCTGATATAAGAGAAATACCACAAGTGGGTGGCTTTAACAAACATAAATTTATTTTCTCACAGTTTCAGAGGTTAGAAGTCAGAATTTAAGCTTAAAAAAAGAAAATTGTGAGAAAGGAATAACATCTTACCTATGGCAGAATAAAATTTGAATGATAAATTCCTCATAAAAAAAACAAAACTGCCAGGAGGAAATATCACAAGTTTTTCAAGTGTTGAAAGAAAAGAACTGTCAACCTCAAATTTTATATGTAGTGAAAATGTTCTTCAGAAATCAAGAAACTCTCAGATGAAGGAAATAGAAGAGAATTTGTTGTCAGTAGATCAACCCTAAAAGAATGGCTAAAGAAAATTCTCTGAACAGAAGGGAAGTCATAAAAGAAGGAAGAACACAGTAAAAAAAAAAAATACGGATAAATTCAATAGGCTTTCCTTCTCCTTTTAAGTTTTCTAATTTATGTTTGATGGTTGGAAGCAAAAACATAACACTCTCTGATATGGTTCTCAATGTATGTAGATGAAATATTAAAGACAGTTATATTTAAAAAGGAAAGGTAAAATGACATAAAGGAAGGCAAAGTTTCTACATTTCATTAAAATTGGTAAAATGTCAATAGCAGTAGGCTGTGATAAGTTATGTGTATATAAAGTAATACCTAGAGAAACCATTAAAAGAGCTATACACACATATATATATACATATATATATACATATATATATACATATATATACACACATACATAAATTCTAAAATATGCTCAAGTAACTTACAGGAAGGAAAGAAAATAGAAACAAAAAATGGACTGAACAAACCAAATAATAATAATAATGGATATAACAATGCAGGCTTAAGCCCTAACATGTCAGTAAACAAAACAAACCTCATTGCCATTGAGTTGATTCTGACTCAAACCAAACTTATATAACAGAGTAGATCTCCCCCATCGGGTTTACAAGGCTGTAATTTTTACAGAAGCAGACTACCATATCTTTCTAATGTGTCAATAGCTACACTGACTTAAAAGGGTCTAAATACACCAATTAAAACACATAGATATGTGGAATGGATCCAAAAGAAAACAAAACAGAAAACTAACTGTATGCTGCCTATCAGAAACTAACCTCAAATATAACAATATAGGTAGATAGAAGATAAAAGGAAGTGAAAAGATACATCATGCATTCATCAAATAAAACAGAAGTGACTCTATTAACTTCAGTTAGAGTAGATTTCAGAGCAAAGGAATCTACTAGGGATAGAGAAGAAGCTTACACAATGATTCACCAAGAAGTCATAGCAATCCTGAATGTGTATGCACCAAACAACAGAACTGCACATTATGTGAAGCAGAAACTGATGGAAGTGAAAAGAGAAAACAGACAAATCCACAATGACACAAGGACTTCAAAAGAACTCTCTCAACAACTGATAGAATAATTTGCCAGAAAATCAGCACAAATATAGAGGAACTCCACAATACCACCAACATAGAGAATCTAATTGGTATTTATAGAACACACCACCCAATGACATCAGACTATACATCTTTTTTCATGCACTTGTGGAAGATATCCCAAGACAGACCACACCCTAGGCCATAAAACAAGCCTCAATAATTGTTTAAAACAACTGAAATCATACAGAGTGTGTTCTTTGGCCACAATGGATTCGAATCAAACTAGAAATCAATAACACAAAGGTAAAAGGAAAACCTCCAAACACCTGAAGAAAATAAACGACACACTTCTGTATAATCCCTGGGTCAAAGAAACTCTCCAGGGAAATAAAAGTAATATCTTGAATGGAATGACAATACAGTGAACTAAATATATTCATGGGATTTAGAAAATGATTCTTGGAAGATTAAAAAAAAAAAGGGGAAACAAACACAGGTTTTTAACAGTGAGCTAGAGTTGAACCAGGTTTTCTGGGTGACACTAATGATTAAGCACTCAACTACTAGCCAAAGACTGGTGCCTCAGGAGAAAGGTCTGGTGATCTGCTTCCAAAAGATCACACCTTTGAAAACTCTGTAGAGCACAGTTCTACTCTGCACATGTGGGGTCACCATGAATCAGAACTGACTATGTGGCAACCAACAACAACAAGGGTTGAATCAGTATCTCTACTGCAGAGAATCAGTTTCTTAAAATTATGATGTGATTACACATTTTTATTTCTACATTACATTATTCTTACATTATTCTAAAAAAGTTGGCCAGTGAAAATACTATGAATGGGAGTGAAACATTGATACAGTTCCAAAAGATGAGTCCCACAGGTTGGAAGTACTCAAAATAAGACTGGGGAAGAGCTGTTTCCTCAAAGTACAGTTGACCTTAATGACATAGTTGGAGTAAAGTTCTCAGGACCTTCATTTGCTGATGTGGAATGACTCAAACTGAGAAGAAACAGCTGCAAACATCCACTAATAATTGGAACATAAAAAAAAAGAAAACATAGAATGCATAAAGTATGACACTAAGAAAATTGAAAGTTGTCAAAAATGAACTGGAACACTTGAAAATCTATATCCTAGACATCAGTGAGCTGAAATGGACTACTTAATTGGCCATTTTGAATCAGACGATTATATTGCGTACTATGCTGGGAATGATAAATTGAAGAGGAATGGCTTCTCGTTCACTGTCAAAAAGAACATTTCAAGATATATCCTGAAGTACAAGGCTGTCAGTGATAGGTTAATATTGGCACACCTACAAAGCAGACCAGGTAATATAACAATTATTCAAATTTACACACAAACCACTAATGCCAAAAATGAAGAAATGAAAGTTTTTACCAACTTCTACAGTCTGAAATTGATTAAACATGCAATCAAGATATATTAATAATTACTGGTGATTGGAATGCAAAAGTTGGAAGCAAAGAAGAAGAATCAGTAGTAGGAAAATATAGCCTTGGTGATAGAAATGATGTTGGAGATCACATGGTAGAATTTTGCAAGATCAATGACCTACTCATTGCAAAAACCTTTTTTCAACAACAAAAATGGCAACTATACACATGGACCTTGCCCAGACGGAATACACAGGGATCACATCGACTACATTGGTGGAAAGAGATAATGGGAAAGCTCAATATCATCAGTCAGAATAAGGCCAGGGGCCGACTGTGGGACAGACCATCAATTGCTCATATGCAAGTTCAAGCTGAAACTGAAGAAAATTAGAGCAAGCCCACGAGAGCCAAAATATGACCTTGAGTACATCCCACTTGAATTTAAAGACCATCTCAAGAATAGATTTGACACATTGAACACTACTAATGACCAAAGACCGGTAGAGTTGTGGGATGATATCAAGGGCATCATACACGAAGAAAGAAAAAGGTCATTAAAAAGGTAGGAAGGAAAGAAAAGGCTAAAAATGGATGTCAGAAGAGACTCTGAAACTTGCTCTTAAACTTCAAGTAGCTAAAGCAAATGGAAGAAATGATGAACTAAAAGAGCTGAACAGAAGATTTCAAGGGGTGGCTTGAAAAGACAAAGTATTATCATAAAATGTGCAAAGACCTGGAGTGTGAAAACCAAAAGGGAAGGACTTGCTCGGTATTTCTCAAGCTGAGAGAACTGAAGAAAAAATTCAAGCCTGGAGTTGCAATATCGAAAGATTCTATGCGAAAAATATTGAATGATGCATGGAGCATCAAAATAAGATGGAAGGGATACACAGTCACTGTACCAAAAAGAATTGGTCAACATTCAACCATTTCAGGAGGTGGCATATGAACAAGAACTGGTGGTACTGAATGAAGAAGTACAAGCTGCACTGAAGGCATTAGCAAAAAACAAGGATCCAGGAATTGATGAAATATCCATCGAGATGTTTCAACAAACATGCAGCACATGAAGCACTCACTCGTCTATTATAAGAAATTTGAAAGACAGCTACCTGGCCAACCGATTGGGAGAGATTCGTATTTGTGCTCATTTGAAAGAAAGATTATCCAACAGAATGCAGAAATTATGGAATAATAATCTTGCTGAAGATAATCTGAAAATAGTTGCAGCAGTACATCGATAGGTAACTGTCAGAAATTCAAGCCGATTCAGAAGAGGACATGGGGTGAGGACTATCGTTGCTAAAGTCAGATGGATCTTGACTAAAAGCAGTGAATATCAGAAAGATGTTTACTTGTGTTTTATGGACTATGCAAAGGCATTTGATTGTACGGATCATAACAAGTTATAGATAACATTTTGAAGAATGGGAATTCCAGAACACTTAATTGTGTTTATGTGGAACTTGTTCATAGATCAAGAGGCAACCTTTTGAAAAGAACGAAGGGCTACCATGTGGTTTAAAATCAGGAAAGGTGTGCATCAGGGTCGTACCCTTTCACCATACTTATTCAATGAGTATGCTGAGAAAATAATCCAAGAAGCTGGGCTATATGAAGAAGAGTATGTCATCACGATGGAGGAAGATTCACTAACAACCTGCAACATGCAGATGACACAAACTTCCTTGCTGAAAGCAAAGAGAAGTTGAAGCACTTACGGATGAAGATCAAAGACTATAGTCTTCAGTCTGGATTACACCTCAACATAAAATAAACAAAAATCCTCACAATTGAGCCAATAAGCAACATCATGATAAATGGAGAAAAGATTGAAGTTGCCAAAAATTTCATTTTACTTGGATCCACAAGTCAACGTCCATGGAAGCAGCAGTCAAGAAATCAACCACGCATTGCATTGGGGAAATCTGCTGCAAAAGACCTCTTTAAAGTGTTCAAAAGCAAAGATGTCATTTTGCGGACTAAGGTGTGCCTGAACCAAGCCATGTTATTTTTCAATTGCCTCATATGCATACGAAAGCTGGACAATGAATAAGGAAAACTGAATGAGAATTGATGCCTTTGAATTAGAGTGTTGGTGAGAAATACTAAGTATACCATGGACTGCCAGAAGAAAGAACACATCTGCCTTAGAAGAAGTAACAGCCAGAATGCTCCTTAGAAGTGAGATGGTGTGACTTTGTCTCACTTACTTTGGACATGTTATCAGGAGGGACCTGTCCCTGGAGAAGGACATCATGCTTGGTGAAGTAGAGGGTCAGTGAAAAACGGGAAGACCCTCAAGGAGATGAATTGACACAGTGGCTGCAACAACGGGCTTAAACATAGCAATGATTGTGAGGATGGGGCAGGACCAGGCAGTGCTTTGTTCTGTTGTACCTAGGGTCACTATGAGTCAAAACAGACTCCATGGCTCCTAAGAAAAACACATTTTAAAATATAATTGTCATTGAGTACTATCTTTTGTGGTATTTTATTTTGTTATTATTATTTTATTAGAGAATTGAAATTGATAGTCACCAAATAACTACTAATAATTCCTACACCTTAGAGAAGTCATTCAACAGATAAGTCCCTGTTAGTCAATTCTAGGTAACTATCTAGACGGAAACCCTGGTGGTGTAGATGTTAAGAGCTACAGCTGCTAGCCACAAAGGTCGGCAGTTTGAATCCACCAGGCATTCCTTGGAAACCCTATGGGACAGTTCTACTCTGTTCTTTAGGGTCTCTCTGAGTCAGAATCAGCTTGATGGTGACGGGTTTGGTTTGGTTTTTGGTTTAATCTATCTAGATAGCACCTTTATGTAACTTCAGAAATAGCTTCTCTTTTTTTTTTTTTAATTTTTATTGTGCTTTAAGTGAAAGCTTATAAATCAAGTCAGTCTCTCACACAAAAACTTATATACACCTTACTACATACTCCCAGTTGCTCTCCCCCTAATGAGGCAGCCTGTTCCCTCCCCCCACTCTGTCTTTTCCGTGTCCATTTCACCAGCTTTAAACCCCCTCTACCCTCTCATCTCCCCTCCAGGGAGGAGATGGCAACATACTCTCAAGTGTCCACCTGATCCAAGCAGCTCACACCTCACCTGCACCCCTCTTCAACCCATTGTCCAGTCCAATCCCTGCCTGAAGAGTTGGTTTTGGGGGAATGGTTCCTGTCTTGAGAAAACAGAAGGTCTGGGGTCCATGACCACCAGGGTCCTTCTAGTCTCTGTCAGACCATTAAGTCTGGTCTTTTTATGAAAATTTGGGGTCTGCATCCCACTACTCTCCTGATGCCTCACGGGTTCTCTGTTGTGTTCCTGTTCGGGCAGTCATCAGTTGTAGCCAGGCACCATCTAGTTCTTCTGGTCTCAGAACGATGTATTCGCTGGTTTATGTGGCCCTTTCTGTCTCTTGGGCTGGTAATTATCTTGTGTCCTATGTGTTCTTCATTCTCCTTTGATCCAAGTGGGTTAAGACTCATTGATGCAACTTGATGCAACTTAGGTGGCCCCTTGCTAGTGTTTAAGACTCCAGACGCCACTCTCCAAAGTGGGATGCAGAATGTCTTCTTAATAGATTTTATTATGCCAATTGACTTAGATGTCCCCTGAAACCATGGTCCCCAAACCCTCGCCCCTGCTACGCCTGCCTTCGAAGCATTCGGTTTATTCAGGTAACTTCTTTGCTTTTGGTTTAGTCCAGTTGTGCTAACCTCACCTGTATTGTGTGTTGTCTTTCCTGTCACCTAAAGTAGTTCTTATCTACTATCTAATTAGTGAATACCTTTTTTTTTCTTTCCTACCATCCCACCCTCCCCCGTCTCGTAACCATGAAAGAATATTTTCTTCTCTGTTTAAACTATTTCTTCAGTAATTATAATAGTAATCTTATATAATATTTGTCCTTTTGCAACTGACTAATTTCACTCAGCATAATGCCCTCCAGATTCCTCCATGCTATGAAATATTTCAGATTCATCACTGTTCTTTATCAATGTGTAGTATTCCATCCTGTGAATATACCATAATTTATTTATCCATTCATCTGTTGATGGGCACCTTGGTTGCTTCCATCTTTTTGCTATTGTAAACAGTGCTGCAATGATCATGGATGTGCATATATCTGTTCATGTAACGGCTTTTATCGCTCTAGGATATAATCCAAGGACTGGGATTGCTGGATGGTATGGCAGTATAGAAGTGTTCCAGTCTCTCCACAGCCTCTCCAACATTTATTGTTTTGTGTTTTTGGAATTAATGCCAGCCTTGTTGGAGTGAGATGGAATCTCACTGTAGTTTTGTTTGCATTTCTCTAATGGCTAATGATCGTGAGCATTTCCTCATATATCTATTAGCTACCTGAATGTCTTCTTTAGTGAAGCGTATGTTCATACCTTTTGCCCATTTTTTAACAGGATTATTTGTCTTTTTGTAGTTGAGTTTTTGCAGTATCATGTAGATTTTAGAGATCAGGCACTAAAACTATTTCCCAGTCTGTAGGTAATCTTTTTACTCTTTTGGTGAAGTCATTGGATGAGCATAGGTATTTGATTTTTAAGAGCTCCCAGTTATCTAGTTTTTCTTCTGCATTGTTAGTAATGTTTTGTATACTGTTTATGCCATGTATTAGGGAGCCTAACATTGTCCCTATTTTTTCTTCCATGATCTTTATAGTTTTAGATTTTATATTTAGGTCTTTGATCCATTTTGAGCTCATTTTTGTGCATGGAGTGAGGTATGGGTCTTGTTTCATTTTTTTGCAGATGTATGTCCAGTTATGCCAGCACCACTTGTTAAAAAGATTGTCTTTTCCCCATTTAACTGTTTTGGTGCCTTTGTCAAATATCAACTGCTCATATGTGGATGGGTTTATATCTGGATTCTGTTCCATTGGTCCATGTATCTGTTGTTGTACCAGTACCAGGCTGTTTTGACTATTGTGGCAGTATAATAGGTTCTAAAATCAGGTAGAGTAAGGCCTCCCACTTTGTTCTTCTTTTTCAGTAATGCCTTATTTATCTGGGGCCTCTTTCCCTTCCATATGAAGTTGGTGATTTGTTTCTCCATCTCACTAAAAAACGTCATTGGAATTTGGATCAAAATTGTGTTAAATCTATAGATTGCTTTTGGTAGAATAGATATTTTTATGTTAAGTTTTCCTATCCATGAGCAAGGTATGTTTTTCTACTTATGTAGGTCTATTTTGGTTTCTTGCAGAAGTGTTTTGTAGTGTTCTTTGTATAAGCTTTTTACATCTCTGGGTAGATTTATTCCTAAGTATTTTATCTTCTTGGGGGCTGCTATAAATGGCATTGATTTGGTGATTTCCTCTTCGATGTTCTTTTTGTTGTTGTAGAGGAATCCAACTGATTTTTGTAAGTTTATCTTGTATCCTGATACTCCTCTATTAGTTTCAGTAGTTTTCTTGACGATTCCTTAGGATTGTCTGTGTATAAGATCATGTCATCTGCAAATAGAGATACTTTTACTTCTTCCTTGCCAATCTTGATGCCCTTTATTTCTTTATCTGGCCTAATTGCTCTGGCTAGGACCTCCAGCACAATGTTGAATAAGAGGGATGATAAAGGCATCCTTGTCTGTTTCCTGATCTCAAGGGGAGTGCTTTCAGGCTCTCTCCATTTAGGATGATGTTGGCTATTGGCTTTGTATAAATGCCCTTTATTATGTTGAGGAATTTTCTTTCTATTCCTATTTTGCTGAGAGTTTTTATCATGAATGGGTGTTGAACTTTGTCAAATGCCTTTTCTGCATCAATTGGTAAAATCACGTGATTCTTTTGTTTTATTTACATGATGGAGTACATTAATTGTTTTTCTAATGTTCAACCATCCCTGCATACCTGGTATGAATCTCACTTGGTCATGGTGAATTATTTTTTTGATATGTTGTTGAATTCTATTGGCTAGAATTTTGTTGAGGATTTTTGCATCTAAGTTCATGAGGGGTAGAGCTGTGTAATTTTCCTTTTTTTTGTGGCATCTTTACCTGGTTTTGGTATCAGGGATGTGGTGGCTTCATAGAATGAGTTTGGGAGTATTCTGTCCTTTTCCATGCTCTGAAATACCTTTAGTAGTAGTGGTGTTAACTCCTCTCTGAAAGTTTATAGCTTCCCTTTTTTGAGGGCTTTGTTCTTTAGGGAAACAACAGGGATTTATTTCCACATCCTGAATAAAATAAGGACAATTTGGCTTCAAAGAGGGAAGGGAGTTAGTTGATATATTTTCTAAACATCTGGCAAAACATTTTAACACACTGAGTTTACACATTGGGAGGGATTTATAGAAGGTGCCTCTTTTTGCATGTAATATCAGAGGGAATAATTACGAGGCTCTTTTAATTTTAATGACCAACTTCTGGCAAATCAGTGTGGTGGTGTGTTCTGAATAGCTGCCACTCATCCACAGTAGGGTATTAGTTCGTAGGAGGGGTACCTATAAAACTCAGCTAGTAAGGAAAAAATAAATAAACCAATAAACAAAGAAAAAAATTCAAATGCCATCTGCTATTCCTAATGGGAAATAAACACCATGAGCTCTAGTCAATACTATTGATGTAAGATGAAAGGGAGAGGTTATAAAACTGCAGACTGACAGGCATAAACACACTTCAAAATATGTATAAGATCAATCAACACAATATGCAACTTTCACCAGCCAGCTGTTCCATGAAGATAAGACAACTGCAGAATTCCAACAGGAGCCCTGCCAACAGAATGGTCTCCCAGGAGCCCTCAGCATGGGGGGCTTCCTCTGCACACCCTCCACAAGTGAAGGCTCACCTTTACAGAGATGTGAGAAGAGGGTATGGGGGAAAGAATATTAGCTATGTGACTGATCAAGTCAATAGAGAAAGCAACTGTTAGGATAACTAACACATTATTAATCAAGGATTAATCAAGGATTAGGGAGATAGAAATCAAGACAGTGAGAAAGCATTGAGAGAGATGAGGAGGGAGGGGGGAGAGAGAGAAAAACTATAATCCAAGTTGCCTGAGGCAGCAAAAGGTACTTGAGTTTATTCGAAAGCTGTGAACAATATATTAATGCCTTTAGGCAGATTCTTTCAATTTGAAAAATAGACTCTGCATGCTAGAGCTAGAAGGGGTCTCAGAAATAATTTGGAGAATCCATGAAATTAAGTGATTTGTTCAAGGTTGTGGTCAGTCAGTAGCAGAGCTGATAATAGAACACATTTCTCCCAAGACCCAATTTATTTCTGATCAAACTGGTTACCCCTCACCCCAAACTGCTATTGTCAAACTAAACTCAATTTTTTTCTTCTTTTTTTAGCACACAGGTCTATACTTCCTTGGGTTGAAGCATGGCCAGGGTTAGAGGTCAGTCCGGGTGTACAGAGAGGAGCAGAGGAGGCTACGGTCATCCAGACGTCCAGGAACCAGGTGCTAGTTTTGCGCTTCTTTGCAGTCTGTCTGTGGAGAAAGCTTACCCTTGTGTTGGAAGCAGAGTGTGCCCCAAATCTTTACTGCATTTCCTCCAGCAGGCATGGCGAGAGGGCAAGGGCTGTGTAAGTAAGTAGGTCCTAAAATATACACAAGGGAATTCTGATTCCCCTTTTGTTCGTCACATACCAAGATTCTCATGAAAACAGAACTCTAGACCTAGTCAGCCACTAACTAGCTAGGGCACTCATTTCCTTCCTAGGTGCTTAATTGTCCAATCTTTAATATGAGAAGTTTCATTAGATGTATTATATGTCTGCTTCCTAAATCTGCAAAATCAGAACATCACCTTTCTAGGGCTACTGACAGGAAACGCTGGCATGCTGGATAAGAAGCTGCTGGATGCCGTCGGGTCAATTTTGACTCATAGCGACCCATGTTACAGAGCAGAACTGTCCCATACGGTTTCTAGGCTGCAGTCTTTATGGGAGCGGATTACCAGGTCTTCTTCCTGTGGAGCAGCTGGGTGGGTTTGAACTGCCAACTTTTGCCAGTATTCAGCAGCTGAACTGCCACCAGAGCTCCTTCCTTATATACTAGCTGGTTCATTATTAAAAACTAGACCCGTCATGATTAAATGCTTGAGGAAAACTTACTGAGAATTTGTGACTTTGTGAACCTACAGGATTTATAAGTTGTATATATCAATTGGTTGGGTTTTATATATCAATGGGTGTACATGTTGTATCCACACACACGTGTTACGGCCTAACCAACTAACCTTAGTAGAAAATCAGAATCTCACTCAAGATTCAAGTTCTTACAAACATGGTAGTTCAGAATTGACTGCCTTTGTAGCTATAAGCTCACTCCAGCTTTGCTTACAAATTTGGTCATCAAATCAAGTGGAAGTGGTTTACAGGGGTTTGAGCTCTCTCTTACAAATTCTGTCATCAAATCAAGTGGAAGAGATTTATAAGAGTTTGAGTTCTCTCCTCTTAACAGGAATAATCTAGCAGAAAAACAAAGTCCTGTGTAGAATTGAGTGCTCTGATTCTCAGGCTGTATTCTCATTGCAGCCCTGCCACTTACTAACACTGGCTTCTTACAAGCATTCCTAAACCTCTCTGGCCCTGTTTTCTCAGCTGTAGTATGCTGTAGATATTTACCTTTTACAACATGTGAAAATGTACCCTAAACAATTAAGCACAAAAACTGAGAGCTGGTACTATCCTCGTAATGCTTTCTAACTGGCCCTTGCACCTCCAGACTTTTCCAGTTCAAAACAGTATTATTCTGCAATAATAACAAGTTAACAAATACCTAGATGAGATGGTCTAGGACATCACACACACACACTATGATTTGTCGTCAATTGGTGTTTCATGGCAACAAGGCAGACCATCCCCATGCCCATCGGATGCCAATAATCAATCAACAAATCACTTGGCATTTGTTAATTTGTTATTATTACAGAATAATCCTCTTCCACCATAGTCCTATGCTCTAATCTCCTGTTCATGTTACTTTTCTTGCATCATCCTTGTTCTTCCCCTAACTGCCTATAGAAAAAGTGTAGGTTTTTTGGCATGGGCATCAAGACCCTTTCCAGTCTGGCCCCAGGCATGCCTTTCAGGCAGGATGGTGGCCTGAACGCAGCACCCACTATGTCAACTGCAAACTTTTCCACACATTGGCTCCTGGATCAGATGGCTGGTTCCTTCTCTGCTCACCAGCGGAAAACCTCCATTTCTGTAAGTGCCGACCCTAACCGCCTCTTCGGTGAGGTCGTGCCAGGCCTCACTGTGATGGTGACATTGAACATAGATACAGACGGAGCATCTTGGTAGCAGCATCACACTCAGGGGCTACGCCTGAGGACTATTATGTAATTAACATGCATTTAACACTGTGTTCTTTCACTACATGTCCTAGGATCATTTTCAAGACACTTTCACATCATATTAAAAATAATGAAGTAACAATCAGCCTCTAGGATCACCAATAAGGGATCCAAGATTTAAGAAAATCTAAATTGAACTGAGGCCATAACTTAGAAGTTAGTCACATGAAAAGAAAATTCACCATTCGGTTCTGGAAAACAGTAATTTCCCTGAGTGCCCTTAAAATATCATTTGGTGTATATTGACTATTTCAGGGGCACAGCATCGCGTAAAACAAGCACAGGCTGTTGATTTAACTTGTTAAAGAGAGAGCTCTGGTTCCAAGAGCTATTATAAAAGACTAAGCCAGTTGACTTTGAGTTGATCATGATTCATGGCGACCCCGTGTGTTACAAAGTAAGAATGCAGCTCCTTAGAGTTCCCTTCCCAATGGCTGTGAACTTTGGGAAGTAAATGGCCAGGCCTTTCTTCCAAGGCACCTCTGGATGGGTTCGAACTGCCAAACTTTTTGGTTAGTAGCTGAGTACTTAACTCTTTGCTCCACCCAGGGACTTCTCATGCTGTCATCGTGGGACTAAATTTCTTAGAAATGCACATGGTCAAAATAAATTGTTATTTCAGGGGGAAAATAAAATAAATTGCATTTTCCCAAAAGTTTGGCTTTTATTTTTAAATAGGAAAGTCTTATTTTTTGCTTTGTGAGTAGCTTAACTCAGTTAACAACCCATTGCTGTGGAATCGTTCTGACTCAAAACTGCCCATAGGACAGAGTAGAACTGCCCCATAGGGTTTCCATGGAGTGGCTGCTGGTAGATTCGAACTACCTATCTTTTGGTGAACAGCTGTGCTCTTAACCACAGTGCCACCAGGGCTCCCAGTTAACAACATAAGCAGCATAAATCCAATAATTATCTTAAGTATTGGAATCTATACTTAATAAAAATAATAAATAAGTAGTAAATACAACTGAGAATAATGAGAATCTGTGGCTCTAGAATATATATATGGATATGTATGCATATGCACACCTATGCCCCAATGTCTTAATTGTACAATATCATTCCAGTGAAAACAAGAAATGTGGAGGATGAGACAGTCTAGGACATCACACACACACACTATTATTGGTTGTCGGTGTTTCATGGGGATAAGGCAGACCATACCATCCCTACACCCATCGGATGCCAATAATCAATTAACAAATCAATTGGCATTTGATTGCAATAATAACACTTTGCCCTTATATGATGAATTACAGTACATGATGCCAATGCAGCTTTCCTAAATGGTATCCAGTAGAATCCCCCCAAAACCTTGCAAAACAGGCAATACAGACACACCAGGTCAATAAAATCGGGCTGGGGCATCAGTGAAATACAGAAAGGCATTAAGATCAAGCCAGTGGGAAGATGGTCACAGTGACATCTGAGGGGCTGCCCATGTTGTTTTGAGATGGAGGGACGACAGTGGGGCAGTATTCCGCTGGGAGGATACCACCACACATGGTGGACCAAGTGCTGCTGAGCAGGAACGCGAGCAGCATGGAACGGAGCGTGCTTGTGCTGTGCTCGCTGGCTGGGGAGGATTCTTGAAAATTAAAGAGTCCTGAAAGAGCCCTGGTGGTGCAACGGTTAAGCACTCGGCTGCTAATCGAAAGGCTGCTAATCGAAACCCACCCAGGGGCTCCGCAGAAGAAAGACCACAGGTGATCTTCTTCCATAAAGATTATAGCAAAGAAAGCCCCATGGGGCAATTCTACTGTCTCACATAGGATCACTATGTGTCAGAGTCAACTTCATAGAACCCAACAACAATAAAGAATCCTGAAAGTTGGCTACAAATGCTAAACTGACTGTCTCTCAGCTGACCACAATCGTGGGGATAGGTGGTTTCTGACTGCTAGAAGGCAAGGACGTCAGTACCATCCGTATACAGGCAATGCTGACTCATGAACAATGGAACAAAATGCTGCCTGGTTCTGTGCCATCTGTGTAATCGGTTGGCAGTGGACCCTTCTGATCCATCAAGCCTTTCTTCCTGAAAGTTCTGCTGAAACCTGTTCAGTATCATAGCAACATGCAAGCCCTACTGACAGACAGGTGGTGACTGCACATGAGGTACATTGGCTGGGAACTCGAACCAATGTCTCCCTCATGAAAAACAGTAATTCTACCACTGAGTCATCAATGAAGCCTGTGCGTGAACTCACTTAAGCCATTTATGAACCAATGCTGCTTCAAGTATAAAAAAAAAAGTGGAGAATAATAACTACCTATAATTTCCCTCATGAGCGTTAAATTAAGTCTCATGAGGGTTAAATTAAGTGAGCCTTATTTTATCCACGAACTCCATTTAACCCTCAAGAGGGAAATTGTAAGTAGTTAATATCTTGCTCCATTTTTCACTTCAAGCAACACTCAGTTGCCAAATGGCTGGTTCACATATTTCTGAGCCTCAGATCTGCACTGGATCCTCTATCCCAAATTGTTTAAGCCCAGATGTGGACCTGGTAAAATTAATGCTAGGTCAGAAACATATGTTTTTATTGCCTTCTCTTCAGTCACTTATGCCGTGAATTAGATTTTGATTTTCTTCAGTGGTAATTGTTCTTTAACACTTCTGAAGGACAAGACTTTTCTCTATCTTGTAAATGTCAAAGATATAGAACACATCAGTGATTACTGGAAACAGACATTTCAGGAACAAAGACTAATGAATATATAATTCAGAAATATTTCTCATTTAGGTATTCATTTAGTCAGCATGTCATTTATTGAATTCCCACAATATGCCAGGCACCCTTCTGGTGCTAAGAATACAGCAAAGAAAAAAAAAAAATTCCTGCTCTCACAATCTTTACCTTTAGAGAGCAGGACCATAGATAACAAACAAATACAATATGTCAAGGGATCGAGATCATTATGTACAGAAAAAAGACAGGGTGAGGGGCTAACATGTGCTGCTGGGGGCAAGAAGATGCAGTAGACCTAGTTTTTAATAATGAAGCAGCTTCCTATATAAGGTAGTAGAGATCACACTTCCCTAAAATCCTTCTCACATTTATTTTCCTGGTTCCATTTTTTTTCCGGGGGGTGGGTTCGGGGGTGGTAGTCACTAGTGTAATTTACTACTGTTGGTATAAAAACATGTTTGGGGGGAGTTTCACTTTTCCTAGATGACGATACCTATGCTGTGAATATAAAAAGAGCAAGTAAATATATCAGTATTGTAATTATTCATATTCAATAGTAGAAATCATTTTGATTCCATAAAGTATGCTTCTCTTGATAGCACCTTCTGTCTTCAAAATTTCCATGGTCGTGAAAGTCCATTCATTTAGGATGTTGTGTGAGCAGGGGCCTGGAGTGAATAAGCAGTTGAGGTGGGCACCTCAGGAAGTGTTGACCAGCAGATTAAACTGCTTTGCTCTTTAGGGACAGCAAGGAGCCCGCTGGGGCTGAAGGAGTGAGAGGAAGAAGGAGTGAGTGTTAGGTAGCTGGGGACAGATTGGAAACGACTGTGTGGGACCCACGACATAAACAAAGAATGTCTAATACCAAGTGATCTGTTTTGAACCAATTGTTGTTGCGTGCAGTCTAGGTAGATTCCGACTTAGAGCCGTCCTATATATAACAGAGTGGAACTTTCCGGTAGGGTTTCCAAGGCTGTAATCTTTACAGGAGCAGATCTCCAGGTCTTGTCTCCCACAGGACCTCTGGTGAGTTCAAACCACCAACCTTTCGTTCTGCAGCTGAACGCTTAACCATTACACTGCCAGCGCTCCCTTAAACTGATTAACCCTTTCTATTTTGGTAACCTGTCTCATTCTACCTAATTCTCACCAACAAGCACACTGTACTGCAGATGTTCAAACTCTTGAAAGCTCTTTGTGGCTAGAATGAAAGAGACCCATTAGCTCATTGCTTCCGCCCCTCCAGCAGTGCACAGCAGAGGTTAACACCACACTCAGCAATTATCCAGGACCTTAATAACCCAAACCACTATAATTAATCACTCATGACATCCCACTGTGGTATATCTAAGTATTATAATTTCCATTTTCCAGATGGGGGACCTGAGTCAGTAATAAAGCTAAAGGTTCCTGAGGAAGTTGTTTTCAAGCCCGACTTAAAATTTAGCCTTCTTAATGTCATGCTCTGTTATTAGACTGGAAAACCCCAAATTGTCAGTTGGTGTAGATGAAAACCCACAATGCTCATTATGAGTAAAGACACTGAGCAGCTTATAAATCAAAGGAGCAGAGTTTCCACCACAGACCCCCTCCAGGGGTTTTCTGTTTACCTGGTTAAAGCACAAAGGTCAGCCTTATCACTTCAAGAACCCCAAGGTGGCATCTGACCAAGCGTGCTTCTTTTGAACACAAAGTCAACCGTGTACAGCATTTCTGTTAAGATAACAGTATTTGAACCAAGGAGAAGGACTTAAAAATGTCATGCTTTTATCACAGAAATTTCAGAAATTATTATAAAAAGCTTGAAGAAGAACATTAACCAGAAGCACAGAGATAAAAGTTTTGCATTCAACGAAAGAAAGAAAGGATAAGGAAATATAACCTTGGTGGGGTATTGTAGGAGAGCACGCACATTGCTAAGAATATAAGCATTGGAATTAGACACCTGTGGATCCAATCACAGCCTAGTAACCTTTGGCAGGATTCTTAATCTTTCTGAGATCCCATATCTATAAAATAGGAAAAATCATGCTGATTTCACAGGGTTGCTGTGGACGTAAAATACAATAAAGACTGTAAGTTGTTGAGCATAACCGCAGGAATATTGCAAGCATTTAATAAGCAGTAGCTATTAGGAAAAAAAAAAATTCAAATGGTTTCACCATTTAGACACACCAAGTAATAAAATATACTAAATCTCAGCCTCCTTTAAAATATGATTATTTTTAAGAACTGTGATTAATAAGGAAACCCTGGTGGCATAGTGGTTAAGAGCTATGGCTGCTAACCAAAAGGTCGGCAGTTCCAATCTGCCACGCGCTCCTTGGAAACTCAATGGGGCAGTTCTACTCTGTCCTCTAGGGTCTCTATGAGTTGGAATCGACTTGATGGCAGTGGGTTTTTGGGTGATTAATAAGTAAGTGACAGGCCAGGTCTGTCTAACCAAATTCTGTAATCAATGAAATCTTTAAATATATATATTTTTAATTTATAGTATCATACACTTTGCGTTTTTCATATTATAAAACATTTTTTTTAGTAAAACTTTTTTTGTGAGGAATTTCTGATTGCAAAGAGGTTGTTTATAGCATAATGTTGAAGTATTTGTTTCCACCTAACATTTTACCACTTCAAGCATGCCATTTATGAAACAAGGGATGAAATAGCAAATGATTTTCATATTTTAAGTTTTTGTTTTTTCCCCTTACATGTCACATCAGCGTGTATTACTGGGATGAGAATAAGATACTCTGCATGGTGAGAAGAATGCTGATATGGTCACAAAGATGTGTGTCATTTATATCAAGGATGTTTTAATCCAAAATTATTGCCTAAGCCAATATACACCTTTCAAATATACACCTTAGATTGACTCTTAGTCTCATGCCAAAATCAGTAGGTAGAAAAGGAAATAAAATTTTAACTTACCTAATCAGGAAAATATATATGATTTCAAGGTGAAATTGGAGTTTTCTCTCTTGCAGAAGATAACAAGTGTGGAAGTGTGGAAAACAGTCATCTACTTATCTATTTTTCATCTATTTACTTGATTGACAACTATTTCTGAAAAATAAACACAACAAAGCAAATGCATTTCTTCCCTCAGAATTATAAGCAGAATCTTGACACTGGCTTTAAAATATAAAGCCTCAACTCTTCCAGAGAGAGCCAGTGATGGATACTTACACCACATGGTTGCAGGTAGTCTGAAACCTAAACAGGAAACCTTCCTGGGTTTATTTTGCTTACTGCTTCTGAGATCTGTTGGGTGCTAACTTAGGTTAATGGCCATCAGCTACATTTCAAATTCTGTCACTGATCTTGTCTTTCATTTGTGGTCTGTTTAATCTGTAATAGCTCATCCCACTTGCAGAGAAAGGACTTGTTTTAAGATGCGTCATCCCAAAGGCCCTATATGGTTAGGGTGGTGGCGAGTTTACCATGTAAGCAAACTCAATTTTGGACGTTCGTTTGAGAGTAATGGTTGCCTTTATGTTGTATGCTAGCAATCATCATCGTATGCTAGCACTACTGAGAGGTGTAACGATAGTTGCCCCTGGGGTAACAAGCTTATTTTCTGACTTAATAAAAATATATATTCAGAATCAGTATTTAACGCAACCTGCAGGTATGTTATAAAAATTAAGATCTGTTTTTGGTTAAAAATTATACAGTCCACGGATCTACAAAGATTTCTCATCTATCTCAAAAGAAACTCAATGACAAAAACTCAACTATGTACAGCCTTTCTTGGCTGTCTTGGGCAGCTTATATTTATACTCTCATTTGCCTTTGAAGCCACTTAACGACCACAGTGTTATTATTTCCATTTAATGCATGAAAAATCAGTGAGACACAGCTATATCATGAGGTTATATAACAAGTAAGCAACAGGCCAGGTCTGTCTGAATTTTCCTACTAGGCAACATTTTACTGCCTCTTCAAAACGTTTTTAGTGTCTACAAATATTTTCAAGAGCCATCACTAAAAAATGTACCAGCCCTTTGAGGTAGAGTTTTAATTACTGAAGCCCACATACATAAAAATACAAATAAAACTGGGCATACATCCATGTTTGTATGTTTATACAGCAATTTCTTCTTTACTCATAACAATGTGAAGACACTTCTTATGTCTTCATAACAGGGACCAAAAATCCAATTAGCAAAACAGCAATACAAGCTTTTAAAAATAAATAAATAGCATGGGGGTCCAAGATGGCTGACTAGGTAGAAGCTACCTCGGATCCCTCTTGCAACAAAGACTCGGAAAAACAAGTGAATCGATCACATACATGACAATCTACGAACCCTGACCATCAAACACAGATCTAGGGAGTTGACCTGAGTGACAGAGACTGAGAACGAGGAACCATGGGGAAACAAGGACTGTTTTCGGAGCCTGGAGCCAGGGTCCCAGTCAGAAAGCCTTGGCGCCGGCCTTTGGACTGGGTGCAGGGGAGCTGAGCATAGCATCCTGAGATGGCGCAAACATGGGATGCAGCCTTAGCCCCCAGAAGTGACCTCGGGGGAAGCCCAGCCAGGGCACACAAGTAGCATAGTGACACGGCTGACAGAAGGAGAAGTCACCAGGAGGCAGCTACTGGTTTTGGAGCCTGGAGTGCGGCGTCCCAGCCGGGGAACCTTGGCGCTGGGCTTTGGACTGGGAGCGGAGGAACTGACCATGGCTTCTGAGACAGCACAAGCACAGGACCTGGGCCTGATCCTCAGGGGCAATCTCGACCCAGCCAACGCACACAGGCTACACACCCCTCGGAAAACTCAGATAAAACAGTCATCACCAAGAAAGATAAGTAACTTTGTCTATATTCCAGGGTGCTACTCTCTCCTATCTATCTGATCCCTCCCCTCCCCTTCCCAGGTGCCTTCATTAACATTGGAATTTCCTGAGCCAGAGAGTGAAGTGCCCTTGTTTTTTGGGTTTTTTTTTTTTTTTTTGGTCTTTTCCTAACCCATTCTCCTGGCCTGAGAGAAGCAGCTACAAAAAACCCAGGGACCAAAAATCCTTCCCTGACTTCCCGAAATTGGACTAAAAATTCAGAACCAGCTCCAGCCAAGCATATGAGATCCACAGTCTTGGGCTTTCATCCCTACAGAGAACAAGGTGACTATTATAATGCAAAGGCAATTCTGATAGGAATCTGACTGTAATTGTTTTAGCGGATTACTGGAAAGACAAGTTTCTCAGGTCTGATATCTCTGCGTATTCAACAGAGCCCTCACTGACCCACAAGGGGGAACTGAGGGCTGAAGATCTCCCCAGACCACATAGACTCCTACCTTAGGGGTCTGAAGATGGTGACACCTACCAATCTGTAGAGGTACATGCACTGGGTGCCTAAGGTACAGCTGCAGAGCCCATCCATCAAAGTGCTTTAGGAATAGAGACACACCTACCTCACTGGCACTTGGGGGAACCCTGTCAGCATCCTGCCCCCCCCCAGAGCGTGACCCCCTGCTGCTACTAGAATCTGGTGCACACAACTATCACCACTACTCCTCTAGGTGGATAAGTTACAGTCTGCACCACACACTTGGTGACCCCAAATCAGATTCTACTCAAGAATAGTGAATGGACTCTTAGGCTTATATATCTGGTAACAGCCCAAACCAGCTGGTAATAGGACATAAGTCATTCAAGGGCTACAACAATCAAGACAGCACAATCTAGTAGCCCGTCTACATACATTCAAAGAAAACAAAACAAGATAAGACTCAGTGAGCAAATGTAAAATAAATCATTACAATATCTTATCGATGGCTCGGAGACAGCAGTCTATATCAAACCACATAAGCCAGCAGACCATGATTGCTTCTACAACTCCCCAAATTAAAGAATCAAAATCTTTCCCAAATGAAGATACAATCCTGGAATTGCCAGATGCAGAATATAAAAATACTAATTTACAGAATGCTTCAAGACATCAGGCATGACCTTGTAAATGAAATAAGGCAATCTACAGAAAAAGCCAAGGAACACACTGATAAAGCAGTTGAAGAAATCAAAAAGATTATTGAAGAACATAGTGGAAAAATTAATAGGCTGTAAGAATCCATAGAGAGACAGCATTCAGAAATCCAAAAGATTAACAGTAAAATCACAGAATTAGACAACTCAATAGGAAGTCAGAGGAGCAGAATCGAGCAATTGGAATGCAGAGTGGGGGACCTGGAGGATAAGGGAACTGACACCAATATAGCTGAAAAAAAAAATCAGATAAAAGAATTAAAAAAAATGAAGAAACCCTAAGAATCATGTGGGACTCTATCAAGAAGAATAACTTGCATGTGATTGGAGTTCTAGAACAAGGAGGGATAACAGAAAACACAGAGAGAATAGTTGAAGATCTGTTGGCAGAAAACTTCCCTGACATCATGAAAGACGAAAGGATAACTATCCAAGATGCTCATCGAACCCCATATAAGATTGATCCAAAAAGAAAATCACCAAGACATATTATCATCAAACTTGCCAAAACCAAAGATAAAGAGAAAATTTTAAAAGCAGCCAGTGATAAAAGACAGGTCTCCTACAAAGGAGAATCAATAAGAATAAGTTCAGACTACTCAGCAGAAGCCATGCAGTCAAGAAGGCAATGAGATGACATATATAGAGCACTGAAGGAGAAAAACTGTCAGCCAAGGATCATATATCCAGCAAAACTCTCTGTCAATACAAAGGTGAAATTAAAAAATTTACACATAAACACTAGCTTAGAGAATTTGCAAAAACCAAACCAAAGCTACAGGAAATACTAAAGGAAATTGGTCAGAAAATCAATAATATCAGATACCAGCACAACACAAGGTCACAGAACATCCTGATATCAACTCAAATAGGGAATCACAAAAATAAAGATTAACTGTAAAAAGAAAAAAATGCTCAAAACAGGGAATCATTGAAGTCAATATGCAAAAGATCACAATAATAAAAAAGAGGGACTAAATACAGGAGGCATAGAACTGCCATACGGAGAGGAAAACAAGGCGATATAGGATAATAAAAGTTAGGTTTTTACTTAGAAAAATAGGGGTAAATAATAAGGTAACCACAAAGAGGTCTAACAATTCCATAAATCAAAATAAAAACCAAGACAAACGTAATGACTCAGCAAACATAAATTCAACCACTATGAAAATGAGGAAGACACAATTTACAAAGAAAAACATCTCAGCACAAAAAAGTAAGTGGAAAAATGAAATTGTCAACAACACACATTAAAAGGCATCAAAATGACAGCACTAAACACATACGTATCTATAATTACACTGAATGTAAATGGACTAAATGCACCAATAAAGAGACAGTCTCAGGCTGGATAAAGAAACACGATCCATCTATATGCTGCCTTCAAGACACACACCTTAGACTTAGAGACACAAACAAACTAAAACTCAAAGGATGGAAAAAAATATATCAAGCAAACAATAAGCAAAAAAGGAGTAGCAATATTAATTTCTGACAAAATCGACTTTAAAGTTAAATCCACCACAAAGGATAAAGAAGGACACTACATAATGATTAAAGGGACAATTGACCAGGAAGATATAACCATATTAAACATTTATGAACCCAATGACGGGACTGCAAGATACATAAAACAAACTTTAACAGAACTGAAAAGTGAGATAGACACCTCCATGATTATAGTAGGAGAATACAACACACCACTTTCGGAGAAGGACAGGACATCCAGTAAGAAGCTCAATAGACATGGAAGACCTAATTGCTGCAATCAACCAACTTGACCTCATAGACTTATACAGGACACTCCACCCAACAGCTGCAAATGTTCTAGCGCACATGAACAGTCTCTAGAATAGACCACATATTAGGTCATAAAACAAACCTTTGCAGAATCCAAACCATCGAAATATTACAAAGCATCTTCTTAGGCCATAAGGCCATAAAAGTGGAAATCAATAACAGGAAAATCAGGGAAAAGGAATCAAATACTTGGAAACTGAACAATACCCTGCTCAAAAAAAGACTGGGTTATAAAAGACAGTAAGGAGGGAATAAAGAAATTCATAGAATGCAACAAGAATGAAAACACTTCCTATCAAAACCTCTGGGACACAGCAAAAGCAGTGCTCAGAGGTCAATTTATATCCATAGATGCACACATACATAAAGAAGAAAGAGCCAAAATCAGAGAACTGTCCCAACAACTTGAACAAATAGAAAGCGAGCAACAAAAGAATCCATCAGGCACCAGAAGAAAACAAATAATAAAAATTAGAGCTGAACTAAATGAATTAGTGAACAGAAAAACAATCGAAAGAATTAACAAAGCCAAAAGCTGGTTCTTTGAAAAACGTAACAAAATTGATAAACCATTGGCCAGACTGACTAAAGAAATACAGGAAAGGAAACAAATAACCCGAATGAGAAACGAGATGGGCCATATCACAACAGACCCAACTGAAATAAAAATAATCCATCATGACCAAGGTTGCTTTAATATTAGAAAAACCATTAATATAATCCACCATATAAATAAGACAAAAACCACATGATCTCATCAATTGATGCAGAAAAGGCATTTGACAAAGTCCAACACCCGTTCATGATAAAAACTCTCAGCAAAATAAGAATAGAAGGAAAATTCCTCAACGTAATAAAGGATGTGGTTGTGATACAAAGCCAACAGCCCAGATCACTCTAAATGGAGAGAGCCTGAAAGCATTTCCCTTGAGAACGGGAACCAGACAAGGATGCCCTTTATCACCGCTCTTATTCAACATTGTGCTAGAGGTCCTACCCAGAGCAATTAGGCTAGACAAAGAAATAAAGGGCATCAGGAATGGCAAAGAGGAAGTAAAATTATCTCTATTTGCAGATGACATGATCTTATACACAGAAAACCCTAAGGAATCCTCCAGAAAACTACTGAAACTAATAGAAGAGTTTGGCAGAGTCTCAGGTTATAAGATAAACATACAAAAATCACTTGGATTCCTCTACATCAACAAAAAGAACATCGAAGAGGAAATCACCAAATCAATACCATTCACAATAGCCCCGAAGAAGATAAAATACTTAGGAATAAATCTTAACAAAGCCGTAAAAGGCCTATACAAAGAAAACTACAAAGTACTAGTGCAAGAAACTAAAAAGGACCTACTTAAATGGAAAAACATACGTTGCTCATGGACAGGAAGACTTAACATAGTAAAAATGTCCATTCTACGAAAAGCCGTCTATACATACAATGCACTTCCGATCCAAATTCCAATGTCATTTTTTAATGTGATGGAGAAACAAATCACCAACTTCATATGGAAGGGAAAGAAGCCCCGGATAAGCAAAGCATTACTGAAAAAGAAGAAGAAAGTGGGAGGCCTCACTCTACCTGATTTTAGAACATATTATACAGCCACAGTAGTCAAAACAGCCTGGTACTGGTACAACAACAGGCACATAGACCAATGGAACAGAATTGAGAACCCAGATATAAATCCATCCACATATGAGCAGCTGATATTTGGCAAAGGCCCAGTGTCAGTTAATTGGGGAAAAGAGTCTTTTAAACAAATGGTGCTGGCATAACTGGATATCCATTTGCAAAAAAATGAAACAGGACCGATACCTCACACCATGCACAAAAACTAACTCCACGTGGATCAAAGACCTAAACATAAAGACTAAAACGATAAAGATCTTGGAAGAAAAAATAGGGAAAACGTTAGGAGCCCTAACAAAAGGCATAAACAGAATACAAAACATTACCAAAAATGACGAAGAGAAACCAGATAACTGGGAGCTCCTAAAAATCAAACACCTATGCTCATCTAAAGACTTCACCAAAAGAGTAAAAAGACCACCTACAGATTGGGAAAAAATTTTCATCTATGACATCTCTGACCAGTGCCTGATCTCTAAAATCTATATGATTCTGTTAAAACTCAACCACAAAAAGACAAACAACCCAATCAAGAAGTGGGCAAAGGATATGAACACGCAGTTCACTAAAGAAAATATTCAGGCAGCTAACAGATACATGAGAAAATGCTCTCAGTCATTAGCCATTAGAGAAATGCAAATTAAAACTACGATGAGATTCCATCTCACTCCAACAACGCTGGCATTAATCCAAAAAACACAAAATAATAAATGTTGGAGAGGCTGAGGAGAGATTGGAACTCTTATACACTGCTGTTGGGAATGTGAAATGGTACAACCACTTTGGAAATCTATCTGGCGTTTCCTTAAACAGTTAGAAATAGAACTACCATACAACCCAGAAATCCCACTCCTCGGAATATACCCTAGAGAAATAAGAGCCTTTACACTAACAGATATATGCACACCCATGTTTATTGCAGCACAGTTTACAATAGCAAAAAGCTGGAAGCAACCAAGGTGTCCATCAGCGGATGAATGGTTAAATACATTATGGTCTATTAACACAATGGAATACTACACATCGATAAAGAACAGTGATGAATCTATGAAACATTTCATAACATGGAGGAACCTGGAAGGCATTATGCTGAGTGAAATTAGTCAGATGCAAAAGGACAAATCTTGTATTAGACCACTATTCTAAGATCTTGAGAAATAGTATAAACTGAGAAGAACACATACTTTTGTGGTTACGAGGGGGGGAGGGAGGGAGGGTGGGAGAGGGTTATTTACTGATTAGTTAGTAGATAAGAACTAGTTTAAGTGAAGTGAAGGACAATACTCAATACACGGAAGGTCAGCTCAACTGGACGGACCAAAAGCAAAGAAGTTTCTGGGATAAACTGAATGCTTCAAAGGTCAGCGGAGCAAGAGCAGGGGTTTGGGGACTATGGCTTAGGGGGACTTCTAAGTCAATTGGCAAAATAATTCTATTATGAAAACATTCTGCATCCCACTTTGAAGTGTGGCGTCTGGGGTCTTAAATGCTAACAAGCGGCCATCTATGATGCATCAATTGGTCTCAACCCACCTGGATCAAAGGAGAATGAAGAACACCAAGGTCACATGATAACTATGAGCCCAAGAGATAGAAAGGGCCACATGAACCAGAGATTTTCATCATCCTGAGACCAGAAGAACTAGATGGTGCCTGGCCACAACCGATGACTGCCCTGACAGGGAGCACAACAGAGAACCCCCGAGGGAGCAGGAGAACAGTGGGATGCAGACCCCAAATTCTCATAAAAAGACCACACTTAATGGTCTGAGACTGGTGGTCATGGTCCGCAAACCTTCTGTTGGCCCAGGACAGGAACCATTCCCGAAGACAACTCATCAGACATGGAAGGGACTGGACAATGGGTTGGAGAGAGATGCTGATGAAGAGTGAGCTACTTGTATCAGGTGGACACTTGAGACTGTGTGCTCATCTCCTGTCTGGAGGGGAGATGGGAGGATACAGAGGGTTAGAAACTGGCAAAACCATCACGAAAGGAGAGACTGGAAGGAGGGAGCGGGTTGACTGATTAGGGGGAGAGTAAGTGGGAGTATGGAGTAAGGTGTATATAAGCTTATATGTAACAGACTGACTTGACTTGTAAACTTTCACTTAAAGCACAATAAAAATTATTTACAAAATAAATAAACAAAGTGTCAGAATAAATAGCTGGGGTAAAAAGCCTGGCTTTCTGCCAGCATCATGGCTTCACAAAGATGGGTGAAATTGTTCCTCTTGAGACAGGAGAAAGATTTAAGCTCTTAAGGACAGGTTATCTAAGAAGATTAAAGTGAGAATTGAAAGGATGGTGCGAAGACCCAGGGGAGGAAAGGACCCTAATCATTAGGTGGAAAACTGTCACAAAAATCTCCAATTTGGAGGTCCAAGAAGACTTATGTGAAATAAAAATCTCTGATATGTGATTTGGAAACCCTGGTGGCACAGTGGTTAAGAACTAAGGCTGCTAACCAAAATGTCAGCAGTTCAAATCCACCAGGCACTCCTTGGAAACTCTATAGGGCAGTTCTACTCTGTCCTATAGGGTCACTATGAGTCAGAATCAACTCAACGGCAACGGGTTTGGTTGGTTTTTGGACTATGTGATTTTGAATGCCTATTTCACCAGCTCAGAACACTTCCTGTGATCCTTAGTGGCTAAGGAAAGTCTGCTTAGCCCACAGGTGTTTGTTTGCATGAATAGATTAGGGGTGGTGTAAGGGGAAGAAGGGGCTGAGTTTTTATCACCTATAACTTCTTAACACAGAGCAAACTCAACATCATGTGCAAAGTTGACCAAGAAAATACAATGCTTTCTGAAAACTGGCAGCAATATTCCAGGGAGGGCTTGAGTTGTGCACGGGCTTCAGGGCATCAATGGAAGCTATTTAGCTGAGTGGGCATGTGGGCTCTTGTCCCAAGGGACAGCCCACACAGCACACTGGCTACAGGGACCACCCTGTCGAAACTCTGCAATGTTTCTGCTCTGCCATCCTTATCATGAGGACTTAAAATCAAAATGAGTGCTCCAGCTTCAGGAACTGCATCTATAGTCCAAAAAGGAAGAAGAGAAGGCAAAAGTACGGACCAGTGAGTCCTATTTTTTTTTTTTTTTGGTCAAAAAAATAAACAAATTTAAAAAGCACATCATGATGGTTAGGGTTGTGTGTTAACCTGGGTGATCCATGAGTCTCAGTGGTTAGGCAGTTATGTAATGATATGATTTGGTAGACATTGGACTGATTGCTCTTCCATAATGTAATCACTCCCATGATGAGATCTGCTATGAGCAGCCAATCAGTTGTATGGGGAGCTTATTCTGGGGTGTGGACTGCATCCAACATATACGGAATTCTGGCAAAGCTCACTGGCTTTGGCTGGCTCTGGATCCTGCATCTGGCTCCTCATCATCTGACCCCTGGTCCTTGAGATTTGGGCCAAGTAGTCTGCCATCTTACCTGCCAATCTTGAATTCATCAGCCTCCACATTCCATGAGCCGATAGCCTGTCCTCTGACCTGCCAAACTTGGGTTCATCAGCCCCTGCATCTACATGAGTCAGGAAAAGCCTCCAGCCTGATGCCTGATCCACGGACTTGGGATTTACCAGACTCTACGACTACATGAGCCATTTCCTTGACATAAGTCTCTCTTTCTATATACCTACATACATTTTTAAATATATATACTTCACTGGTTTTGCTTCCCTAGAGAACTCAGCCTAAGACATTCCTAAAACCCCCACTCAACCAACTTGTATTTGCATACCATTGACTAGAACTGGTTCATGCGGTCATGCCTACCAGGGGAGGAGAGCACTTTTAACTGGGCACATTGATACTATCAACAATATTGGCATTCTGCTTTTTAAAGACAAAGGGCAAAACTGTAGCACCACATTGAAGGGGCTGGGGAACTCCAGTTGGTACTTGGGATATCACTCCTCACTGAGCAAACACTTCTTTATATTTGAGGTGCAAAGGTTTGAGGGTTTGTCATTATCTCCTAAGTTTTAACAACCCTGTAAAGGCTCACCCACAGAGTTAATGTCAACGTTAACTTTCCTGGGATGGACTCATTAGGGAAATCTCAAATGGATCTCAGACTGCCAGTTAGGAATAAAAAGAAGTAGGCTTGTGTATAGCTACCACATTAATTAGAGCCTATCTGGTTTCAAGAAAGAACTCCAAAATCTCCACCAGCCAACAGGATGAGTTTTACCTACTCTGACGATAGCAGCACCTAAGGCTGTGTGTGAACCGATTTGATCATCAGTGTGCCAGGTGGCTACAGCATCTCCTCTGGACCTCCAAGTTCCCCCCTCCTCCAGTGTGTTTCAAGAAATCACTAAATTCTATAACTTTATCACTAAAGAGACAGCACTTTTTCTTTTTAAATAGATAGTATTTTCTCCTTTTTGGTTTTGTGAATGTTGAATAATATATAGTCTTGGAACTGAAATCTTTGCATTTGCATTGGGATCTGTGTTGTTGCTCCTAACAGAAGTGCCCTCATAGACAGCAAGATGTTCGGCAAAGAGCACCAGGCCAGCAGTCAGGAGAATGAGACTGTATTCTCTGCTCTGTTGAAAGACTTTGAGGAAGTGGTTTATGCTCTCTGACCCTCGGATTCCTTTGATAAAGCCAGTAGTTTGGACTAGATGGTTCTCAGATTACTTCCAGCTAGTAGACTCTCTCCTCTATATGATAAAAGCTTGACTATATACCCCTCAGTACATTAAAAAAAAAAAAAAAGCCACATTCATGCTATGCAAATCATTTGATTAAGTTTTCTTTCACTACAAGGCAAAAATTGGAGGGCAGGGAGTTTAAGTCAATGGAAGGGGCAAACGACTATAATAGAAATAAGTAGAATGTTCACACAATGTGGAGCATGTAGCGATATCACTGATCATTACGTCTAGGCACTGTTGAATGGGAACGGGTTTTGCTGTGTATATTTTCACCAAAAACAAAATAAACCATTAATGTCAAAAAAGAAAAAGAAATTTCAGGACAAAACCTTCTTATAAATCCTGAAAATTTCAGTTAAATGATGTAACTATAATAAAAAAAAAAACTATAATAGCTTTCAATAAAATTGCATGGGTTTAGCACATCAATAAAAACAGCCTTTAAAAAAAAAAAATTACTTCCTCTTCAGTTCCAACCATTCTCAAAGACTGAGAAGCAACAGCTTAAAAAGCAAGTCAAGTAAAAATGTTAACTTACTCCTGGACATAAACCTGAGTAGGATCCTGATGGTAACTAATTAGAGACACTTAACAGCCGTTTGATATATTTTTGGCTTTAGCAGTTAGATCATCCCCATTGTTAACACGTTATATAAAACCAGCACCAATTGCCTTGGAGCTGATTTCTACTCATGGAGACCCCTGTGTATCAGAGTAGAGCTGTGCTTCCTAGTGTTTTCAATATCTTATTTTTCTGAAGCAGATTGCCAGGCCTTTCCTCCAAGGCACTTCTGGATGGACTTGAACCTCAAACTTTTCAGTTTGCAGTTGAGTTCATTAGCCATTTGCACCACCCAGTTACTTGTGATGTATGTATATATGTAATTAAATATTTAATCCTGATGATAGATAAAATGAACTATATACCAAATGTCTTAGTCCCTAGTGCTGCCGTAACAGAAATACCACAAGTGGATGGCTTTAACAAAGAGAAATTTATTCTCTCACAGTCTACTAGGTTACAAGTCCAAATTCAGGGCATCATCTCCAGGGGAAGGCTTTCTCTCTCTGTCAGCTCTGGAGCAAGATCCTTGTCATCAATCTTCCCCCGACTAGGAGCTTCTCAGTGCAGGAATCCCAGGTCCAAAGGACACGTTCTGCTCCCAGCGCTGATTTCTTGGTGATAAGGAGTCCCCCACTCTCTGCTTGCTTCCCGTTCCTTTTATCTCTTGTAAGATAAAAGGTGGTGCAGGCCACACGCCAGGGAAACTCCCTTTACAGTGGATCAGGGATGTGCCTTAGTAAGGGTGTCACAATCCCACCCTAATCTTCTTTAACATAAAATTACAATCACAAAATGGAGGACAATCACGCAATACTGGGAATTATGGCCTAAGCAAATTGACATGTATTTTTGGGGGACACAATTCAACCCATGACACCAAATTTCCATATTCAAAAGATTTATAGAATAGATGAGGTAACCCTGATGTGGTAGCATAATGGTGTCTGGAGGGTAGGATTTTTTGGATAGGGGAGAGGCAGTGATGGGGTAGAAATTACTAAGAAGGATCATGGGGCTACTTATACTCATCTTGAAAAAGAACTGATAGTAAATGATCAATACTAGCACACTATGTCTCCTAGTGGAAACCCTGGCTACGTAGTGTTTAAGAGCTATGTCTGCTAACCGAAAGGCTGGCAAAGGTTGGCAGTTCAAATCCACCAGGTGCTCCTTGGAAACTTTATGGGGCAGTTGTACTCTGACTTATACGGTCGCTATGAGCTGGAATCGACTCAACGGCAATGGGTTTTTTAATGGATATGGTTCCTAATGGAAACCCTGGTGGTGTAGTGGTTAAGTGCTACAGCTGCTAACCAAAGGGTCGGCAGTTTGAATCCACCAGGCACTCCCTGGAAACTCTATGAGGCATTTCTACTCTGTCCTATAGGGTCGCTATGAGTCGGAATCGACTCGACATCACTGGGTTTGGCTTTTTTGGTTTATGTTTCCTAATGGTCAGTGAATTATAAGAATAAACTGCCTTTCTAAAGGAAAGAGTACACTTTGAATCTCTCTCTGGTCCATTTGTTCTGTGAATAAATTACCAATAAATTAATAAAAATAAAAAATGAATCATGTTAATAATCCAAAGAGTTGAAATTTAACAAGTTAATAAAGAAATAACTTTCATATTTTACTATTTTGCTTTATCATGTCTCCTTCAAGCTGCATTCTCTAAAACTAATTTTTTTTTTTATTGCCATCAGGATCCTAATCACTCTTTCATAAGGGAATAATATAAACTGAAACTGATTAACAATTTAGTTAATTTTGGAGAAGAATTTTTAATTGAAATTTACTATGCTATTCCTGCTGGAGTCCTTAGGTTCCAAAAGGGAGAAAAGATCTCACAGCAGCCATTTGGGAGAAATTTTCACGACAGAGGAACAAACAGACCCAACTACTGCCTCCAGCCCAGTAATGAAGTTCAGATGGGTTAATTGATAGAAACTGCTACTCATATGTAATGCATGGTAATTACTAATAATGAAGAGTAGTTTTTTAAGAAAAATGCAGGAAATCATGACAGTAAAATTCTGTTTTAAAACTGGGTGGAGGAAATTTAGCCTTTCCTCATGTACAATCATTCTACAAATTCTACAAATATACTGAAAGGATATACGCTGAAACTTTGCAGACATGAACCATTTTCATCAGAATATTATGAGCTAAATATCTGTGTATACAGGGATAGCAATCCCATTCAATAATAAATTCCCAGCAGCATTATGGATAAAGGTGTGTTTAACCCCAGAGACATGGATAGAATAAGAATAAATAATGCCCAGAATAGAGCAAGGGCTGCTCATCTTTATTTCGTGGATACTGATGGATGGGCTGAATCTCAATGGTAATCGTGTCCGACACTTCATAGCGGGTTTCTTTTTCAAAGGACCAGACCTGCATTAATCTTTATGACCGCAGCAATGACAGTCTATCGTTTTATGTGCTTGGGTTTGTCTACTCTGCACACAGACGCTGTTTGTTTCTCATCATATAGTTCAGCATGCTGCCACTTGGTGCACAGTCATACTTTACGTTTCTGGTGGTGACTGGAAAATCCAGACTACTTAAATGTATGCTTACCTGAATGTGACATCTTCATATTTTTGCACCAAATTATCTATTACAAAAATGTAGTTTCTTATGAACTCAGTGAGCTGAAACTTTGCACCTAGTCAACAAATGGCAGCCACATTAACAATGTAACGTGAAGTAGATTGTCTAGAATACAAACTTTCGAAAAATAATACAAATATAGTCAATATCATTATGTACATATGTCGATCCTTAGTCTTATTTCTAGACCTTGATCTGAGCATTGTTTCAATTTCTGTTCTCATGATGTTAGAATCCTTTGGCACATGTGTTTGAACCTACCTCACCTCAAAGCCAATGCAGGTAATTCCTCTCCTTCCCCAAACACTACTTGACCAGTAAGAGCAATCAGGGTAAAACATTCATTTATCCTTTCAACAGGCTTATATTCCCATGTTAATTATTTCTCAGATGTCTTCTTTCTTTCCACCATCAACTGCATAGAATTAAATGAACTTATCCCCAGGAATTTTTCTTTTTTCAGTGTGTTTCACCCAATGGCCATTCTTTTCCTTTCAGAAAGGAATCACTACACCTACACTGGTGATCCCGTAATTTAGATTAGGGCACACAACAAATTTTGATTCTGTACTAGTCTGGGTTCAGTCAGGAAAATGGAATTTCTATAGTCTTATGAGAATAAGGAACTTACATAGGAAGTAGGGCTTCAACAAATGTACGAGGTGCTGAGGGAGGAGAACTCAGAAGGCAGCGGCTGAACGATGGGAGAAACAGTACTACCAGTTATGACTGAGGCAGTGGGAAGGGCGAGAAGCTGGAGCTGGCTGAGGGCTCCAAGCTTGCACTCTGGCCACCGCCATTGAAAACCGGAAGTTTATAGGTGTGGCTGAGAAGCCGCTGCATCCGCCCACGTGCCCTCCTGGGAAGCAGGGCTTGCATTCCATCCCTCTTCCAAACCACGTATAAGCTACTCTCATGGACAAACTTTAAGCCTGAGACGGAGCCAGGGAGATTCTGTGAAACTGAGGTTCCAGTCCTCGTGAAAAGTAGTGCTGGTGTTTTGTTAAACATAATACAATCCAATGTAATTCCTATAAAAAGGACCCAGATATATAACTCAGTGTTGACAGGGAAAATAAGTTTTCATAAAGAAGAGGGTATGTGAGATATTACAGGTCTCCCCCCGCCCCCACCCCAAATGATTTGAAGTCCTTTCCTTGGCATTAATCAGATAAAGTAACTGAACATCACATCCCTGGGGAGAAGCGTGGGGCTACTTATACGCACCCTCTACAGTGGTTCTGAGGATTAAATTCGATAAAGAATATCAAACATTGTCACATAACAGGTGCTTAATACATGAGGCTGTCATTTTGGTAGAAAATGAGTGTGTCCTTAGAAAACCTAGATTAAAGTCCTGGTCCCTCCACTTGTCAGATTTGTGAACCTGGGTAAATAAATTAACTTCTTTAAACCTCAGCTTTGTTATTGTTGTTAGCTGCCATTGAGTTGAGCTGTAAAGTATAAGGACCAGACAACAGGATCAGACAGCTGTGATCCACAGTGGTTTCACTGGCTGATTTTTGGAAGTTAATCACCAGGTCTTTCTTCCAAGTCCTTCTTAATCTGAAAGCTCCATTGAAACCTGTTCAGCATCATCCCAACACACAAGCCCTCATGACAGATGGGTGGTGGCTGCACTGTAGGTGAATTGGCTGGGAAGCAAACCTAGGTCACCTGCATGGAAGGTGAGAACTCTATCACTGAACGACCACTGCCTCCAAGCCTCAGTTTAATATCTTCCTTCAGAATTATAGTTATGATAAAATTAAACAAAATAATGCGTGTCCCAGAATCATCTATAGTCAATTTTAGCCTATTTTGTAGCAACTTGTCATTTTTGCCATGATGTCTACTCTAAGACAACTAGGGTTGAAAGCCAGAACCTCCACCAGGTGCATGCACAGTCTGTTTTTGCTATGCCTGAGGAAAGCAATGGCGACAAGTCAGGCTCTGACGGAGCTTTGTTGTGACTGCATGATTGTTTTTTCATAAGCACAATTTCCAAAACATTTTCTTGGACAGTCTTTCTATCTTTTTAGAACTTGACAAGATAACTGATGGATCAATTTACAAAATTTTGCACCAAGAATTGTAATGGCATCTGCAAACAAAACAAAACAAAACAAAAAAACAAGCATTATGATTCAATTATACTCGGTAAACTTTGGGTAGAATACAAATCTCCAACCTTTTTTTCTTTTAAGTCCATCATGAATGATTGAAAGATCACCCCTGATTAAAAAAAAAAGAAAAATGAAATAAACACTCAACACTTTTTGCAGCTGTATTAAGCCTGGCTGTGCACTGCATAGTTTTTGCTGTCAGGTCTTGTTTATTTTGAATATTTTTCTTTTCTTCACAAGCTTCCTTAACAAATTCATTCAAAATCTGATTATCATATAAATTCCATGTGGCTATTTTCTCTCATGGAGATCACATTTACATACTCCTCTTCTACTTGTTGACCTTGATGATTTTCTTAGTGACCAGCAAGCAGTTTGCCCAACGATGATCCCTCTAATTATGCAAAAAGCCTTCCATTCATCCAAAAGATATTTATTATGCATTCAGTTTACTCCAGGAATGGTGCTAGATTCTGGGGATACAAGATGGAAAAGAATTTCTACTATCTCTCAAAGAGCTGACAGTCTAGGTAGAAAGATAGATATGTTACTGCAAAACATGGACTTGAGCTGCCTGCCGCAAAGCCAATACTGAGACAGGTGAGGTAAGCAGCAAGAGGGCTTTATTGTGTACAGGTATACAAGAGACAGAGGGGAGTGGGCTCCTCCCAAGTCTGTCTGTCTGTTGGAGACTGACTGGAGGATTTTATAGAGTTAGGGCATAGGATTGGTGAATCTGGAGAATGGCAGTTCCCCTTTGAGGGGGGCATGTTGAACACATTTCAGACATGCTGACCTTCTGTGCGTATTCTTTAGAGGTCCTCTGATGCCATCCTGGTTTTCGTCACAAGATGGGCCCCCATTGTCTGGTTGTCTCGTCGCAGATCTTATTGATTGTTGTTCTGCTTGTTCAAGAGGAACATAGGTTAATTTTAAACTTTATAGAATCACGGAGAATGGGAGAGGGAAGTGAGGAAACAAACCACAAATCACAAAATCACTGTGATATGCAAAAGCTAACTACGCAAGCCACATAGAAACAACTCTAAGATACCCAGGATGTTAGGCCCCTATAATCTCTTTCTCATGCTGCCTCTTTCAGATACAAAAAGTAAATAAATGAATAAATGCACAATAAGTTTTAAAAAATTACATTGGAGTAGACTTCTACTTCCATAGGACAAAGTAAGCCAATATATTTATTTTCCCTCTTTACCAAACCATTGAATGATGAACAGCATCTAAAAAGATTACATTGAAAGCAGTGCTGGAAAACAGGTAATAATGCCTTCACTTTACCAAAAATTCAAGGGATTTTAGAAGGTATAAAGCAATAATATCTTAAGAAAAAAAATTCAAGTCTGAGAAACTCACAATGAAAGGAAGAGTGTGCCTGAGAAGCAGGTGACTGGTGGTGTCAGCAGAGCTCCGGGAGGCAGCAAGGTCAGTCAGGAGAGGCTTCCATGGGAGAGGTAAATGAGCCCTTAAAGGGGACAATTAAAGGCAGTTGATCCTGTAGCTGCTGGATGCTCCTGCACTTGGTCCCAAGCTACTGTAGTCAGGACAGCTCTCTAAGAAAGCAGCGGATTCGTCTCCAAAGACCAGTGTTGGTGTGAGGGCTGTAGAGGTAGCACTGTGTCTGGCTGCACAAGTTAAATCCCCTAGGACACCCTGCCTTCATTAGACTTTCTTTTCTACGGGGATCGGGGTGGGGGTGTGTGGTGCATTGTCATTGGAGTCGATTCCGACTCATAGTGACCCTGTAGGACAGAGTGGAACTGCCCCACAGGGTTTCCAAGGCTGTAAATCTTTAAGGAAGTGGACTGCCACATCTTTCTCCTAAGTAGCGGCTGGTGGGTTTGAACCACTGACCTTTCAGTTAGCAGCTCAGCTCTTAATCACTGTGCCACCAGAGCTCCTCAAGGGGAGAAAGGGACTATGAAATAGGAAGAGGGGTCTGTAATAAGGAGAAGACTCTGACAATAAGACCAGCAAGTATCTCAAGAGTTAGAAGTGATTTTTCTTTTACGAAGACAATGTTAGGAAAAAAAAAAAGAAAAAAAAAAAGCATGGAGAAGTGGAATGAAGAGTGAGGTTCTGTGTTAAGGCCAGCCTGTTCTAGGGGAGGAGTCCTTAACATAAGGTAAGGTAGTGTGTTGGCTGGTGGCTCAGGCTGAAGGGAAGGAGAAAAGCTTAACCAAAGTTTGGTGAATAAGCATTTTGTTTCTGATTGATCAGGGGAACACGCAGTTGAGATCATCATGTATTAGGTATAGAATGGGAATTTGTAGGGTCTGTGTCTGGCCTTTTCCTAGGTGAACAAGGGAGCATCTGTGAGTCTCATTTAAGTGTTGTGGGTTGTTGTTCTTTGCCACTGAGTCAATTCCCACTGAGTAGAACTGCGCTGCATAGGACTTTCAGTGGCTGTGATGTTCCAAAGCAGATCTCCAGTCCTGTCTTCTGAGGCATCTCTGGGCAGTTTCAAACTGCCAATCTTCCAGCTAGTAGTAGACTTGTGGCAAAGTGTGGTTATTTGCAGTAAGCTGTTTTTCTGAATACAAAGGGTGGGGGATTTCTTTCACTAACACTGTTTTCCAGAATCAACGGTTCAGGTAAAATTTGACAATCTGAACAGGAGCAATATTTTCCAAAATACCTTTCTCCAAAGGGTTCTGGTCAGAGCTGGCCAATGATAAGCACTCATAACCCAGTGCCGTTGAGTAGATTTCAACTCATAGCGACCCTATAGGACAGAATAGAACTGCCCCTTAGAGTTTCCAAGGAGCGCCTGGCGGATTCGAACTGCCGACCCTTTGGTTAGCAGCTGTAGCACTTAACCACTACACCACCAGGGTTTTCCCTGTAAATTCTGAAAAATGGAAGTGGAGAGAGCCTTGTTTTCACTTTCTTACCTGTAAAATAAAGCTATAACTACCTTGTCAGGCTGTTGTCATGAGGACTAATTTTGTAAACACCTGTAAAGGTCTTAGAACAGTGCCTTACACAAACTGAACATTCAATAATTGTAAGCTATCATTAACACCGTCAGTGCAGAATGGAGGGTTTTGCTGCTTATCTCTCTTTTGAGATTAAACTCATTCTTCTTTTTTTGCCTTTAGAGTTGGCAAAATTTTAAAGATTTCCTAGGAGAACATACATGTGAGTGTTCTAGGAAAAATCCCAATTTGTAAAGAAAAGCCAAGACTCATTTTTTTTTTTTTTTTAATACGAGATGAGTTTAATCATATCAAGCCATGGTTTCATCTGATTAAGCAAGAAAAATGAATCTTTCTTCCTCTACAATCACAGACTGCAGGGAATCACAAATTAAAAAAGACCACAGAGCAAGCCAAAATTATCCAATTCCCCTATCAGCAACATCTGCCTGTCCTCTGCTTCTTGTGAGATAAAAGTTTGGTGGTGGCTGACTTTAAGTAGATTAAAATTCTTACCACCAGTTGATGAGATTTTAAGTCTTTGCCTGTGAAAAATCCAGGTTATACATTTTTAACTTTTCAAGCTCTGTGGCTGATTAGTTAGAATTTAGGTCATTAGCCCTCCGGGGGAACTCTGTGAAACTCCTGATGGATCAGGGCAGAGACTCTGAGCTTTCCTTAAAGGCATCAGTAGGCTTACATTGGCCCACCATTTTGAAAAGCTTTATTCTTAGAGAAGAAAGTAAAATTCAGAAGTTGACAAGAATTAATTATAGTGCACATATGTGTATTAAGGAAGGGCTTAGGGCTGGCTAGTATAGCTGCATTTCTTTCCTGGTCCTTAGGTAAGGAATATCAATGAGAAGAAGGCTCCAAAATCCTTTTCCATGTCAATGGCATTCCAGTATAGATGATATTTGCCCATGAAAGCCCCATGAGAATTGAGGGATAACCATCCCATGAAAAGAGGACACCTGCTCAGTATAAACGTATGTATTGTAGACAAATAAGATTTAGTATTTTATGCTCTAGAACTAATGTTCCAGAAATAATCCAGCTAAACATTCCTTTCTTGTGGGAAATTTCATTAGGCAAAGTTGTCATAAGTTAAGGAAAAAAATCTCAGGAAAGAATTTAAAAGTGCCTTTTGGGAAGGAAAAAAAAAATCTAATTAAAATACATCATAATCCTCTAGTCAGTAAAACAGGAAGCACACTAGTTTATCAACAGAGGGATTTTGACAAAGGGAATTTGTTGCATGGGTTGGAGGGCTGAAAAAACAAAAAAGGGAATAGGGAAGTCTCACAGAGTTAATATAGAATGCCCTTCCCCCAATTCCCCCAAGGCTGATGAAACAAAGGGGCACACTGGGGGCTTTTAGAACCTAGAAGCTCAGAAGAGATGCCCTGAAGAGGTGAGGCTCAGATCCCTGAGGTGGCACTGTTTGCTGGTGCTGAGGCCTCTGAGGGCTCTGCAAGGCTGGCTCTCCAAACACCGATAGGAGCCAGACTCTGCTGCTGAGTCAGGTGCTGTTTCTTGGCAATGCCAGCAGGATCAGGAAGCCTACCACCACCAACAACCATCCTCTGTTACGATGATCTAACAGGGATCAACTGTTAAAGGAAGTAATTAGTTCGCAGAATCCCAGCCCCAGTAATTCAGAGCTGAGTGGATTTAAAGGTGAAGTTATCTTACTATCTGGTATCGTCCTTAAAGAAATTATGTCTAGTTACATAATCCAAGAAATTCCAGGACAGAACCCAACAATTTGACTAGGAGACATTTCAAAGAAGGAAGACAGGGCAAGCGTAGAAGAAAAAAAAAAATAAGAAAACATAGCATTTTGAGGGCCAAATATGATGATTCTTACTTAGTGTCCATTTTGGATGGAATAGTGATATGAACTTGACAACAATTTGGGATATATTTGAAATACATCTGACTAATATTTTTAAGTATTATATTGAAAGAGTTTATTAAATAAAGTTTCAAAAGTCAATAAGAAAATTTTATTGTGCAAGTTGTTCTAAAAATTTTGAAGACTGCTTCCTCTGGTTAAATACATTTTCTATCCATCCATCCATCCATCTTCTCTCTTATGTATTCTTTAATCAGGCTTTTATATAAGACACATGCTGAGACTGATTTATAGAAAATGAACACCTGCTTTGTACAGAAAGTGCTGTATTTACAAGACACTTCACAATGGAAGAAAGCTTTGCTCAACTATGGGTATACATAAAGAATAATTAATATGGTTATCAATTGATACTGATCAGACATTATGATAATTAACAAACACAATCATCAGTCATGACTGTCTTTCTGTCTTTATAGAAATCATGGCATTTTTATCAGCTCTGAGATAGGAGAATGATCACTTTTGCAAATAACTTTATGATTCAGTGAAGTTAGACTTTCAGTCACCTATACTTTTATTCTAGTGTCCTCATGTTGTACATTTTATAACTTACCAGCTCTCATATGTCAAATTTAATTAAAATAAATAAGTTGTGAATATGAATATAATGAAATAATATGTTTCATTTTTTAGTTTGAGCATGAAGGATAGGTTACTCACAATGGAAATCATGATTCTGCATTTTTCTGTGAGTTGCCAATACAAAGAGGAACATGTTTAGAAGGTCACAGATTATACATAAAAAAAAAACAAACCTATTGCCATTGGGTTGATTCTGACTCAGTGACGCCATAAGACAGAGTTGATCTGCCCCATAGGGTTCCAAGGAGCAGCTGGTGGATTCGAACTGCCAACCTTCTGGTTAGCAGCCGAGCTCTTACACACAGCATGTACGAAATTAAGAAAAATGCTGATAAAATGTCACTTTGTATCTTTTAAGGATAATGATTCATCTTATTCCCTTTTTGAATGTCAATTGTCTAAGTAGCTGTATATATTGAGAGATTTTATTTTCATCCCTGTGGCAGACATTGGATTTAGAAAGGGCTGGTCTTTGCTCTTACCTCATTTTCTTTCAATAGTAAGATGAAAGAGCCATAATTTCATTTACTCTTATATCAGAGAAATGTGTCCAAGTACTCGAACATTTTAACCAAGAACTATCACAACTGAAAGTGTCTTATTTAGAAATATTTGAAAACTGGCATTAAGAAATAGCTCTTTTTTTTTTTTTTTTTTTTGCTTTTACCTTTAATACCTACAACTGGTCTAGGCATGCTCTTGGTAACTTAAGAGGGCGCAACAGGTGTACTGATACATCAGTGACCATTTCACTAAAAATTCTGAGAAACTATGGTCTATGCTCAAAGTAATAAATCCAGAGACACTATTTTTCCTTTCTGTGCCTCTGCTGAGAAATACATAAGTGCTTTTTGCTCTTACAGTTAGTAAGAAAATAAATTGGAGTTCCCATCTTCATCTGATTACTTCTTATTTCTTACTGGAAATATTTATTTGGATAGCTATGTAAATAAAAACTAATATATGTTAATAGTTTTATTTTGGAAAAAACATCAAAATCAAACATTGGTTAAATATGCAAAATATTTATACCAAAAATAGCTAAATTGAGTAGCTCTATCTTTGAATGAATAAGCTAGATGCATTTAAAATATTAATTTTTAGGATGTTTATAATTTTTCTGGAAGAGTCTAATATTCATAGGAGGAAAATAAGTCTTCAATAGGCAGCAGGATAAAATAAAGGTGCCTACATTTTAAAGTCTATTTTCCTTTCACAATTTCCTTATGACCCAACTCTGTTGGGGAAAATAGACCAATGTAAATTCCAATTGGTACAACTTTTTTAAAAAAGTTTTAGAGAGAGAAAAAGTGAGCTCCTCAATGTCAGGAAACAAGTCTTATTTACCTTTTTATCCCCACATGCGTATCAGTATGAGGCACAGAAGAGGCTATCAAAACAATGCATGTGTAATTGATTATTATAGTGATAATAATGTAGTGAAAACAGCATCAAGGAAAATGCCATCAATATGCTCTTTGGAGAAGATGTCAATCTTCACACTGCCTCCCCCAACACACTTCTTAGAATAGGTAAAATTAGCCATACACAGTGTTACTTCTGGTGCATTATTGCATGTAGCCAGGAACATGAGAGAATCAACATTTCTTCCATGAAAGAAAAATTGATATAAACATTCAAATTGAAGCAAAAAAAAAAAAAAGGCTACTCTTATTTTAAAGGACTTAGAAAAATGTGTGTAGAAGGAGAGAGAGGTGGGAATGAAAGTGGGGAGGGGTGAAGGAGAAAAGAGAGAAAGAAAGAGAAAGACTGATTTTCTTATCTTTAGTTTTAATATTATTACTGTAATCCCACTCCACGAGAGAAAGATGTGGCAGTCTGTTTCCGTAAAGATTATATAGCTTTGGAAAATCTATGAGGCAGTTCTACTCTGTCCTATTGGGTCACTATGAGTTGGAATTGACCCAATGGCACACGACAACAGCAACATGTAGGGAGGAGAAAATAGAAAAAAGAAATAATATCCTTAGGGAGATAAGAAATACACCAAATAAATGCATACATACAGACTATTCCAGAAAAAAAGGAACATTAAGAGATCAAAACTGAGCTCTTGGAATTTTCAAATATGATGGCAAAAGCGAAGGGATGACAAAGTTGAGAACTCTCCCAGAAAGTAAACAGACAAAAAGATGAGAATAATATAAGCATATACAAGCGTGATTTCAAGCGGTCCAACACCTGTACTAGGAGTTCCAGAAAGAGGGAGCAGACAGAGTGGAGGCTACAGATATCGAGAGGTGAGAATCCAGAATTCTCTTTCAGAAGAAACGTCAAGAAGTCCTAGGATGCCTAATGTACAGCAGTTCAGATGGCAGTTGCCAAGTGGGAGAACACTGAGAGGGGTCACCAAATGGACAGATTACTCTGTAGTTTGGTCCTCAAGGAAATTTGTAAAAAATGGCTATTAAAGTGTTTGAAAAGAATTAGCAATGGGTACAAAAAAAAGTGAAAGCCAAGGGAAGGAGGGAGGCACATTTAACTTTAGGAAACATCAAAAGTAAAACAGTAATCCAAATGTGACAAAGTTCAATTACTAAGCAGATCGGTAGACTCTACAATCCAGTTGAAAATACAAGCAATGATAGTTATTTTTTTTTTAATTAAAAAAAAATTAGGTCTGAATGCACTATGTATGTGTATGTGTGTGTGGTTAATTTTCATCCTACTACAACTAGTCAAGAAGCATTTTCCTTGCTTATTTGTTCTCCAATAACCAGTGTTTCCGCACGTTCCCTCACAAAGCCTAAGTGGGTGTACACCACTTTTAGCACAACATGCTATTTTTGTTATTTTGTTAAGATAAATTAAAAACTATTTTAACCCCAAGATGTGTCTGGCCTTTATAGCTGGAAGTTTAGAGTATGAAATCAAAGAACAAGAGGTAAAACTGGATTGGATTGTAATTGATAAATTAGGAACATCCTGGATTTCCTCCCTCTCTCCCAAATATCTAGGTGTTGTATTCATTGGTATTGATAATGAACGATGGGTTCATATGGGTAGTAAAGTACTAGGATTCTAGCTTAAAGAAATCTTCGATATTTTGAAGCATGATTTTAAAAATGTTATCTACGTACTTTTAAGAGACTAGAGGTGAATTGAAAATTTAGTGACAGATTTTCAGCCTGATAGAGAACTTAATGTATTCAAATGGATTATCATATTTTGAGTGAAAATACCAAAGATGAGATTAAACGTGGTAATTTAAAATTTCCCTTTGCGTTCGTGGGGATAACTGAGTTTATACGCCACCGTTGAGGTTTAGCTGACTTAATGATATAATGAACATGACACTGTGCTTATGACTATAATAGCTGCTTGGCAGTGTTCTCAGATGGTTTTATGTCCCAATGATGACTTCCCCTGGCTATGACTTGAACAATTTACCGTCTGAGAAAGCATCTGGTCACATTATAAATAGAAAGAATTATTATATCTCCAAAGTAATGTGAAATTTGGGGATAGTGTTTCCGCTGGTACAACAACTCAAACTGCAGCTATCTTAAGGAAATGTAACTATATAATTAAATGCATAGAGTAACGATACTGATAAGGGAGACGACTGTAAGTGGTAAAGTTATTTCTTTCCAGCAGTTAAATGAATAAATAAGACTCATAAATAGTACACCTTTTGCAAATTAATGATATTATCAATTAGACTTTGGCGAATTGTGATATAATGATATTAAACAATATCAATTACATTTTGGTAAATCGATAGTTAAATATCAAACTATCATTCTTAAAAAGGCTTAAGAGTCTTCTTTTCTATGTCCTTACATCATATAAAGTAAACAAAAAGCTTCATCTATTTAGTCTCCATTTTCAGATATTCAAAGGGAAAAAATAAAACAGAATTTAATTTACTGGACCTTACTAACAGTAACAATAACTTGATTTTCTATAACTTTTTGAAAAGTCTAGCTGCATTCAATTTGAGAGTACAAAAGTTATTGTTAAAAACATGAAAAAATATTATGTAAACGAAGAAAATAGGAAACATAAGTTTAGATGGTCAGGTTTTAGGAAAAGCATATACTGTGATTTATAGTTTAATACAAATATCAAGAGAGGAAGTCACATGTTTTAAAAGAGCGCTTTCTCTAGATTGTTTTCAAAATCAATGGTTACTGATTTAACCCTTTGTTTTTTTTTGGATGCAATTATCTAAAAATGGGTCAATCAAGAATACTGAAAACACGTGTGTCTTTGTAGGGAAACTTCAAATGCATTTGTTTATAGACAGAATGAAAACCAAAATATTCAAAATGTGATGACCAACTAAAATTATGGTGGATGGATAAAAAATCATAAATGTTACAAATAATTTTAGGCCGTTTTAAAACTTCTTCAGGTAATTTTAAACTTAAATTTTGGCTAACATATGCCCTTATACTGAATTATGGTAATCTACATAAACAACACAAAACAAAAATATGTTTTGTATTGAATAAGAGTATGAACAAAGAAAAAGGGTTAAAAAGCATCTGAAGTTATTAGCAATTGTGAACGCTATTCCTATCTTAATACAAACGAAGTATTGGTCTGCTCTGTAATGACCAACAGTCTTTTACAAATGGATAATACGGATTGGATACACTGAACTAGATTTTGAATAATGAATGCATTCAGATTTCCTGCCGGCTGTTGCATTCAGACAATATGATGAGAGTACGAACCACAAGGCAGATGACTAGAAAGGGGAAAATAAAAAATCAATCAGTTTAGACAAAATTCAAACACAAAGTAGTAGCATTAATAAATATAATAGGGCACCAGTGCCAAAGAAACACCTTATTTATTTAAATATTTTTTTTTTTTTGGGCATTCATTTTCTCATTTAAAAAAACAAAAAAACACTGCCCTCAACTGGTTTCTGACTCATAGCCACCCTATAGGACAGAGTAGAACTGCCCCATAGTTTCCAAGGTTGTAAATCTTTACAGAAGCAGACTGTTAAACATCTTTCCCCCGCAGAGTGGCTGGTGGGTTGGAATCACTGACCTTTTGGTTAACAGCCAAGTGCTTTAACCAATACACCACCAGAGTTCCCTTTCTCATTTAAGAGACATATGCTCACTACCAAGTATGTGGAACGCACTGAAACCGTTACTTCGAAGGACACACAGATTGGCCAGCCCTGATGTCTGTCTTCCAACAGAATGAACAGTTCTAGTAGTTCTTGGAATTGCTCCTGTTAAGTGCCATATAGCTGCATTAAACCGTTGCGCTGCCCTACCCATTGTTGTGGAGTTGATTCCCACTCCTAGAGACACTACAGGACACAGTAGAACTGCCTCATAGGGTTTCCAAGGCTATAAATCCTACTGGGACCAAACTGCCACATCTTTCTCCCACAGAGCAGCTGTTGGATCCAGAACTGCCGACCTTCCCTTAGGAGTCTAGGTCTTAACCACTGAGCCATCAGGGCTCCTCCCAGTTTCACTGCCAAAAACCAAAAACCAAACCCGTTGCCACTGAACCGATTCCAACTCATAGTGACCCTATAGGACAGAGTAGAACTGCCCCATAGAGTTCCCAAGAAGTGCCTAGTGGATTCAAACTGCTGACCTTTTGGTTAGCAGCCATAACACTAAACCACTACACCACCAGGGTTTCCGTTTCACCACCAGGGCTCCTTAATGCTACTATTTAGCAATTCTCAATTATGCATTCTTAATAGCCTATCTGGGGTGTGTTGCCTCTACCAGTATCAATATCCCCATCTGTTCTGTAGGGCAGCAGATGAAGAGGTAATAGGCAGTGTCTGACCATCGCTCCCCACCACTCCTCCCCCCCACAACCTAACTAACCCCTACATTCCTCCTATTTGGTCCTGGCTTAACGCTATCGTTGTCGTTAGTTTCCTTCAAGTTGACCCAGCTCATGGCGAGCCCATGGGTACAGAGTAGAACTGAGCTCCATAGGGTGTTCAAGTCTGTCACCTTTCAAGGCAGAAAGAACATCAGAACTTATTTCCAAGACACCTCTGGCTGGATTTGAACTGCCAATCCTTTAGTCAGTGGACCAGAACTCAACTATTTGCATCACCCAAGGACTCCTCTGATCTAATAATCCCTCATAAACTGTTGTTAGATGATTACAGTGTTCTAGGAAGTCCAGGTCCTATCCTGAGTTACCTACACCCACTGAGATTAGAGACTCAGCTGTTTTTGTCCATATGCTTAGTTCTCAACCATAGAAAATATGACACATAAGAGACATTTCTCCCACTCTGAGCACAAACTGGTGAAACACAAATGTAAAACCTATAGTACCATGTTTGCATCACCCATGTCAAGTTGTTTGTTTATGTATGCCTTCTCCAGTTCTCACAGAGACTCTCTGTTAGGTAGACCCTTTCCCACTTTGCAGATAAAGTGAAGCTCAGAGGATTCAAATAACTTCCTCAAGGGCAAGTGTGTAGTAAGAAGTGAAAGTAGAGTTTGAATTCAGGCCTTACCAAAAAGCTATTTTCACCACCTCACATAACACTTTTATACCAAACCTATGCCCATTAGACTGCAATCATCTCCACAGTGATCAATTTCCTTGCTTATCCACTAGTATGATTTTGTGAGTTAATACCAAATAATTGTCTGGGGTTGTACAACAGGATATGCTTTCAGTTGTTTCTATTTCTATATATACATGATGATATACTTTTGAGGGTCACTTTTGAGTTCCAATGGTCAATATTGTTCAAAACAATGATCCAATAAAATAAGTATTGGAGAAAATATCATCCAGATGAAACAAGAACCAGCAGGTTCTGGAAGGCATCCATTTCACTGTGTTTTTCAGAGCAGGCTGGATGTTGTTCTTCAAGGTTGATCTTTACAGATGATGTGTTTGCTCCACGTTGATTAGAAAATGAAGTTTACACATTATAGGAAAAACGATTTATTTTCATAATGCTTTATAGGTTATAAAAATATCTTCTAATGCATTGTCATTTGATCCTCACACACTCTAAGGAGGAAGAAAGGGGCTCTAATACGTTTTTACAGAGGAGGAAACGCAAGTCTTATGGGGGATAATCTGAGTAATAGTCAACTTCTTCCAGTGAAGCATACTATGTTGAACACTAAAGGCTTGTACTGCACAGTGGTCGAGATGGGCGGCTGGCTCCAAAGCTGGACCCGTTACTTCCTACTGTGCATTCTTAGAAAAGTTACTGAAACTTTCCTCAGTTTCCTCATCTGTAAAATGGGATAACAACTACAGTAACTATTATTAGTTATAGAACTGTCAAGATGACCAAGGAAATGTTGACATGTAAAATAATAAGAATGACATTTGCTAGTCAGCCAATCATAACCTTGAAGCTATAAATTGTAGTAGAAAATAAATACAGAAACAAGGCAAATAGTCGTGCTTCTCTAACAATTCATCAGTTGCTTTTTTTTTAAAGTTTCTTGTTCCTATATTGTTTTGATTTCCTTTTCTTTATTCCAGTCCCATTCACTTGATTCCACCTAACATTTAACTCTGAAGCCACACTTTGCTACCCAGTGCACACTTTGCTAAATAAAAAAAAAAAAATTTTTTTTCCATTAAAATATTCTCCTTTGACATTCAATGCACTCAGATGTCATGATGTAAACTCCAACTTATTATTCCAACTATGTTTAGTACTACTCTTCCTCTGTACCCTTATGTCCCAGCTACCTCAGATAAATCACCTTTCAAGATTACACTCTGCTCTAATTTCTCCAAGTGGAAACCCCACAGCCCCCCCAAATTTGGCAATACTCTCAATCCTTCAAGACTTGTTTAGAAGATCAATGATTCATAAAGCCTCCCTTAGTGCCCTTAAGAAGATATTTTATACCCAGCTTTAAGATACTAACTTCTTGATTACAAAATATATTTTCTGCCTGGTATTCTCTTTACTGTTGAATATATTTTATCATCCATACAAGATTACGAAAGAGGGAAACAAGACTGTACAACTGATTAGCTTTTCAGATGGTCAATTTAGCAAATAATCTTGGGCTTCATTTTCCTTATCTAGGTCCTGCAAGTACTTTCCTTCTAAAGGCTCTATGATTGCCCCCCACTGGATTGCCTTTTACTTTTTCATCCACCAAGGAGAATCCTGGCACATTCATTGTACAGGCTCAGAAAAGGTTAGCTATATTCATGCTGAACTTAAAAGAAAATGAATAAAGAGAACAAATTCAAAATGTGATACAAAAGGATCGTGTTTTGTTAAATGGTTTATATATTGTTTTCTGGTCACTTTGCAATTTTGTGTCTGTATCTGTGCTATGAAAAGGTAGGCATTAAAAAAAAGGAGCCAATCACTGTATAATAGAATGCTTTGGAGATTGGGGACATGGTAGAAAATTGGGGACAAACAAGAATATGCTGACTGCATAATTACCATGGGTATAAAGAGTAGTTTGACTATACTATCATGGCGGAGCAAGAATAAGGACGTTATGGCCCCACCCTAGTAAAGACAGAATCTGGGGCAGGTTGAGTTTATTACTCTTACCTCTGAGTGATGCAAGGCGATTAAGAGGGCACTTGCTTCTTTAATTACGCACAAGAAAGTAAGAAACCAGAGGCTATAGGGAAAAATAATGAGATACTATGAGTGTCTACCATTGTCACCTGTATCTGTTATTTTTATTAGCTCTGTTTGATTTATTTTAACGATATAATTCACTTAGAGACACCCACAGTGCAATTAAAACAAATTCATTAATTAAAAAATAATCAGGATAATTCTATATTAACAAAACATGCTGGAATTATGGAACAGGATTGTTTATAAAACACATCCATTGCTATTTTAACAACATATATTTTTTATTTTTCTAGTTTATTAATCCCTTAAGGAGGGCATGGGAAATATTAAATATGTAAGAATGAAGAGTTAGCTCAAGCCCTATTTCTTTTATTCTTTTATATAACAAATATTTATTAGTGTCCCAGCACTGTGATAGATAGAAATGAGCAAAGAGAGGAGACGGTAATGAGGTAAACATGCCACAGAAACTAAGTTGCACCAGTGAAGTTAGACAAAACTTAAAATTTTCAAATCATGCACGTTTAGGATTCAGAAAGCTGAAAAGACTCTATGTATTGAACCTCCCTCCAGAGTTGAAACCTGAAAGGACTTATTTTCATCATTGACCTATATAAACTTCATAACAAGAAAAAGCTGTTATTTACTTCACATCCAAAACATCAATAACCTACTTACCATTACTTTAATAAAAGTAACAGGAAACAAGTATCACATTTTGTAATTTGTTATAGTGTGAGATCAAGGTAAAACCAATCATGGAATTTAAAAAAAAAACATAAAATTTGAAGAAAACACACATTCCTAAGGGGAAAATACAGAATAACTTAAGTGAGTTTTCAAGTAATGTCAAAGACTTCACTTTATTAAATACTGAGAGTCAAGCCCAAGCAGTCTGTTGGACCCATTGAAATATTTTCAATAGAAAAAAATAATGCAAAATAGCAAAGTCAGCATCTCCACTATGTGGGTCATTTTTCCTTTAAAAGTCCAAAAACATTATCCTTCAATTATGTAAACACCTACTTCACATTTATTGGCTATCTTGTTATCTGACATTTGCAATTACGACAACAGTAAAAAAAATCTACTATCTGACTATTTTGCACATTAATGATGTGTGTCTGGCAGTAAAGAATGCCGAGGTACAAGGCAGGAGTAATGTTGACTGTGATGGTAAGGTTATGTGTCAACTTGACTGAGCTACGTTTCTCAGTGCTTTGGCAGTTGTGTAATGATATAATTTGGCAATTATGTGATGATGTCATTTGGCAGTTATGTGATGATGTCATTTGGCAGTTATGTAATGATGTAGTCATCCTCTAGTTTGTGATCTTATGTGGTCATCCTCCATTTTCCCATAATGCTGATTTTTGCATAACAACCTGGTCTTTGGAACCTAACCATGTCGATAAGTGAGGAGTGGGTGTACAGCCACATTTTAATTATCTAGTCAAATGGAATATAATGCATATAAATGACATGTGCATAAAATCAGGTACTAAACCATCTGATTTTCAAATCAGCACACCAAGCTTGAATTATGCAACTAGGATGCACTCAGAGAGAAGTAAAAAGCTTATTTCAGGGCTTAAAAAGTGTTGTATGTAATCACAATATGCCTTCAAGATTTTGAAAAGTGAATTCAAACATAGACAACATGAAAATACCTTGTATTAAATTAACATTGTGAGTTAACCTACCACATTATTTGAGAACAATTTATTGAATTAATAAAGCTTGCATTAGTCATATTTGAATCCACTGTATCAAATCAATAGAATTATTAAAATAACTTGATTGAAAAGTCTTGAAACAACTCATTCTTAACCTACATGTGTCTCCCCATTTCATTGTGGGTCAAAGGTTGGTATTCAGGTGAAGTGGTCGGATGGAGCCAGGGTTTGTGAGTTTTTAATATATAGATTTATATAGATTTCAATATTGGCTTTTAAATAGCTCCTCCCAGGACTTCCTATAAACCTCTCTCAGGTCTCCTAAAGCACGTATTCCCAAAATCCAGAGTCCAGAGTTATTAACGGGGATAACCAGGTATCTCCAGAACCCTGTTCCAGTGCTATCACTACCTTCCTTTCTGATTAGTCACTGATCTATGCCATATTGTTAAATATTCTTAGTATTACCACTTAGGTGGCCTGTTATGTATTAGAAATATCCCTTTTACCTATAGAGAGGCTGTGTATTGAATCTACATAAGTCACTTCTCTTCATTATTACACTTGTTTAGTTTGATGTGTAACAAAAATCAGTTGTCATTTTGTGGTGCAAATATCTCCTAAGGAGAGAAACAACAGAACAGAAGCATTCTGGGTATTTTGGAAGAACAGGAGGGCCCCAAATTCCCATGGGCAACAAGGCAAGAGAGTTGTAAATGGTTCACCTAATTTCTTTTCATTTCTTATTTGCTGTTATAAGCAAAAAGTTTGAGATTACCCAGTTCAAAGTGTAAAGGATCCTATGCAGATTTCTAAATAGAGAAGGCGATATAAAACATGGCTAATCATTTCATAAAATAATGTCTGACTGTAGTAACTTTGAAATCAAGGGCATAAAAGGGAGCACAGTAATAAAAAACCAGTCAGGCCAAATAAAAGCGGGTAAATTTTAACATAAGCAATATGTATAAAATATGTAGCATACTATTGAAAAAAAATGTTTTTCTTTATCATAGTCCAAGTTATACATGCAGAAAAACAAAACAAAAAAATTTTTTTAATTTACCCGTTTGTTGAATTCATGGGATACTTATTTATGTAGATTTACATTCAAATATGGAATATTCAGAATGGATATAACTATTTTTTCTGTTTAAAAATTCTATTTCTGATTAACTTATTTAGTAACATACATGAAACTTGAATTTCTACCAGGGATGTATGCCAGTAATTGATAAATTTGGTTTGTAAAACCTGTTTGAGTTACAAGGTTTAAATTGTGGAAGTCTAGACTGCTGTGTTATTTGAAGGACAAAATTCTTTCAACCTGCAAAATCAAGCAGTTTTGAAAATGTTGGTACACAGATACACAGTATTTCTATTTTCTAAAATTTCTTTTCTAAAAGTACACATACAATATGTTAAGAAAGTATCCACTCAGTAAATCAAACCTCAGCGTATGCATATAATTCAACAGCAATTAAATACATTATAGGATTTACTTTATTTATATGAAACAATCAAAATCAATAAACTTTCAGTGTCATAAGTGTGCCTGAGTATAAGATTAATTCAGAATGGTATAATTTGGGTCATAAAAGGGCCTGTGATTTTAAAGCATTTAAAAAAGACTTTCCTATTTCAAAATGAGAACATATTCCATAAAACTTTAGAAATCAAATATTGGAGAAAGTAAGCCTCCATACTAGAGGACATCCAGTCACCTAACAGGTGGAAAGTGTTTATATAAAGTGTGTACTTCTGTAAGTCAGTTTTTTCTTATGCTAAGAAGAAAACATTTCATTGAACTCAAGTTAGGAAATTATTACACATTTTTATATATCTTTATATAAAAAGTTACAAGTAGCAAGCATATGACAAAGAAATGGAAGAGTAACAGCAGTATCTGAGAATGCATGCTTTTTACAATGTCTAATAAAAAGGATATTTTTCCAACTCAAATATCCATTTCTGACATGCAGGGTATTTTCTCAAACTGTCAATTCACTCATATTGCTAAGTGCTTAATCAAAAAACGTGTCTATTGTAGGGTACCGATGATAAAATACCTGATTTCAAAAACCATTTCTGAAACTCAGTATCTTCCTTTGACATGAAACAAAAAGAAATTTGGGGGGTGTACAGGAAAGGTCCAAAAAAAAAAAAAAAGATTTTTCTTATTGCAATCTAGTAGTTTTCCTCATTACTTTTTGCTGCGTTTAATTGTAACGTAACAATAGATGCTTATCGTCCATAAAACCTCTAGCGGGTGTTTCCAGGGTCCATAGTTTCACTTTTCGTGGTAGCATGTTCATAATCACTCAGGAACGCACTATTCCCAAGCAGTCTATATAATGAAAACAATGTACATGTAACGCAGAGTTCATCCAAAATCGTGTTTTTTTACATATCACACAACGTACAATTATATAACAAAGACGTAAAACAACATAGAAACAAAAGGGGAATTGACAGTAAAAATAAAGTAAGGGTCGTCTGAATCAGGAACTAATTTCTTCTTCAAGTTTCCAGTAAATCTCAAAACGTATTTAGAAACTAAGGAGCACTTGGTGGCCAGCAACCAAATTACGAAATGAACGTATCACTGCGCAGCGGGGATGTCTTGCCGAAGGAATAACAAATGTCTGTAATTCTTAAGTTTGGATAAAGGCAGTGGAATGAATTTAGAAATATGTCCACTTTTCACAATTCACTATAGAATTTCCTTTTCACAGTCCCCATGTTTGTATAAATAGTTCTTCTCTGAAAATAAAACACAGTTAAAACGTTTTCTCTCAATGAAAAAATACATACAAATACATCAATTTATCAAGGTAAGATAGACCGTGGAAATGCATTCACCTAGTTCAAGAACAGCTGAGAAGCTTGAAGGGTTTTGAAGAGATTAGCTGTCAAGCAAATTTAATTGGAGACGAATTACTCTCATATAGGATAGATGATCCAGTGCAAAAAGTAAACCTATTTTATCCTATGATAAATGTAGATGTACACATAGACAACTGGTATTTATGAAACATCTCACATTATCAAGCACTCAAATTTTATATCATAAAATTTGACAAAACATGCTGCATTTAATTCTGATGAGAGAAGCTACACACTCATGCAAAAATAAGAGCGCACACACTGTGTAAGTTCTATCAAATACTGAGTGTACCAGTTACGAGTCAAATATTGCCAAATTAAAAATCAATAAAGTAAGTACCACTTTAAATATGGACTTCAGTTATATTAAAACTGAATATTCATAGTCTTGATTCCTAAAATCTTGGGTTTCTTCTGGCAATTCGTTGAAGAGTTCATTCATTTTAGTATTTTTGCTTTTAAAATGCAATACTTTGATGTTCTTTTTTCATAATACTTTCTTATAATACTTGAGGATAAGAATATTAAAATTCATTTCAAAGACATGTAGGCTAAGAACCATCACTCTATTAGCACTGAATTCATTATATTTCTAACTGTAAAATGTCAAGAAACACATAGTTTAAGGAGTAATGGATAAATAGCACATTCCCTACGAACTACTAAGCAGCTGTAACTGCTACAAAACAAAACAGAATACAACAAAGTGGGAGGCAGAACCAAGGGCATTCGCTTACCTGGAATTTTCTTTTTAGACCCTAGTTGTGTTGTATTCAGATTCATGTTTGCTTAGAGACCCAATGAGGCAGAACCTGGAATGTTATGGCTATTTCATTCAACAAAGTAGTAGTTGTACAAAAAATACATATATGCACACAAATATTTACTTAAAAGCATTCCTAAACTTTCAAAAAAATATAAAAACCTGAAGAAATAATTCTTTTCTCCAACAGCATGCAAAACATATTAAGTCAACTAGAAATACTTTAGGTTTTGAGAATGCATAATTCATTGAGAAAGTATGGGAAATTATAAAACAAACGAAATGCTAATATACATGCAAAACAAAACAGAAATAAACTGGATCTTTAAATTAAAATTTTTTTTAATTTAAATATTCTGTCCTTAAAACTTTTATCATTTTAGTGCCCATAACACAACACAGAAAGTATTGTCTATATGCCAAGGAAAATAAATTAAACTGTTCTATGAATTATAGAAGCATTTAACTATAGATGATGAGTATTTTAGCATTCCATGCCACCATATGCAATTTTTAATGTAAGTATTCTGTTAATGTGGAAGAAAAATATTTTCATTTTAATACCAAAATATGTTATATCTCAAAATATATTATTTTTACATTAAAATTATTCAATAAGATGGGCAAACCATCATGATAAGGCAACTGTTTTCCAAATATCATTTCACATCTTAAAAAATATATAGATGGGAGTGGCATTCATGACCTCCTTTTAAATATGTGAAAGCCAAGCAGCAATAGAAATTTATATCATAAACTAAAACCCATAGTTTTTGTAGAAAGAAATATCGTATGTGTATAGAAATAAATATCTTTGGCTTTGTGTGTGTTTGCTCACACACATATCCGCATCATGTACATCTATGGGATTTAGGAAGAATAAGGATAGTGCTGAGAAGAAAAAAGTTGAGGCACCATGGTCTGAAACACTAGCAAAAAGAGAAACTAAAATATGAAGACAACATAGAACATGATATTCTGGAAGTATTTCAGTCCTCAAGTTATAGTTGTCATCAAAAAATCTATGGATACTGACCGCTGGACGGCTTTATCGTGTCTGGATAGCCTGTGACTCGTGGTCGGTACCTCCTCAATCTCATCAATGTCACAGGCATCTGCAGCGTCTTGCGAGTAGTTGTGTTTCATGACAAGGATATTCCTTCTGCTCACGGGCGGGATGAGGGGTTTGACGGGCTGTGGGGGCATTTCTGTCAATACAGAAGCATCTCTTGTGCTGAGGTTACTGCGGCTGCCTTTAGCGCTGGACAGCTGTGATCCACAGTGATGGTCATGAATGCATTTGGAAGATGACCTCCGCAGTTTATGGTAATTTTCAAAGTCATCTGGCACATCTGCAAAGTCAGCTGCAGCCCCCGTCCCTCTGAGAGTGCATAACTCGTAATGTGGAGGCTCAAACACCTCCTGGAACACCGTCTGGTCAAAGTCTGATTTCCTCTGGACATATTTCTTACGAGGCTGTTTGATCTGCACAATGACAGAGATGATGATAAGGATGATGACGATGCAGGAAGTCACGCCAATGACAGTCCCACTTGTGTTGGTCAGCTGGTCCAGGAGATTGGCTTTCCTTTTTTCTACAGGTTGAGGAGAGTGAAAACCACAAACAGAACAGAACAGAAACAGACCACCACACATTAAAAATTACAGTTAAAGTGAATATTCAGAACTTTAAAATGAAAAAGGCTAAGCCTAGTTTTTATAGACTTAAAGAAGCATGAATTAAAAAAAAAAATTAACAAAGTTTCAATTTTCAAGAGGGCCCCATCTTCCAGCCTTGAAAATAGCTTTCCAATTGTCCAGCATTGCATCCCTGCTATAAAACATATGCATGTGCACGCACACACACTTACATGTTTGGAAAAGGTCTTCTAAGACCTTTAGCATGACATTTGGGAATGAAATGGCAATTTTTTAAACAATACATTATTTTCTTCTCATAGGTATAAGGAAACCTATCAATTCCACTATTTGAAATATGAATATCCCCATACCGCTCTATATCAACAGAATAAAGGCCAAAACCACATGATCAGCTCAATAGACACAGAAAGTGCATCTGAAAAAATCTAGTACCCCCTCATGATAAAAACATTCAAAAACTAGGAATAGGAGGGGCATCTTTGATGTGATAAAGGGCATCTTAAAAATCATAATTAATGGTGATAAGTTGAATGCTTTCTCCCTAAGGTCACAAACAAGACAAGGATGTCCACTCTCACACTTCCATTCAACATTGTATTGGAGGTTCTAATAGGGCAATCAGGCAACATAATAAAATAAAAGACACAGATTGGAGAAGAAGTAAAGCTATCTCTATTTTCAGATGACATAATATTATATAGAAGATCATAAGGGATCCAGTAAAATGTTATTAGAACTAATAAGCTATTTGAGCATGGTGGCAAGATATACAATAAATACGCAAAAATCAATTCTATTTCTCTACACTAGCAACGAAATTAACAATTTAATATACAATAACATCAAAAATAATGCAATGCTTAGGAATCAATTTAACAAAAGAAGTACCAACTTAAACTACCATTTTTTAAAGTAATTTAAAAAGACTTAAGTAAATGGGAAGACATCCCATATTCATGGATCAAAAGATTTAATATTATTAAGGTGCTGATACTCCCCAAATTGATATGCAGTTCAGTGCAATCCCTATCAAAATCCCAGCTGACTTCTTTGCAGAAATTGACAAGCTGAATCTAAAGTTTGTACGGAAATTCAAAGGACCTAGGATAGCCAATACAGTTTTAAAAAAGGACAATTTTGGAAGACTCATACTTCCCTATTTCAAACCTTACTACAAAGCTACCATAGTCAAAACAATGTGAAACTGTCATAAGTATAGATATATAGATAGTGGAATATAATTGAGAGTCCACAAATAAACTCACACATCTATGGTCAACTGACAATGGTGCCAAGACTATCCAATAGAGAAAGAATAGTCTCTACATCAAATAGTGCTGGGACCAGTGGATATCCACATGCAAAAGAACGAAGCTGGACCCCTTTCTCACACCATTTGCAAAAATTAACTCAAAATAGATCAGAGACTTAAATGTAAGAGCTGAACATATATAACTCTTAGAAAAAAACATTGGCATAAATCTTCATGAGCTTAGGTTAAGAAATAGTTTCTTAGATATAGCAGTAACAGTACAAGCAACAACAAAAAATAGATAAATAGGATGTCAATAAATTTAAAAACTTGTGCAACAGGAGACACTAAGAAGAGAAGTGAAAAAGTCAACCTAGAGAAAGGTTGGTGGTTGGAACCCACCCAACGACTCCATGGGAAAAAAGACTAGGTGATCTGTTCCCATAAAAATTACAGCCCAGAAAACCCTACAGTGCAGTTCTACACTGTAATATAGGGTCGCTATGAGTTGGAATCGACTCGACACCACACAACAACAACAGAGTATGGGAGAAAATCCTTAAAAGTTATGTATCTGATAAGCGTCTGGTAACTAGAATACATAAATACTCTTACAACTCCACAACAAAAAGACAACCCAATTAAAAAATGGGCAAAAGATCTAAAAAGACTTTTCTTCAAAGAAGATATAGGAACGGCCTACATGCGTATGAAAAGATGCTCAGTGTCATTAGTTATTATGGAAATGCAAACCAAAACCACAATGAAATAACACTTCATCCCACTACAAGCTACCAGTTGCCATTGAGTGGATTCTGACTCAAGGTGACCCCATGTGTGTTAGAGTAGAACTGCTCCATAGGTTTTTCAATATTTGATTTATTGGCCATAGATCTCCAGGCCTTTTTTTCTGAGGCATCTCTGGGTAGACTCAAAACCCCAACCTTTCAGTTAGTAGCTGGGCACATTAACTATTTGGATGACACAGGGACTCCCAAGTTCACCCCACTAGAATGGCTATAATAAAAAAGACATAATAACAAGTGTTGGAAGGGATGTGAAGAATTTGGAAACCTCATACTCTATTGGTGGGTATTTCTGTTGCATCAGCTTCAGAAATCATTCTGGCGGTTCCTCCAAAGGTTATATGTAGAGTTTCCATAAATAAAAAAAAAAAAAAAATTTTTTTTCATATGACCTAGTAATTTTGCCCCTAGGTGTATGCCCCAGAGAAATGAAAACATATGTCCACACAAAAACTTCTACATGAATGCTCACAGAAGCATTATACCTAATAGCCCAAAAGTGGAAACAACCCAAATGTACATCAACTGATGAAGGGATAAACAAATGGTATGATGGTATGAAATAAATGGTATGATGCATGGTATATCCATACACTGGAATATTATTCAACAGCAACTAGGAATGAAATACTGATACATGCCACAACATGTGTGGTCCTTGAAAACAGTACACTAAGAAGCCAGTCACAAAAACAAAACAAACAACAACACAAACATATGTTTAAGATTCCCTTTACATGAAAGGTTCAGGATAGGCAAATCTAGAGATGCAAGGTAAATTATTTGTTGCCTAAGACTGGGCTGGGGGGGAGGGAAGAAATTAGAAGTGGCTGCTAGTGGGTATCAATTTCTTTTTAGTGTGATAAAAATGTTCTAAAAATGACTGTGGCAACGACTGTACAACTCTGAAAACACTAAAAACTACTGACTTATACATTTTAAATGGGTGAATTATATGGTATGTGAATTATCTCAATAAAACTTCTATATAAATGATTAAAGTGATACGTGATTATTATTATAATTATCAGCTTCCTATACTTATTGTTATTAACATTGTTCTTTTTGCTGTTATTTAGCAGTCCTGCCTTTCTTTTCTGTTCTTTCTGGAGAACCAAAGCTAATGTTTTTCCTAACCCACATGCAGCAGGGTGTTAAAATAAAACTAAACCAACAATTAAACAATAAGTCTAATGACAGTTTAAGAGTGCTTTCAGGTGTCATTTTCTCTTTGCAGTGGAAAGATAGTTCTCTCCCCTTGTGGTTTATTATTTGATAAAAAATAAAAATGGAACAAATGAGGAAATGTTTCCTATCTGAATTAAATTTGAATGTGGCTTTGCCCCCATTTTGAGGCTGTTTCTCTGTGCAGTGTACAGTGACCAGTTTACTTTCATTTCTGCCCTGAAATCTCATCAGTTTTGCTGTGTTCAGAAGTTCATAATGCATTCCAATTCACATTTTCTTGATTACCATCTCATGTCAAATACCCCCTACATTCATAGGCACAGCATCACATTAGATGAACAAAACCGAGAGTGACCACTAATCATTAAAATCCTTTCATGACCTAATTATTCCTCACTTTAAATTTTTTGTTCATTTTTTTCTTTCATTAATGGAATACATGTTGAATCACTGAGTCTGTCTGAATTGAGTGTGTCCCTCTGGGATCTGTGCGTAGGAGTGGTGGGATGCATATGTCCCTCTAAACTCTGGGGATAGGGCTGGTGGGATGCATATGTCCTGTTGGCCTCTGGGATACAAATGTCCCTGTGGACTCATGTACAGGTTTACTGATACCCAAATACCCTTACAGAATGCACAATACCCTTTAAAAACAGTAATTTGCAGCATACACCTATTTATTCCATTTCAAATGGTTGTACAGGTTCCCTCATGATGGCAGCATGTACTGAAAGTGGGAAAGCAACTTCTCAAAAAACCTGAGAGATGGAAAATGTAGGTGGTCAAACCTATATCTCATCACTCAGGAAAGGATTAGCAGTGCTGTATTAAGATCCTTCATGAACTATTTAATTTCTATCTATTCAGAAATTGTTCCTTGTACACAAAACTAACCATCACCAATGCCCCACGATCAAAATAGTTGAAGCAGGACCTGCCCTCCTTATTGACAGTCTGAAACCACAGCTACTATTACAATGTTTTTTCTGCTTCTAGCCACAGAGGGCATTTTAATAGATGATATTGGACTTTACACATGAAAGAGTTATCTGTTTCTCTTCATTTGCAAATTGTTTAATATTGGATCTTAATAAAAGAATATATCTGGCTCTTCTAATTTAACTAAAACATACAACCTTTAGAACTCAGCCAAGGATTCCTGTCTCTATAAATCAACCTCTGTCTTTAGCTGAGAGAAGCAGAGAGGGGCTTGGAAGGTATTTTCACTGGGGGAAAAAAAAAAAGATTTTAGCAGCAAAATTGAAGTTAAGTGGCAGAAAGTACTCGAAAGCACAAATGTTCCTTCAATACACTTTGTCTTCAGTGTGTGTGAACAATGTCCAATGAGGACAAACAGGAATAGCTGAGAGGTACCTGAGGACAGACGGGGAAAGGGTACCTGGATGAGAGCGAACTAACAAACTCCACTAAGCTCTGATTTCCCTCTTCCTGGCTCTGTAGGTTCTAATAGAGAGAAAGGTCTTAAATACCGCATGAGTAAAGGCAAAGAAAAATGCTTACTAATCAATTACAAAACACGCACAGAGCTCATAAAACTCCCTATCGTTGTGGTTGTTGGGTGCCATTAAGTTGATTCTGACTCGCAGCAGCCCCACGTGACAGAGTAAAGCTGCCCTATAGCGTCTCCAAAGCTGTCATCTTTATGGCAGCAGATCACCAGGACTGTCTCCTGCGGAGCTGGTCGTGGGTTCGGTCCACCAACTTTTCAGTTAGCGGTCGAGTGCTTACCCATTGCACCACCAGGGCTTCTTTAAAAGCACTGTATGCTCTATTTCTAAGGGTGCTGGATACATATCAACATTGAAATAAACTTCCCCACTCCACCCTACAGGCAGGAAAGTTTTTGAGTCTCAAGGACTAATCATTACCTTTACAGTGATTTTCATCCCAAGGATACACGCAGTTCTGGAGCCCATTACAGACCAATGTGTTGTTAATGCACATGTTACTATGGCAGAAGAAGGTATTGCCTTCACAGGGAGCTAAAAACCACAAACAGAAGAAAAGAAAAAAAAGGTATCATTTATGCTCAGAAGAAAATCGCTCACATTTCAAACCTAAAAGCAAAAAGATGAGAATGACCGTTTGCCTTTACATTGAGATAAACAACCTGACATGAGATTCTCCAAAGTGTTCAGTTGTGGTGATTATTTTTTGTGTTAGCAACAAAGCTGGCATTCCTCTACAGTTGCTCAGTTTAGAAAGCTGGCACAGGGTGCTTTCTACTGTAAAAATGAAGTACATTATCCACACAGGTTTTTTTTTTTTTCCTGATCTATTCATTAGCAGGAAACCCTGGTAGCATACTGGTTAAGCGCTACAGCTGCTAACCAAATAAATGGTCAGCAGTTTGAATCCACCAAGTGCTCCTTGGAAACTCTACAGGGCAGCTCTACTCTGTCCTATAGGGTCACTAGGAGTTGGAATTGACTTGATGGCAGTGGGTTTGGTTTTGGTTTTTGGATTCATTAGCAAATACTGTTAAGTGCCTACCATGCACATAACATTATGTTTGGTACTGAAATTCCAAATGCACAAATTTGCTACCACTGTGCATATAGATTTAATTGAAATACTGCAATAATTTGAAAAAAACATCTGCTCAGCAAGTACAAATTAAGAAAAGTATGTAATAAACCAAACCCTATAATGTCATTTATGAATATGAAAAAAAAAAAAATCATGGGATTTCAGGACCAGGAAGAAATTAGTCCTGAAGGACATAAGAAAAATCTACAACATACGCATCCACATTGAACACATATACAGTAACAAAATTAGTCTACATGCATTCCACACATTCTAGTGACTTTAGGTACGATGGCCCATGATCTCCAAATTAAAATGCACATTTAGGGCACTGGGGGGTAAAAGAAGAATCCAGAAGGTATGAAATTTGGTTAGCTAATTAGGATAAAAAATGAGCAGTTAACACAGCAAGGTAAAAGTTTACATATGGTTTCAATATTAGAAAATTATATTTCTTTCACTATTAGAGTAACAGGGATATTTAAAACAGTCTCTGTTCTGGGTGGAGTATTACTGAATTATGACATAATTCACAGAGACTGCTTGGCAGTTAACTTTTGTTTTACCTTTGTAATCACTCCATAAATCTCAGAAAATATAATTTTAGTGTTTCTTTTTTTTTTCCTGCTACAATATTTCGGCCACCCTTTTAAGCATAGGCATTCTAGAAAAACCTACATACGAAACACATAATTTATAGTGGTTAATTAATGAGTAAAAATGTATTGTTGTTGCTGCATGTCATCGAGTCAATTCTGACTCACAGTGACCTCGTATGACAGAATAGAACTGTCCCATAGGGTTTCCTAGGCTGCAGTCTTTATGGGAGCTGACTGCCAGGTCTTTTTTCCCCCACAAAGTGGCTGGTAGGTTCAAACCAACGACCTCGGTTAGGAGCTGAGTGCTTAACCATTCTACCATCAGGGCTCCTAAAGATTTATTAATGTTCAATATTATCTAAACACTGCTACCTTATTATAAAGAGCCCCAATGGCTCAGTGGTTAAATCTCTTAGTTACTTACCAAAAGGTTAGCGTTTCAAATACACCAGCTCTTGGACAGGAGAAAGATGTGGCAGTCTGGTTCCATAAAGATTATAGCCTTGGAAACCCTATGGTGCAGTTCTACTCTGTCCTATAGGGTCACTAGCAGTTGGAATCAACTGGACAGCAATGAGTTTGTTTGTTCTTTTAACAATCACGCTATAAAGGATTACGTACTTTTGAAATTTTATAGTGCAGATGATTTAGAAGGTTACCTTCTTTAATGTACTTGTTATATTAGCCCAAACTTTCAGGAATATACTTAGTATATTTATAACATACCTAGAAGAATCCTTTTAAAAAGCAAAATAGGCAAATCCTGAAAATCAAAAGAAAGGCAAACGTAGCTAACTCAAGCAAAAGGGATAGATCCCTCCTGGCTAACCACACACTCTCCCCTTCCAGCGCCTCTGCTGTAATAATTTAAGAGGATTTCTTCTTTCTTCTGCTCTGATTTGACTTCAGGTTTCTGATTAGAGATTAAAAAAAAAATGTAGTAGTTATCTTGGGGAAAAAAAAAATACTGAAGAGTAAAAGTATGTGGTAATCATTTCAAAAAGAAAAGGATCATGCTTAACCCTTTACCAGACTAGCGATTTGTTAAGCACCATACAAAACTTGTATATTGTCAATTTTAACAATCTGCTATGGTATTGCAAAAATATGCTTTTTAGTAAGGAACTAAATTTGCATTTTAGTTGTCAACCATAATGGCTTTTGCAAAACTGATTTGGTCTGTTAAGCAGATGATGGATGCTGTCAAAATGTGTACACAGAGCAAAAAGATGTTTTCTGCATATAGATGTGAATGTCTGCAAAGCGTTTACATACAGAGGTAAAAACCACTCAATTACCGAATAGACTGCAGTGGTTTTGAAAGTAGAGTTATTCATCAAGTAGAGAACACCTTGAAAAGAGCATATATATTTTTTGACCTTCCGTAATGAGTTAAGAAAACCATTACTATTAAATAGGATGGGCTAATGAAAAAGTTTAAACATGTAAATACCTAAGTAAAAAAGGTATCGCACTTTGTAATACGTGAACTAAAACAGTATGCTGGTAAGATCATTGTGCTTTGTATTCCAGATACTCCAGGTGTGACTTCATTGGTCTCTGCTGATGAGTAGTTGTGAAAATGTCTTATAAACTGTAAATCTGTATCAGTTATTTTTAAATGTTAGTGGCTTGACTGGGACTGCAGATAGTACAAGGATGCCAATAAATCACAACCCTGGCACATTTCTTTATATTAAATAATTATGCAAATATGAAAACTGGAATCATTCTACCTTCTCTTTTTTTTATCATTCTAGATATTATTTCATATCTTTATCCCTTACTTTTGCTAATATCCATACAGTTTCTATGAAAATGACAAACTAAAAAAAAAAAAGCCCAAATTAGAAAATAAACCGATGATAATGAAATGTTTTTAACTCAAAAATGTTTGGGGGATATTTATTTTAATAACTTTCCTAACACATCTTCCTCCAAACCCTCAATCTAGAACACTAGTCATTCACATCACTAAAAATCAATCCCTGGTGCTAAACTGATGATCCCCTTCTATGATTCAACATGTGGTTTTAAATCGGTTCCGCTGGTACACGAAGTAAGCACAATGACAAGTAAATACAACTAATTAACTTTACAACTTGCAGAAATTAATGTTTCTCTCCTCTTGCTTTCCTGAAAGTCATTGTATGGATTTAGTAATATATTTGAATGTGAAAACAAAGTCAATGATACACCAGAGACCTCCAGCTGCAAGCTCTTTGGTTTTATGTTGCTACACTAGTTACATGTGTAAAAAAACAAAAGATGAGTTTATAACTAGTATGCCTTTTTTTTTTAATAGCCAAGCAAACAAACAAACAAACAAAATCTGCTTCTAAGATACGTCTAGGACTTTCTAGAAGCTAAGACTTTCTGGCTAAGTGATTTTTATATCTAGGAGAGTACCTTCCTTTGCTACCTTCATTTTCAGTGTAAAATATCATCAAAAGTTCAATTCTCAAAAAAAGAAGCAGAAAACAGAATTTATGCATGTTAAATACAATAACAAATGCAGATTTTAACATGTGCTTGTACTACTTAGTAGAGGAAGGTTTAGCTGTGTACGGTATTTAGTTGTGGTATTCCTCTTTAACAAGACTATCAAGAGAGCACATATTTTTGAAAACCAAATAGTAAAGACAGACTCAAGTTTCATCTTGGAAAGCAATGTATAAAAGAGAATAGATCTTGGCCTTTTGGCATCAATGTAACATCCAGGAGTGTTTTTCCAAAGTTCTTAGTGATCCTATGGAATTGAGACTAGGGTAAAAACGAAAATATTGTCCCATAACTGTGGTAACACAATTTTCGGAAGAGGCACCTTTGAACCAGATTTTGAGATTATGTACAGGTACTTCAATTTTAAATTCCATTTAAAATGTCCATTAAAAAAAAATCCATTGGCATCGAGTCACTTCCGACTCATAGCAACCCTTCATAAAGGCAGAGTAGAACTGCCCCATAGGGTTTCCAAGGAGCGTCTGGTGGGTTTGAGCAGCTATACCTCTTAACCACTATGCCAACAGGGTTTCCAAAAATGTCCATGGTGAACATTTATTCAAATATTTCATGACAGATTTTTTGGAACCACAAAATTTAGTAGACCACTTTGCTATAGAGAGGCAAAACTGTTTTCTGGATCATTAAGATTGAGATAAATGGTACACAACTGCCTATCATCGTTTCAGTGATCCTCAGGGCATGTACCCATCAGAAGGCTCAGGAGCCTTGTGGTAATAAAAAAAAAAATCAAAATCAAAACCGAAACTTTGGAAAGTGTTGCCCCAGTGTTCAAAAGCTGTTTTAGGGATAAAATTCTTAAGAAAACATAGAATACTATGGAGAATTACTTAAGATATAAAGTATAAAAAGTAAACAAGTTGTTGTAATTATCAAAACACACCAACACACACACATGGAAAATTTTACTAGAAATATATAAACTAAAATGTCAGCAATGGTTATTTCTAGGATTTTCTCCAATTATATTTAGCTTTTATTGAGAAATTTTCCATACATATAAAGTGTCGCGTATACATATAAATACATACACAGATACAGGGTTCCTTCTATAGTCAGAAAAAATGTTAATGAAAAACATGCTAAATGTTAATCCAAAAAAAGTCAGTTTTATATTTCAGAATTTTGAAACAGTAAAATCATAGTTTTTACAAAACATCCATAATTTACTATTTCAGAACACTTAATTGTGTTCATGTGGAACCTGTACATAGAACAAAAGGCAGTCATTTGAATAGAACAAAGGGATACTGTTTGGTTTAAAATCAGAAAAGCTTTGCTTCAGGATTGTATCCTTTCACCACACTTAGTCTGTACGCTGAGGAAATAATCCAAAAAGCTGGAAAATAGGAAGAAGAACGTGACATCAGGACTGGATGAAGACTCATTAAGAACCTACGACATGCAGATGACACAACCTCGCTTGCCGAAGGTGAAGAGGACTTGAAGCACTTACTAATGAAAATCAAAGACTACAGCATCCATTATGGGTTACAGCTCAACATAAAGAAAAAATCCTCACAACTGGACCAATAAGCAATATCATGATAAACAGAGAAAATATTGAAGTTGTCAAGGATTTCATTTTATTTGGATCCACAATCAACACCCACAGAATCAGCAGTCAAGAAATCAAATGACACATTGCATTGGGCAAATCTGCCGCAAAAGACTTCTTTGATGTGTTAAAAAGCAAAAACGTCTCTTTGAGGGCTAAGGTGTGTCTGGCCCAAGCCATAGTGTTTTCAGTCACCTCATATGCATGTGAAAGCTGGATAAGGAATAAGGAAGACCAAAGAAAAATCGATGCATTTGAATTATCTATCGTGTTGGCAAAGAATACTAAGTATTCCATGGACCGCCAGAACGAAGAAATCTGTCTTGGAAGAAGTACAGCCAGAATGCTCCTTAGAGGCAAGGATGGCGAGACTTTGTCTCACTTAGTTTGGACATGTCATCAGGAGGGACCAATCCCTGGAGAAAGATATCACGCTTGGTAAAGTAGAAGGTCACGGAAAAAGAAGGAGTGAGGTGGATTGTCACAATGGCTACAACAATGGGCTCAGACATAAGCAATACTTGAGCAGATGGTGCAGGACCAGGCACATTTTGTTCTGTTATACATAAGGTCGCTATGAGTTGGAATCAACCCGATGACATGTAACAATATTAAATAATTTACTACATATAAAAATTGTTAATGACTTTTATAAATTATTTTACTGAATACTGCTTCATTGCTTTCTTTTAGGTTCCATTTTTAAATACGCTCATAGTCCAGTGCTGACCACAAGGTGGCGAGCTTACACCAGACATCAGTGAAACTGTGTTTCCACCCTTCATCATGTTTATTAAACCAGGAATGCATCTTGCAGAAACAACATTTTTCCCTTAATATTACTGATCCTTTAAAGAAACAAATTATTTAGAAGGAGGTGGCCAAAAGTATTTTAAGCATATTAAGTAAAAGAAGGCAAAAGCAACGACATCCCCAACACAAAAAATAAAAGGTTTTTGTGTTTTCCATAATAAAGAATGTTGTTGCTGTTAGGTGCCTTTGGGTAAATTTTCACTCATAGCTACCCCATGTGACAGATTAGAACTGCCCCCCTGGAGTTTTCTAGGCTGTAATCTTCATGGAAGCAGATCACCAGGTCTTTTTCTCTGAGGAGCCGCTGTGAGGTTTTGGACCACCAGCCTTTCAGTTAGCAGCCAAGTGCTTAACCATTGCACCACCTGGGCTTCTTTAATAACGAATAATAATACATAGATTTTAAAATGACAAAGGTCTAATCATAGATCTCCCCTTATTTTTCAGTGCTTGTCTCACATATTGAAATTTTTTTTTCAATTCTGTAATTAAAAGATTTTTGATTTATAATTGCTATTGTAATGTTTTGACCACTAAATCCCATTCTTGACCCAGGCTTTATAGTTTACAAAACTATCATTGGTTATCTAGTTGGAAGTCAAAGAACATCATAGTTCAAGAAAAATTTGGAAATACAAGCGATGCTTGATAATGTTATTCTTAAAAAAAAAAATAACGCACGCATTACATCACCTAAACAAATGCTTGGGGCTTAGGGTCAGATGACCACACACACACACTCATACACACCCTCACACATTCATTTACACTCACTCAAACACACATATTCTCACAATCACACTTTCGCACACACTCACGCTCGCTTACCCACTCACATAGAGACTCACACTAATATGCACACACATGCTTATATCTTTGGGTCTTCTCCTGCTTTTCCTTATTCCTCCTCATTTCCCCAAGCTTCACTTTGAACAGAAATGCTCCAGAACTGTGTGGAGACTCAGCAGAGCAAGGAAGCATCTCCTTGCTTCATTTCTTGAATTCAAGTTTTATCAGCCTTGAAGATACTGATTTATTAAAACTTTCTGGTACTCAATATGCTCTAGAGTCTTTCTCTGAGAGATGGAAATAATCATTAGCATTATTATAAATATGTAAATGTGATACATATCTACATAGATATTTTGGCAATGAATTCACATTGAAGAGCAGAATCTAACATATCTGAAAACTCAATTACTTTTACTCAATGATAATTTTGATCAATTCAAGTGACACAGGCAATATTTTCTCCTGCTTCTCAGGCCACTCTGCTGGCCTGTCCTGACCCTTCAGTCAGCTCCCCGGGGTGTCATCAGCCCCTTCTCTCTGTCCACATCCGTTCCTGGGTGTTCTCAGTCTGACTCAGAGCCTGGATGTTCTTCTGACTCGCAGGTTTGTACTTCGGCTCTGACCTCTGGTCTGAGAGTCAGAATAACACTGCAATTTACTTCCTACAGAATGTCTCCACTTGGAAGTCAAATTAACATCTCAAATGCAATGTGGCCAAGTGGCCTTAATCAAAAACAATTGATTATCACTGTGTTCCTCTCAACCACTCCTCCCCACCTAAATTCTACCCCCTCAGCTGTTCAGGCTAAAGACTCAGGGTCATTCTTCATCCCTTTTACCCCCCAGACACCCAAGTATAGACTGGCTGTATCAGCTCTATCTCAAATCCAAGCTCTTCTTAACATCGTGTTGTGGGTTGAATTGTGTCCCCGGATGGTCTACCTCTCAGTATCTGCGAACATGACCATATTTGGAAACAGGGTCTTTCCAGATGTAATCAAGCTAAGTTGAGGTCTTTAGGGTGGACTCTAATCTGACTGGTGACCTTTCAAGAAGGAAAAAAAAAAAAAATACACGAAGACACACAAGGAAACTGCTACGTGATGACAGAGGAAAACACTGGACTGATGTGTCTACAGCCAAGGAACGCCAGGATTGCTGGCAGTGCCAGAAGCTAAGAGAAAGGCGGTGGCACAGATTTTCCTCTAGAAACTTTAGAGAGAGCATGGCCTGGCAGACACCTTGATTTCGTACTTCAAGCTTCCAGAACTGTGAGAGAATAAACTGCAGTTGTTTTAAGTCACCTAGCTTGTGGTACTCTGTCTCTGCAGTCACAGGAGACTCAAACACATCTATGCGACTGCTACAACTGACCACTCTCATCTGTCCCCAACAGGTCTCCTACACTGACCCACAGACACAAGGGCCAGAGTGATCAGGAGTGCTTTAAAGTGTGACTCAGACCACGTTTCACCCTGTGTAGAACAAAAGCTTCCCAATGACGTTAGATTAAATTCCAAACTCATTAGTGTCCCTGAAACACAGTCAGAGATCTCCAATCTCAGGACTTTCTGCTTACTCAAAACTGTCACCCACCTTCCTGCTGAACTCACATTTTACCCACCATTACCACAGGGCACCATGTCCTCATCCCTCACCACCACATTACTCCCCCATAACAAATACCAGGACTTGAGCCTATCTTCTTTGTATATTTAATTAACTTGCAGATGCATTGTTTCATTCAGTATGAAGAAAGGCAAAAGACTTGTTTTGTTCATCACCATATCACTGGTGCTTAGAACAACACTGGAAACCTTGCTGGCATAGCGGTTAAGAGTCTGGCTGCTAACCAAAAGGCTGGCAGTTCGAATCCACCAGGTGCTCCTTGGAAATCCTATAGGGCAGTTCTACTCTGTCCTATAGGGTCGCTGTGAGTTGGAATCGACTCAACAGCAACAGGTTTTTTTTGTGTTTTTTTTTTTTTTTTAGAACAACATTATCCACTTGGTAGGAGCTTAATAAATACCTGTTGACTGACTAGCATCAGAACAAAAAGTCTTTATGCATTAGGGCAATACATATCAAATGCTATCTTCTCACTAAATTCTCACAATAATTTTAGTTTCTAAGAAACAGCAAAACTTTTCTTAATGAACTTGAAGAGATAAAATACTAAGACATTGTAGGTATCAATTATGAGTAAGAATCTGGGTATAGGTTAAAAATATATACCTTGCAGCTAAGTACTGGTTTTAACTGTGATATTCTAACTACAGAAACAGGAAATGTGAAAAACCATATAAAATTTATTTGGCCATCAGAATTGTCCTCAATACTTTTTTTTTTTTTGAAATGAAGAGAAAAACTTGCCTCCACCACCATACCTTAAACTTAAAGTGGCCTTCAGGCTATGCAAGTACAGTAAATGACATTTTATTTGAAAAAATGTTGCCAAAATTTTAAGTCACAAATAGATTTGAACACCTTCTCATCATCTCATTTATCATCTTTGCATGTTTTTTGAAAAGTCAATATCTGCTTCCAAAGCTCTGTTCCAATATGCCTAAATTACTAGTCAAAATACCCAGTATTATTGAGTAATATATACCTTAATTTCTTTTTTTAATACAAGAAATTCTGTGTAAAATTTCAGTTTGATCTCACATTTATTAGATTTTTCCCACATCTATCTGTTAAAATTGCACATTCTTAGTGTTCCAAAAGACATCAGATTAAGAAAAGAGAAATGTCTTCATGTGAAAATTACATTCCATAGAGGCAATTTCTTTCCTCACATAAGGTGTGTATGACATCCAAATTTATCAATTATTTTCTGATTTCAAGACACCTTTATACATTTTTATAACACTATTATGTCTGTTTTGGTTAGTTGTGCAACAATTTATTCATAGTGTGCAATTGGACATGACGATAGTTACAATAAAGAGGATTTTACATTTCCCTGGGGTCTGTTTTCTGATTATTATTAGGCACTGGGCATGTTTGCTAGTGTTTGTTTTCATGGCTGATGCATACACGTCTATAATAGTTGGTTAGTTTAGGCACCCCGTTCTTGTTATCAGGTATGTATTTAGCATCACTGTTGTATATGCCAAGCCCCAAGAGATGGACTTGCAGTATGTAAAGATTTGAGGCAACCATCCGTGGACCCCTATAACACCAAGCATCCATGAACTGCTATAGCACCAAGCATCTGTGGACCACTTGACATCAAGCATCTATGGACCACTATTACACCAAGCATCCATGGATCGCAATAACATCAAGTATCTGTGGACCACTATGACATCAAGCATCTGTGGACCACTATGATACCAAGCATCCATGGATCGCTATAACATCAAGTATCTGTGGACTACTGTGACACCAAGCATCCATGGATCACTATAACATCAAGTATCTGTGGACCACTATGACATCAAGCATCTATGGACCAATAGGACACCAAGCACCCATGGACTACTATAACACCAAGTGTGCAATTCTGCTAGTTCAAATGAAAACAATTCAGAACAGTAATTTCCTGTCTCCATATCACAAACATGTACTGTCTATGTTCAGCAATCTGCATTATCTAGGGTAGCTGTAAAGCCCGAATCAGAGATCAATATACATTACTCCACAAATCCTACTGAAAATCACAAGGAATCTGTTGCCATTTTTCTTACCCACCTGATCACTTGCAGAACCACACTTTACTAAAGTCAATGTTGCCCTAGAAACTTAAACAAAATTCTGCAACATTATCTAAGTAATTCAATGAACAGACGAAGAAAAATTATTTAAACCAGGACATTTGTTTTAGTCTAAAACACATTACAGATTTGACTTTAGCATTTAATTATTCCACTAAAGTATATGTCTACAGGCATAATCATTTTTGCAGTAATTTGAGTTGAGACAAAGTCAGGAATACAAGTCCAACAAAAATTCACTTTGAATATTAAGATAATTTGTTTGACAGTTGTTTTGTTTACGGTAGAATTGGACTCAACCAAATCTTTAAAAATAAGGGAAGAAAGAGAGGGAAGGAGGAAGGGAGGCTGGAAAGAGGGAAGGAGGGAAGGAAGGAAGTAAGGAGGGAGGGAGGGAGACGGAGGGAGAAAGAAAGGAAGGCAGGGAGAGAGGAAGGGAGGGAGAGTGATATGGTCTTTGGCTGATTATATGATTTTATAGCACTTTCCTTTGCTCAATAACCTCATTATATTTGAAAGTAAGAAACTGTTAACTATCAAAGTTTCAGCATGTTGTTCTCATACTAAGTATCGATCTATACATTGATCTAAGAGTAAATGATATACGTGTGTTCCAAGAATCATTTAGTCAAGCCTTTTTAAACAATTTCCAATTTTTCATTATTAGAAACATACATTAACCTACCAAGAGTACATGTTCTTAGACATTAATTTTTTTTAATCAAAATGCATGATCCTATTTTTTACTTTTTCACTATTTTAGAATTTTGACACACAGTACTCAACTGCTCCTCAGAAAACATTTACTTTTATACCAGCAGTGTGTATGTTTTCATTCCTCACACCATCTCCAACACTGTGTATTCATTATTGTGTTTTTTAAATAATCTGAGAGATGAAAATGGTGTCTTGCTCCTACTTGAATTTAGATTTCTTTGTTTACTAATATGTGTAGGTGTTTGTTTCTTGTAAAAGAGGCCATTTGTGCTTCTTTTGTGAAGTACTTTTTCAGTTTATATGCTTCATGTACTTTTTTAATTGCCTTATGCAATTCATATTCTTTATAGGTAGGAATTATTATATTTTCTTAGTATCTTATAAAATCTTCATTTTTTATAGGATGAGGAGAGTTACCCATTGCTTGTCCTTTATATTGCTGTTTTTCCCTTCCAGTTTATGTTTTTTTTAAAATTTATTTCAATTATGATGTTTTTGTATTAACGCACATTTTAAATTTCATATACCTGAATATAGTGATTTTTTTTTTAATACACACTCTTTTATGTCCTGTTTAGGGAGACATGCCACATGATGACACATATTCAGCAATTTTCCAGCATATTTTGTGTATTGTTGACACTTAAATCTATGCCATCTGGCATTTATGCTGCCGTATGGTATATATAAGTAAATATCTCCTGTATTAAGAAAGTGCTCTTAATCTTTTGAATACACACCAACTCATAATGGTAAGGACTAGAGCTCTATTATCAGTAAAATATCAATTCACATTTTAGTTGTTATGGGCTAAATTGTATTCTTTGAAATATATGTTGGGGGGGGGCCGAGATGGCTGACTAGGTAGAAGCTACCTCGGATCCCTCTTGCAACAAAGACTTGGAAAAACAAGTAAATCGATCACATACATGACAATCTACGAACCCTGACCATCAAACACAGATCTAGGGAGTTGACCTGAGTGACAGAGACTGAGAACGAGGAACCATGGGGAAACAAGGACTGTTTTCAGAGCCTGGAGCCAGCATCCCAGTCAGAAAGCCTTGGCACCGCGCTTTGGACTGGGCTTAGGGAAGCTGAGCATAGCATCCTAAGATGGTGCAAACATGGGATGCAGACCTAGCCCTCAGAATCGACCTCAGGGGAAGCCCAGCCAGTACATGCAGGCAGCGCAGTGATGTGGCTGACAGGAGAAGAAGTCACCGGGAGGCAGCGACTGGTTTTGGAGCCTGGAGCGCGGCATCCCAGCTGGGAAACCTTGGTGCTGGGCTTTGGATATTTGGACCAGGAGCAGAGGAACTGACCATGGCTTCTGAGACAGCACAAGCACAGGACGTGGGCCTGACCCTCAGAGGCAACCTCGACCCAGCCAACACACACAGGCTACACACCCCTCGGGAATCTCAGATAAAGCAGTCATCACCAAGCAAGATAAGTAACTTTGTCTATATTCTGAGGTGCTACTATTTACTCTCTCCTGTCTATCTGATCCCTCCCCTCCCCTTCCCAGGCGGCTTCATTAACATTGGAATTTCCTGAGCCAGAGAGTGAAGTGCTCCGCGGTTTTTTGGTTTTTTTTTTTTGGTCTTTTCCTAACGCATTCTCCTGGCCTGAGAGAAGCAGCTACAAAAAAACCCAGGGACCAAAAATCCTTCCCTGACTTCCCGAAATTGGACTAAAAACATAGAACCAGCTCCAGCCAAACATATGTGATCCACAGTCTTGGGCTTTCATCCCTACAGGGAACAAGGTGGCTATTATAAAGCAAAGGCAATTCTGATAGGGATATGACTGTAATTGTTTTAGCGGATTACTGGAAAGACAAGTTTCCCAGGTCTGATATCTCTGCATATTCAACAGAGCCCTCACTGACCCACAACGGGGAACTGAGGGCTGAAGCTCCCCCCAGACCACCTAGCCTCCTGCCTTAGGGGTCTGAGGATGGTGACACCTACTAATCTGTAGAGGTATATACATTGGGTGCCTAAGGTACAGCTGCAGAGCCCATCCACCAAAGTGCTTTAGGAATAGAGACACACCTACCTCACTGGCACTTGGGGGAACCCTGTCAGCATCCTGCCCCCCCTGGAGTGTGACCCCCTGCTGCTACTAGAATCTGGTGCACACAACTATCACCACTACTCCTCTAGGTGGATAGGTGACAGCCTGCACCACACACTTGGTGACCCCAAATCAGATTCTACTCAAGAATAGTGAATGGACTCTTAGGCTTATATATCTGGTAACAGCCCAAACCAGCTGGTAATAGGCCATAAGTCATTCAAGGGCTACAACAATCAAGACAGCACAATCTAGTAGCCCGTCTACATACATTCAAAGAAAACAAAACAAGATAAGACTCAGTGAGCAAATGTAAAATAAATCATTACAATATCTTATAGATGGCTTGGAGACAGCAGTCAGTATCAAACCACATAAAGAAGCAGACCATGATTGCTTCTACAACTCCCCAGACTAAAGAATCAAAATCTTTCCCAAATGAAGATACAATCCTGGAATTGCCAGATGCAGAATATAAAAATACTAATTTACAGAATGCTTCAAGACATCAGGGATGACCTCATAAATGAAATAAGGCAATCTACAGAAAAAGCCAAGGAACACACTGATAAAGCAGGAGAAGAAATCAAAAAGATTATTCAAGAACATAGTGGAAAAATTAATAAGCTGCAAGAATCCATAGAGAGACAGCATTCAGAAATCCAAAAGATTAACAGTAAAATTACAGAATCAGACAACTCAATAGGAAGTCAGAGGAGCAGACTCGAGCAATTGGAATGCAGAGTGGCTGACCTGGAGGATAAGGGAATTGACACCAATATAGCTGGAAAAAAAATCAGATAAAAGAATTGAAAAAAATGAAGAAACCCTAAGAATCATGTGGGACTCTATCAAGAAGAATAACTTGCATGTGATTGGAGTTCCAGAACAGGGAGGGATAACAGAAAATACAGAGAGAATAGTTAAAGATCTGTTGGCAGAAAACTTCCCTGACATCATGAAAGACGAAAAGATATCTATGCAAGGTGCTCATCGAACCCCATATAAGATTGATCCAAAAAAGAAAATCACCAAGACATGTTATAATCAAACTTGCCAAAACCAAAGATAAAAATTTTAAAAGCAGCCAGGGATAAAAGAAAGCTCTCCTACAAAGGAGAATCAATAATAATCAGTTCAGACTAGTCAGCAGAAATCACGCAGTCCAGAAGGCAATGGGATGACACATACAGAGTACTGAAGGAGAACAACTGCCAGCCAAGGATCATATATCCAGCAAAACTCTCTCTCAAATATGAAGGTGAAATTAAAACATTTACAGATAAACACAAGCTTAGAGAATTCGCAAAACTAAACCAGAGCTACAAGAAATACTAAAGGAAATTGTTTGGTCAGAAAATCAATAATATCAGATACCACCACAACACAAGGTCACAGAACAGAACATCCTGATATCAACTCAAATAGGGAAATCACAAAAACAAATTAAGATTAATTTTAAAAAGAAAAAAAAAAACGCTCAAAACAGGGAATCATGGAAGTCAATATGTAAGAGATCACAATAATCAAAAAGAGGGACAAAATACAGGAGGCATAGAACTCCCATATGGAGAGGAAATAAGGCAATATAGGACAATACAAGTTAGGTTTTTACTTAGAAAAATTGGGGTAAATATTAAGGTAACCACAAAGAGGTCTAACAATTCCATAACTCAAAATAAAAACCAAGAAAAACATAAGGACTCAGCAAACATAAATTCAACTACTATGAAAATGAGGAAGACACAATTTACAAAGAAAAACATCTCAGCACAAAAAGGTAAGTGGAAAAATGAAATTGTCAACAACACACATAAAAAGGCAACAAACTGACAGGACTAAACACATACTTATCTATAATTACACTGAATGTAAATAGACTAAATGCACCAATAAAGAGACAGAGTCTCAGACCGGATAAAGAAACACGATCCATCTCTATGCTGCCTACAAGAGACACACCTTAGACTTAGAGACACAAACAAACTAAAACTCAAAGAATGGAAAAAAATATATCAAGCAAACAACAATCAAAAAGGAGCAGGCGTAGCAATATTAATTTCTGACAAAATCGACTTTAAAGTTTAATCCACCACAAAGGATAAAGAAGGACACTACATAATGATTAAAGGGACAATTGACCAGGAGATATAACCATATTAAATATTTATGAACCCAATGACAGGGCTGCAAGATACATAAAACAAACTTTAACAGAACTGAAAAGTGAGATAGACACCTCCATGATTATAGTAGGAGACTTCAACACACGACTTTCAGAGAAGGAAAGGACTTCCAGTAAGAAGCTCACTAGAGACACGGAAGACCTAATTGCTACAATCAACCAACTTGACCTCATAGACTTATACAGAACACTCCACCCAACAGCTGCAAATGTTCTAGTGCACATGGAACAGTCTCTAGAATAGACCACATATTAGGTCATAAAACAAACCTTTGCAGAATCCAAAACATCTAAATATTACAAAGCATCTTCTCAGACCACAAGGCCATAAAAGTGGAAATCAACAACAGAAAAATCAGGGAAAAGAAACCAAATACTTGGAAACTGAACAATACCCTGCTCAAAAAAGACTGGGTTATAGAAGACATTAAGGAGAGAATAAAGAAATTCATAGAATGCAACGAGATTGAAAACACTTCCTATCAAAACCTCTGGGACACAGCAAAAGCAGTGCTCAGAGGTCAATTTATATTGATAAATGCACACATACATAAAGAAGAAAGAGCCAAAATCAGAGAACTGTCCCAACAACTTGAACAAATAGAAAGCGAGCAACAAAAGAATCCATCAGGCACCAGAAGAAAACAAATAATAAAAATTAGAGCTGAACTAAATGAATTAGAGAACAGAAAAACAATTGAAAGAATTAACAAAGCCAAAAGCTGGTTCTTTGAAAAACGTAACAAAATTGATAAACCATTGGCCAGACTGACTAAAGAAATACAGGAAAGGAAACAAATAACCCGAATGAGAAACGAGATGGGCCATATCACAACAGACCCAACTGAAATTAAAAGAATCATATCAGATTATTATGAAAAATTGTACTCTAACAAATTTGAAAACCTAGAAGAAATGGATGAATTCCTAGAAAAACACTACCTACCTTAACTAACACAACCAAAAGTAGAACGAAATAGACCCATAACAAAAAAAGAGATTGAAACGGTAATCAAAAAACTCCCAACAAAAAAAGCCCTGGCCCGGACGGCTTCACTGCAGAGTTCTACCGAACTTTCAGAGAAGAGTTCACACCACTACTACTAAAGGTATTTCGGAGCATAGAAAAGGATGGAATACTGCCAAACTCATTCTATGAAGCCACCATATCCCTGATACCAAAACCAGGTAAAGACACCACAAAAAAAGAAAATTACAGACCTATACCCCTCATGAACATAGATGCAAAAATCCTCAACAAAATTCTAGCCAATAGAATTCAACAACATATCAAAAAAATAATCCACCACGACCAAGTGGGATTTATACCAGGTATGCAAGGCTGGTTTAATACTAGAAAAACCATTAATGTAATCCACCATATAAATAAAACAAAAGACAAAAACCACATGATCTTATCAATTGATGCCGAAAAGGCATTTGACAAAATCCGACACCCATTCATGATAAAAACTCTCAGCAAAATAGGAATTGAAGGAAAACTCCTCAACATAATAAAGGGCAGCTATGAAAAAAAAAAAAGTTTTTTTTTTTTTTTTTATACAAAGCCAACAACCAACATCACTCTAAATGGACACAGCCTGAAAGCATTTCCCTTGAGAACAGGAACCAGACGAGGATGCCCTTTATCACCGCTCCTATTAAACATTATGCTAGAGGTCCTAGCCAGAGCAATTAGGCTAGACAAAGAAATAAAGGGCATCCTGATTGGCAAGGAAGAAGTCAAATTATCTCTATTTGCAGATGACATGATCTTATACACAGAAAAACCTAAGGAATCCTCCAGAAAAATACTGAAACTAATAGAAGAGTTTGGCAGAGTCTCAGGTTATAAGATAAACATACAAAAATCACTTGGATTCCTCTACATCAACAAAAAGAACATCAAAGAGGAAATCACCAAATCAATACCATTCACAGTAGCCACCAAGAAGGTAAAATACTTAGGAATAAATCTTACCAAAGATATAAAAGACCTATACAAAGAAAACTACAAAGTACTAGTGTAAGAAACTAAAAAGGACCGACATAAGTGGAAAAGCATACCTTACTCATGGATAGGAAGAATTAACATAGTAAAAATGTCTGTTCTACCAAAAGCCATCTATACATACAATGCACTTCCGATCCAAATTCCAATGTCATTTTTTAATGTGATGGAGAAACAAATCACCAACTTCCTATGGAAGGGAAAGAAGCCCCGGATAAGTAAAGCATTACTGAAAAAGAAGAAGAAAGTGGGAGGCCTCACTCTACCTGATTTTAGAACCTATTATACAGCCACAGTAGTCAAAACAGCCTGGTACTGGTACAACAACAGGCACATAGACCAATGGAACAGAATTGAGAACCCAGATATAAATCCATCCACATATGAGCAGCTGCTATTTGACAAAGGCCCAGTGTCAGTTAATTGGGGAAAAGATAGTTTTTTTAACAAATGGTGCTGGCATAACTGTATATCCATTTGCAAAAAAATGAAACAGGACCCATACCTCACACCATGCACAAAAACTAACTCCAAATGGATCAAAGACCTAAACATAAAGACTAAAACGATAAAGATCATGGAAGAAAAAATAGGGACGACCTTTTAGGAGACCTAATACAAGGCATAAACAGAATCCAAAACATTACCAAAAATGACGAAGAGAAACCAGATAACTGGGAGCTCTGAAGAATCAAACACCTATGCTCATCTAAAGACTTCACCAAAAGAGTAAAAAGACCACCTATAGATTGGGAAAAAATTTTCAGGTATGACATCTCCGACCAGTGTCTGATTTCTAAAATCTATATGATTCTGTTAAAACTCAACCACAAAAAGACAAACAACCCAATCAAGTTGTGGGCAAAGGATATGAACAGGCACTTCACTAAAGAAGATATTCAGGCAGCTAACAGATACATGAGAAAATGCTCTCGATCATTAGCCATTAGAGAAATGCAAATTAAAACTACGATGAGATTCCATCTCACTCCAACAAGGATGGCATTAATCTAAAAAACACAAAATAATAAACGCTGGAGAGGCTGAGAAGAGATTGGAACTCTTATACACTGCTGGTGGGAATGTAAAATGGTACAACCACTTTGGAAATCCATCTGGCATTTTCTTAAAAAGTTAGAAATAGAACTACCATACAACCCAGAAATCCCACTCCTCGGAATATACCCTAGAGAAATAAGAGCCTTTACACGAACAGATATATGCACACCCATGTTTATTGCAGCACTGTTTACAATAGCAAAAAGCTGGAAGCAACTAAGTTGTCCATCAACAGATGAATGGTTAAATAAATTATGGTGTATTCACACAATGGAATACTACGCATTGATAAAGAACAGTGATGAATCTGTGAAACATTTCATAACATGGAAGAACCGGGAAGGCATTATGCTGAGTGAAATTAGTCAGATGCAAAAGGACAAATATTGTATAAGACCACTATTATAAAGTCTTGAGAAATAATATAAACTGAGAAGAACACATACTTTTGTGGTTATGAGGGGGGAGGGAGGGAGGGTTGAAGAGGGTTATTTACTGATTAGTTAGTAGATAAGAACTACTTTAGGTGAAGGGAATGACAATACTCAATACACGGAAGGTCAGCTCAACTGGACTGGACCAAAAGCAAAGAAATTTCCAGGATAAACTGAATGCTTCGAAGGTCAGCGGAGTAAGGGCGGGGGTTTGGGGGCTGTGGATTAAAAAAAAAAAAGGGGACTTCTAAATCAATTGGCAAAATAATTCTATTATGAAAACATTCTGCATCCCACTTTGAAGTGTGGCGTCTGGGGTCTTAAATGCTAACAAGCGGCCATCTAAGATGCATCAATTGGTCTCAACCCACCTGGATCAAAGTAGAATGAAGACCACCAAGGTCACACGATAACTATGAGCCCAAGAGACAGAAAGGGCCACATGAACCAGAGACTTACATCATCCTGAGACCAGAAGAACTAGATGGTGCTTGACCACAATCGATGATTGCCCTGACAGGGAGCACAACAGAGAACCTCTGAGGGAGTGGGAGAACAGTGGGATGCTGACCCCGAATTCTCATAGAAAGGCCAGACTTGATGGTCTGACTGAGACTAGAAGAATCCCGGAGGTCATGGTCTCCAAACCTTCTGTTGGCCCAGGATAGGAACCATTCCTGAAGACAACTCATCAGACATAGAGGGGACTGGACAATGGGTTGGAGAGAGATGCTGATGAAGAGTGAGTTACTTGTATCAGGTGGACACTTGAGACTGTGTTGGTGTCTCCTGTTTGGAGGGGAGATGGGAGAGTAGAGAGGGTTAGAAACTGGCGGGACTGTCATGAAGGGAGAGACTGGAAGGAGGGAGCGGGCTGACTCGTTGGGGGGAGAGTAAGTGGGAGTATGGAGTAAGATGTATATAGGCTTATATGTGACAGACTGACTTGACTTGTAAACTTTCACTGAAAGCACAATAAAAATTATGTAAAAAAAAATGTTGTAAATCCTAACCCCTCTACCTGTAGTTATAATCCCATTTGAAAATGGAGTTTCTTCATTATGTCCAAAAAAAAAAAAAAAACCCTTTGCTGTTGAGTCAATTCTGACTCATAGCGACCCAATGGGACAGAGAACTGCCCCATAGAGTTTCCAAGGAATGCCTGGTGGATTTGAACTGCTTACCTTTTGGTTAGCAGCCGTAGCTCTTAACCACTACGCCACCAGGGTTTCCCATATCAATGTAAGTGTGTTTTAAGCAAATCACCTTTTGAGATATAAAAAGAGGAGATTAGGCATAGAGAAGCAAGCCAAGATAGGGAAAGATAGATGCCACGCCACGTGAAGATCACCAGAGAACCAAGGACCAAGGACCTTCCTTAAGAGACAACAGAGAGAGAAAGCCTTTCCCGAGAGCTAGTGCCCTGAATTCAGACTTCTAGCCTCTTAAATTGAGAAAATAAATTTTGTTCATTAAAGCCACCCACTTGTGGTATTTCTGTTATAGCAGCACTAGATAACTAAGGCTAGTTCTTTACAACCAGTAAAATTGCCTCCTCTAGCATATAAAACCTGTACCTTGGTGAAATATATAGTGAGTACAAGCCTTTGATGTTAATATTTACCCCAAACTTGTAAAAATTTCTTGACCTTTTTTGTTTTAGAGCAAAATCAATTATTCCTCCTGTGAAAAATGAAATGATTAATTTTTTGCCTCCCTCTTTTTGATGATTCTTTCATGTGAAGAAGTTTGCATTAAAGAGGAATGGTGTCATAGTTATCACCAAAATGAATATTTCAGGATCTATCCTGAAGTGCAAAACTGTCAGTGATAGGATAATACACATACACCCACAAGGAAGACCAGTTAATATGACTATTATTCAAATTTACACACCAACCACCAATGTCAAAGATGAAGAAATTGAAGATTTTTACCAATTTTTGCAGTCTGAAATTGATAAAACACACAATTAAGATGCATTGATAATTACTGATGATTGGAATGTGAAAGTTGGAAACAAGGAAGAAGGATTGGTGGTTGGAAAAAATGGCCTCAGTGATAGAAAAGACACTGAAGATTGCAAGATGGAATTTTGCAAGACCAATGACTTATCCATTGCAAATACCATTTTTAAATAACATAAATGGCAACGACACATAGCCCTTGCCGGATGAAATACAGAGGAATCAAATCGACTATATCTGTGGAAAGAGAAGATGGAGAAGCTCAATATTGTCAGTCAGAACAAGGCCTGGGCTGACTGCGGAACAGACCATCAATTGCTTATATGCAAGTTCAAGTTCAAGCTGAGGAAAAAAAAAAGTTTATAAGAGTCAAAATACGACCTTGAATATATCCCGCCAGGAGTTACAGACCATCTCAAGCATAGATTTGATGCTCTGAACAATAATGACCAAACACTAGATGAGTTGTGGGATAACATCAAGGATATAATACATGAAGAAAGCAAAAGGTCATTAAAAAACAGAAAAGATAAAAATGGATGTCGGAAGAGACTTTGAAAATTCCTCCTGAATGTAGAACAGCTAAAGCAAAAGGAAGAAATGATGAAAAAAGGAATAGAACAGATTTCAAAGGGCAGCTCAAGAAGACAAAGTAAAGTAACAAAATGTACAAAGACCTGGAGTTAGAAAACCAAAAGGGAAGAATACACTCAGTATTTCTCAAGCTGAAAGAACTGAAGAACAATTTCAAGGCTCGAGTTGCAACATTAAAGGGTTCTATGCACAAAAGCCGAGCAAAATATTGAACAATGCAGGAAGCATCAAAAGATGATGAAAGGAATACAGAAGAGTCACTGTATCCAAAAGAATTGGTCAACATTCAACCATTTCAGGAGATAGCATATGATCAAGAACTGATGGTATTGAAGGAAGAAGTTCAAGCTGCACTGAAGGCATTGGTGTGAAACAAGGCTTCATGAATTGACAGAATACCAACTGAGATGTTTCAACAAACAGACACAGCACTGGAAGGGCTCACTTGTCTATGCCAAGAAACTTAGAAGACAACTGCCTGGCCAACCAACTGGAAGAGATCCATATTTTTGCCTTTTCTAAAAGAGGTGATCCAATGGAATGCAGAAATTATCAAACAATATTATTAATATCACACTCAAGTAAAATATTGCTGAACATAATTAAAAATCAGTTGTAACAGTACATCTACAGGGCACAGCCAAAAATTGAAGCCAGATTCAGAAGAGGACATGGAACAAAGGATATCATGGCCTTCATGGATTGATTTATGTCCCCCCAAAAATGTGTGTATCAATTTGGCTGGGCCATGATTTCCAGCATTGTTTGTCCTCCATTTTGTGATTGTAATTTTATGTTAAGATTAGGGTGGGACTGTAACAACACCCTTACCCAGGTCACAGCCCTCATCCAATGTAAGGGGAGTTACCCTAGGGTGTGGCTTGTACCACCTTTTATCTCTCAAGAGATAAAAAAGCAAGGGAAGCAAGCAAAGAGTTGGGGACCTCATATCACCAAGAAAGCAGCACCAGGAGCAGAGTGCATCTTTGGACTTGGGGGTCCTTATGCCTGAGAAGCTCCTCAACCAGAGGAAGACTGGTGACAAGGAATCTTTCTCTAGAGCAGACAAAGAAAGAAAGCCTTCCCCTGGAGCTGACCCCCTGAATTTGGACTTGTAACCTACTAGACTGTGAGTGAATAAATTTCTCTCTGTTAAAGCCATCTGCCTGTGGCATTTCTGTTAAAGCAGCACTAGATAACTAAGACAATGGCTGATGTCAGATGGATCATGGCTGAAAGCGGAGAAAAAGAAGTTTACCTGTGTTTTTTTGACTATGCAAAGGCATCCGACTGCGTGGATCATAACAAATTATGGATAACATTGTGAAGAATGGGAATTTTAGAACACTTAATTGTGCTCATATGGAATCTGTACATATACCAATAGGTAGTTGTTCGAACAGAGTAAGTAGATAGTGTGTGGTTTTAAATCAGGAAAGGTGTGTGTCAGGGTTGTATCCTTTCACCATATTCAGTCTGTATACTGAGCAAATAATCTGATAAACTGGGCTATATGAAAAAGAACAGGGCACCCGGATTGGAGGAAGGCTTATTAACAATCTGTGATATACAGATGATATAACCTTGCTTGTTGAAAGTAAAGAGGGCTTGAAGTACTTGCTGATGAAGATCAAAGACCACAGCCTTCATTATGGATTACTCCTCAACATAAAGAAAACAAAAATCCTCACAACTGGACCAATAGCAACAACATAATAAACAGAAAAAGACTGAAGTTGTCAAGGATTTCATTTTACTTGGATACACAATCAACGCCCATGGAAGCAGCAGTGAAGAAATCAAGCAACATATTTGTATCGGGCAAATCTGCTACAAAAGACCTCTTTAAAGTTTTAAACAGCAAAGATGTCACTGAAGGACTAAGGTACACCTGATTCAGGCCATGGTATTTTCAATTGCTTCATATGCATGCGAAAGCTGGAGAATGGATAAGGTCAGATCGAAGAAGAACTGATGCCTCTGAATTACCGTGTTGGTGAAGAATACTGACTGTCAGAAGAACGAATAAATCTGTCTTGAAAAAAATACAGCCAGAGTGCTCCTTGGAAACAAGGATGGTGAGACTTTGTCTCAGGTACTTTAGACACGTTATCAAGAGGATCCAGTCCGTGGAGAAGGACATCATGCTTGGAAAAGTAGAGGGTCAGCAAAAAAGAGGAATACCCTCAACGAGATGGATTGACATAGTGGCTGCAACAATGGGCTCAAACATAACAAAAATTGTGAGGATGGTATAGGGCCGGCAGTGTTTCATTCTGTTGTATAAAGGGTTAGAACTGACTCGATGGCACCTAAAAACAACAACAATGAATTTTCCATTCTTAATCCAGTATTGAAGGTCATCTCCCTTTAAAGTATGAAAGAACTTAGAAATGATCAAGGTGAGTTGTTTATTATTATTTTTGTTGTGTATTTTCTGAGGATTACTGAACACAGGGTTTTTACATTAACAATCAAATTACCGTCTATGATTTTTTTCCTCTACCCACTGCCATTTTATCGATTTCAAATCATAGCGACTATATAGGACAGAGTAGAACTGCCCCGTAGCGTTTCCAAGGAGCAGCTGGTGGATTCAAACTTGGTTAGCAGCCGAGTTCTTAACCACTGCACAACCAATAAGTCTATTCTACTTATGTATTACAAAATTAGGCATTTGCAATATCCAGGGAAGAATGGTAATTCTGTCAACATGAGGCAGGTGGTGGGCCACATGGTGTTCCAGGACAGGAAAAGATAACAAAATTAAACAATGAAATAATGATCCATCACTGTGGCAGAGGAGCAAAGATTCAGCTGATATAAACAAATGCTGGATTAAAAAAAAAAAAAACACTATGAGAACAGAACTGGGCTTCTTAGAACAAAGGTTTCAGTAGATAATTGACTCACGTACATGAGAAAGTATGTGGTGGGAGTGTGGAACAAAATACTAGATAAAAATGAATGTTTTCTGGAAGTGACTCACATGCATGAATTTAATGTGAATGGGCGTGGTAGCCCCTTAAGTGGTACAACCATCTTACTCATCTTTGTCCTATTAGTCCCTGCGTGTTAAAATGTTTATTGAAGGAAGAAAAGAATGAATTAAAGAATACAACTAAGTTTCAAAATGAGAAGCTACCAATGATTGGGTTACCAATGATTGGGTTAATAAAACACTGGCAGTTGCTCAATTTTTAGTCAAGCTCCTGTTGGGGATTTTTTTTTTTTTTTTTTGGTTACAATTTTATCCTTACTTCTATTGAAACACCAAATTTAGGAATAAGAGTAGTAATATATTAAAATTGGCATTTGGATCATCCACTGCATTAAAAATTCCATATTACTGCAATAAGATTACTAAAAACCCACTGCCATCGACTCGATTCTGATTCATAGCAACCCTATAGGACAGAGTAGAACTGTCCCGTAGAGATTCCAAGGAGTGCCTGGAGGATTTGAACTGCTGATCTTTTGGTTAGCAGTCATAGCATTTAACCACTACGCCAAGATTAGGTATTAGTTTTCTACTGCTGAGTAAGACATGGTCAAAAACTTAGCGGCTTAATGCCATTTCTGGAGGTTGCAAGTCAGGGTAAGGCTCAGTTGGATTCTCTCCTTAGGGTACCATGAGACTAAAATCAAGGAGTCAGCCAGTGCTGTGTCCTCATCTAGAATGAAATCCTCTTCCAAGCTCATTCAGGGTGTTGGAAGAGTCCCATACGTTTGGGTTGTAGGACTGAGGTCCCCACTTTCTTGATGGCTGTCAACTGGGGGGACATTCTTGGCTCTTAGTTTGCCTGCAGTTTTGTGCCATGTGGTCCTCTCTACAACATAATAGTGTGTTCTGTCAAGGTCAGTAGGAGTAGTCACCGCATCTTAGCATCTCTCTGACATTGTCTGTCCGTGACCATGGAATCCTCTTTTAAAAGGGTTAGTAAGAAGTGAGCAGCTATTAACGGTGATGGAAAATCTGGCAAAAGATACTGTTGATGGCTGCACAACATGAATATAATTGGTGAACTGAATTGTACATGTAAAAATGTATAACTGGCATATATATATATATATAAACAATAAAAACAAATAGATTAAAAAGGAGGCCTCATTTAATTTGTATGGACCCACCCAGGATAATCTCCCTTTTAATTAACTAACTCAAAATAAATCGTGCACTCAAGGTGAGGAGCTTATTCAAGGTGTGTACACCAACACCAGGAGATAAGAATATTTGAGTCACCTCAGAATTCTGCCGATCACAGTCTACTCTCTGGCCCCCAAGCCTTCCCTCTCAAATGCATGATACAGTCACACCTTACCTAGGTTCTCAAGAGTATCATGCCATTACAACATCAACTCAAAGTCTAAAATTTTATGTAAATCTTATCCTCTCAATGTCCAAAATTTCTCTATCTAAATCATCTGAATCTGGTAAGGGTGAGGTTCCTGAGTGCAATCCTTCAAAAAAGTCTTGAAGTACAGCATCTGAGGTACAATTCTTCGCCATGTGATAACCCATGAAACTAAAGAGACAAATTACCTGCCCCCAAGATTCTAATACACGATGGTGGGACAGGCACAGAGTAATAGTTACAGACATTCCAGTTAAAAAAAAGGGGTGTATGGCAGACAAAAAGGGGTCACTTGTCCATGATAGTTTTGAGATTAAGCAGGGTAAACGTTGGATTTTTTTTTTTTTTTTTAATTGTGTTTCAAGTTCTGGAAATAATTCTCTGTGGTTTTCAACCCTTGACTCAAGCTTCTTCCTCTGTCCTCTGAGTCATCTTTTCTTTGTTTTTTTATTTTTAATTTAATTTTTTTTCCTTTTTCACGAAAGGTAGCATATGTTAGCCACTGAATGGTCTTCTCAGATTGCTCCCTGCCATTAGAATTTGGGGGTTCCAACACCACCTTTTTGTTTTGTACCCTCTGTCGCTTTCAGTCCAAGATGGCAGTGTTTCTGCTGAAATAACTTTCTCAATAATTTTGGGGGCCTTTCTTGGGCTTGACTGGATTTTTCTCCATTAGACAAAAGCCAAAGCCCTGGTGGTGCATGGGCTAAAGCACTTGGCTGCTAACCAAAAAGGTCAGCGGTTTGAACCGACCAGCCGCTCCACAACTTCCATAAACATTACAGCCTTGGAAACCTATACGGTAGTTCCACTCAGTCCTGTAGGGTCACTATGAGTCAGAATCAATTCAATGGCCTTGGATGTGGTACTGGGTTTTAGACAAAAGCTGCACCTACAATTTTTTTTGGTATAATCTTTTTTCTATCCTTGGCTCCTGCTGAGATGGGTGCCCTTAAGTGTCCTTAATCCTCCTTGCTCCTCTAGTTTAATTTAGAAGATCTGTAAGGCACAACTTTATTATCTTGGAAGGGTCTTTTTGTTACAGAACACCCTTTTTTTATGTTTCTGAGGCTTTAGCAAAAGATTGTAGTATTACATACTCGACTTTTTCTCTATACCACATTTCCAGCAGTCATTTCTGGCTTTTAGCATCTTTTGCCATCTGGAGAGGCTGAGAATTTTCAAAATCATACAGTCTTAACTTTTTTGTGTTTAATAGTTCTTCTCTCTTTCTCTGCTTTCATTTTACTATAAATCTAAAAACACCAAACCCGTTGCCGTTAAGTCCCTTCGGACTCATAGTGATCCTATAAGACAGAGTAGAACTTCCTCATAGGGTTTCCAAGGAATGGGTGGTAGATTCCAACTGCCGACATTTTGGCTCGCGCCAAGCTCTTAACCACTGAGCCACCAGGGCTCTCATTTTACTATGCACAGCAAGAAGAAACTAGAGCACGCCTTCACACTTTTCTCAGTAATCTCCTTAGCAATATAGCCACGCATGTCTTTTAGGAGTTCTGCCTGCCACGTGCATGCAGGACAGAATTTTGCTAAGCTTTCTGCCACTAAAAAACCAGAAGTCCGCTTGCTGCAGTTTCTAATAACATGTTCCCTGCTTCCTTCAGAGCCCTCACTGGCAGTACCCTCCAAGTCCAGATTTCTACCATCTGTTCAAAACAATTTAGACTTTTTCTGTTGTGCTCGTCAAAATTCCTCCAACCTCTGCCCACTGCCCAATCCCAAAGCTGCTCACCATTTTAGGTCTTTACTATGGCAGCACCTCAGTTTCCAGTACTAAAATCTGTACTAGTTTTCTATGGCTGTGTAACCAATAACTACAAACTTAGTACATTAAAACAACATCCATTTACTCTCTCACTTTTTCTGCAGATCAGAAGTCTAGGAACTAGATTCTCTGCTCAGAGTCTCACAAGGCTGCAAACAAGGTGTTGGTAGTGGCTGTGGTATTCACCTGGGTTCAAAATCCTCTTCCTAGCACACTTCAGTTGTTGCCAGGATTCAATTGTATGAAGGAGGTTTCCCATTTTCTTACTAGCCACTGGCCAGGAACTTCTCTCAACTCCTAGAGGCCACTCCTCCAGGGGATAAGCAGTTTACAACACTGCTGTTTCCTTGCCTCCTCCAGGCCAGCTGTCTCTCTGACTGATACTTCACCTTATTTTAGAAAGATCACCTGATTAGGTCAGGCCCACCCAAGACAGTCTCCCTTTTGATTAACTCAAGGTCATTATTTGTACTCACAAAGTAATCTTGGGAATACAATGCAACATTATAATGGAATGATATGCCAATATATTCACTAGATCTGCCTTGCTTCAGGGTAGGGGGTTACTTCTGGTTCATCTCAGAATTCTGCCTTCCACAGATTACTTCACCTCAATTTTTCTTTGAACTTCACTGTTAGAGCATGTATATTCATTTATTTATCTTAAATAAACCTACAGCTTAGGCTTAATATTCTTTTTTCAAAAATTAATGTGTAACCAGACACATCATCTCATTGTAGAAAATTAATGTAAACAATTTTCCCACAACCAGAAAGTAGAAAGTTAGTTTTCATTTCCTTCTACTTGCAGGTCTGTGCAGAAATATGTTACTCATTAATTAGGTGTTAAGTCACTGAGAAGGTGTCGTGTAAAGTGAGAAAAGAAGAGCAGCTGAAGGTAGAACTTTCGAGGCCAGAACAAGGGATCACTGTGTTACTCATTCCATTCCTGTCACCACAAATTCACGTTTCAAAGAACAAACCACACTGCTCATAAAATCGGGCAGGTAGCTCAACCTGAGCAAGCATATCTCAGTAAATTCTTCATTACTTTCCATATTAGAGATCAGTTGCAATTGTTATAAGGGTTCATGTATAATAAATAGATTCAAAATTAAAATTATACTAACTGACTCAATTTTCTTTTTTAAAGTAGATGATTCATTAGAACACATCAGAGTCATTATAATCAATACTTTATTTTTTATTGTAAGTGTGTTGAACTACTGGTTAATTACTGAAGGGTCAGTAGAATACCAGATGACTCAGAGTTTAATATTATTCAGAAACATAGCTTATGTTCAAGCTTTGGTATTTCCAGATTCTGTATTTCCAAACTACTTAATACCTTACCAAAACAAAAAAAACAAACCCTGTGCCATCGAGTCGATTCTGACTCATAGAAACCCTATAGGACAGAGTAGAACTGCCCCATAGAGTTTCTAAGGAGCACCTGGCGGATTTGAACGGCCGACCCTTTGGTTACCAGCCATAGCACTTAACAACTACGCCACCAGGGTTTCCACTTAATACCTCGGTATAGGAAAACACTTCCTTTCAGTTCCTTATTTCCTATTGTAACAAGAACACTTCAAATGATCAATAGCTTTGTAGGTAGTCATGTAAATAGGCAATACTGTATGCTTAGGTTTTTGGTGTGTGCCATTGGTGTCAAGTTGATTCCAAATCATAATCACCTATATGACAGAGTAGAACTACCTCATAGGGTTCCTAGGAGGTGATATTTATGGGAGAAGATTGCCAGGTCTTTCTCCAGTGGAGCTGCTGGTGAGTTCGAACCACCGACCTTTCAATTAGCAGCTGAGCATTTAACCATTGTCTCACCAGGGCAACCTTAAGCAGCATCACTAAAATAAAAAAAAGTACGATTTCAATAATCTATACAAGAATTATCTAATATATCGCTTATTTATCTTCAATTGGATTCCTTCTTCTTTATTCACAAGTAGTATGTTTCCAGGCTGATTCTTACTAATTTACATTGCTCTGTGATTCAAGAAAGCAAATTATGATGGCAAATGTGTCTTATGATTAGTCTCAGGATATACTTAAATGTAAATCATCCTTCTTAGAGAATATAAGCCAAAATTCCTACTTACAATTAGTTTTTTCCCTCTCTTTTGGATGACTCATATGTGTGCTCTACTCCAATGGGAAAGTTGTTTCAGAGTGGACTGAGCATTCTGAGTAATTCAAATTCAAAATAAAAAGGCTATATAACCTAATAAAAGAAGAAAGTGTCCCTTTGGTGATAATATCGGTGGTTTGTGCTGTCCTGAGATTTAAATGTTGCTCTGTAGGATAAATGAGGATATTATTCTTCTCAAGTAAACTTTTCTAGCAGCAGCCACCAGCAGTGTGATACCTTTAATTGGGCAGTAATCTCTAGTGGAGTTGAGAAAAGGTGAAGATGAAACGTTAGTTAAGTTAGCAGGGGCAGCCATATGATATTTATGGGAGCAACATAGGGAGGAAGCATCTCTCAGGCCTCAGGTGTGGATAGATACTTCTCCTTTTCAGTGTTTTTATGATTTCCCCATTACTAATATTAGGGCTTTTTTTTTTTTTTTTTTTTGGTTGCAAATATTGGCATTTAATTCAGCCTTCATAAAATGTTTCTAATGTCCTTGTGAAACCTAAAAATCTGATAACCTTCATAATAAGACCTTTAAACCTCCCTTATACTTTCATTATTTCCCTCTTCTGTAATTCATTCAGATAAAAATACAAAAACATGATTTGCGACCAGACTTAATGGTCTGAGACTAGAAGAATCCTGGCGGTCATTGTCCCCAAACCTTCTGTTGGCCCAGGACAGGAACCATTCCCAAAGACAACTCATCAGACATGGAAGGGACTGGACAATGGGTTGGAGAGAGATGCTGATGAAGAGTGAGCTACTTGTATCAGGTGGACACTTGAGACTGTGTGGGCATCTCCTGTCTGGAGGGGAGATAGGAGGGTAGAGAGGGTTAGAAACTGGCAAAATGGTCACGAAAGGAGAGACTGGAAGGAGGGAGCGGGCTGATTCATTAAGGGGAGAGTAAATGGGAGTACGTAGTAAGGTATATATAAGCTTACATGTGACAGACTGACTTGATTTGTAAACTTTCACTTAAAGCACAATAAAAATTATTAAAAAAAATATGATTTGCAAGTCATCATGGATTAAATTGTGTCCCCCAAAAGGATACACTGAAGTCTTAAACTCTGTACCTGTGTGACCTTGTTAGGAAATCGGGATTTTCTTTTGTCCTCAGTTAAATCAAACAAGGTCATACCAGCATAGGGTAGGTCCTAGTTCTAATCACCTGAGTGGTTTCTTATAAAAGGAAAGAACAGACAAAGAGTCACATACAAAGGGGCAGACAAATACTATGGAACAAGAGAGCCAGATGCATCTATAAGCAACCAAGAAACGCTAAGGACTGCTGGCTATCTAGGAGATAACCATGGAACAGTTCCTCTCTCAAAGCCCCCAGAAGGAATGGCCGAGACTCTGATTTGGACTTCTAGCCTCCAGAACTGTAAGAAAATAAATTTCTGTTCTTCAAAGCCACTCACTTTGTGGTATATTGTTATGGCAGCCCCAAGAATCTAAGACACAAGGATATTCGAGTTTGCGTGTTTTTAGTCCCCAGATAGTAGTATGTTCCAGAATAGATGTCCCTCGTGATAATTTTACTTTAGTCTTATACTTGTGGTCATGTGAACAAAGCATGCTATATATATTATCGCATGTAATAATATGTAAGCCTAATATGCCATAGATGAGGACAGAATAATCAAGTTTGGTTTGTAGAGCACTTAAAACAATGCTGACATATATGATCAATGCATAAATGTTAACCTATTTTCCTCCTCATCAACATCATCCTTATCATCATCATCATCATCTTTAGGAAACAGGGGCTTCTGTCTATTCCTTCAAAAGAAGCAAAGCTATACAGAACAGAATGTGTAAGTTCGGGAGTCAGGACTTAAGTCCTTTCCTCAGTTCTGTCAATGGGACATTAAGTGTGAGCTTTTCGTTTAACTTCCCTGGGACATGTTTCTTTCTGTTTGAGGGACTGAAATAGATGGTCTTTAAACAGTTCCCCAACTCCCCAAAATATCCTATGATCCTAAGACAAAAACATTTTGACAGATATCAGATTATTAAATACCATCTAAGCACTCCCCAACTCTTTGACAGGAATACTACTTAATAAATATGGCAGAGCCAAGGAAGATATCAAGATGGTTTCTTACAATTTGAGTAAGACAAAACTGACCACTTCTTTCGTATTTATCCCATATACACATATTAATCATGTCTGTATGCCTCCCAACAACAATAAACAAAGCAATGCACAGTCTCCCTAAGCTGCTAATATTTAATAAGACAACACCATCTGAGGAATTTGAAACTGCCTCTAATCTATCAAATAAATAGAGTTTCCTTGTTTTCTTACTAAGGACCCCGAAAATGATTGTCAATCTCCCATTTTTTGGTAGAAGACTTTGTCGAAGTCCACTCCTTCCTGTTTTGAAAATTCCACATTTTGTCAGGAATACCTGGATTTCAGTACACGAAGACTTAGTCTACACCCACATACATCATCAGAGACTGTCTTAGATGTTAGGTTCATAATAGTAGAATCCTGCACATATCTTAGCCTATGCAGAAAAAACATCATATCAATACCATAAAGGCAGCATGGCACAGAGGATAAATGTGTTTTGGCTGAAGCTTATTGTAAGTTTCTGAGTTTGGGCAATCACTACAAACACCGTTGTACCAGGCATCACTCAAACACCAGTGATAGATCGGATCATCCACTGTGCAGGAGCATGAAAGTGAGATGCTCTTTTTCCCTAGAGAGGAAGAATAGCCCGTTTCTTCTGGATTGCTCATTTAAAAGTTCATCCACTTGAATGGCTTCCAGAGATCATTTAGTCACATGAATTAGGACTATCTTTTAACTCAGTTATATTAGGAACAGACATATTTCTAACGTAATATACAGGTTTCTAAGGACTTACAGAACTGAAACATCTTAGAATGGAAAACGATTTCAGTGGTTATCCATCCTATCCCTTAGCCAATATAGATGATTCCCCTAAACCATATTCATAACAGACAATAACTCATTGTCAACTGAATCACCTCACTATCCAGAGTTTATATCCTCCATAATCATCCATTCCATTTTTTAAGTCACAGCTCCTATGAGCTAGACATTTTTTTCCCTAAATTGCACTCAAATGTTTCCCTATAATTTCAAGCATTTATCTCATCTTCCAGACATTAATCCTTTATCACCCAGTTTAATCTAAGGTACTTATCACATTTAAACAAAAACAATTATCTCTAAAATAAACATCTCTTCTTCTTTTGCCTTTTCTCATGATTACACATGTTTCTGCATACTGGTTAGCCTCTTCCAATTAATTACCCTTCTCCTTATTAATAATACCCAGAACAGAAGACACCACGTCATTTGCATTTTGATCAGTACAGCTTCCAATCAGACTAACAGTTTTTTTTTTTTTCCTTTAAGGTGTTTACTGCACTTTCCTTAATACAACTGCTTAAAATAGTTCTGCCATTATAACAAAAGTACTGGCTCTGATTGAGTTTGGATGAAATAAAACCTTAAGAATTCCTAGGAGTCCAGGTTCTTATATACTACTATTTGTAGTTGATTTCCGAAATGTAAAAGTTTGAATGTGAAAGTTGGAAACAAGGAAGAAGGTTTATTAGTTGGAAAATATGGCTTTGGTGATAGAAACAAAGTCAGAGATCACATAACAGAATTTTTTCAAGACCAACGACTTATTCATTGCAAATACCTTTTTTCAACAACATAAATAGCAACTATATACATGAACCTTGCCATATGGAATACATAGGAATCAAACCAAGTACATCCGTGGAAAGAGATGATGGAGAAGCTCAATATCATCGGTCAGAACAAGGCCAGGCGTCAACTGCAGAACAGACCATTAATTGCTCATATGTAAGTTCAAGTTGAAGCTGAAGAAAATTACAAGAAATTGATGAGAGCCAAGTACGAACTTGAGTATATCCCAACTGAATTTAGAGGCCATCTTAAGAATACATATGACACATTGAATACAAACGACTGAAGACCAGATGAGTTGTGGGAGGACATCATAAATGAAGGACGCAAATGCTCATTTAAAAAAAAAAAAAAAAACAGGAAAGAAAGAAAAGACCATAATGGATGTCAGAAGAGACTCTGAAACTTGCTCTTGAACTCTGAGTAGCTAAAGCAAATGGAGGAAGTAATGAAGTAAAAGAGCTGAACAGAAGATTTCAAAGGGCAGCTCAAAAAGACAAAGTATTGCAATGCAATTATGAAAAGGAATGGAGTTAGAACACCAAAAGGGAAGAACACATTTAGCATTTCTCAAGCTGAAAGGACTGAAGAAAAAAATCAATGCTCGAGGTGTGATAATGATGGATTCTAAGGTTGCTAGCCAAAAGGTCAGCAGTTTGAATCCACCAGGCACTCCTCAGAAATCCTACGGGGCAGTTCTACCCTGTCCTATAGGGTTGCTATGAGTTGGAACCAACTTGACAGCAACCAGTTTGGTTTTTGGTTTACAGGCAAAATATTGAATGACACAGGAAGCATCAAAAGAAGTTGGAAAGAATATAGAGAGTTACTGTACAAAAAGGACTAGGTGACATGCAATGATTTCAGGAGGTAGCATAGGATCAAGAATTGATGGTAATGAAAGAAGAAGTCCAAGCTGTGCTGAAGGCATTGGCGAAAAGCAAGCATCCAGGAATTGACAGAATACAAATTGAGATGTTTCAACAAATGGATGCAGCACTGGAAGTGCTCACTTGTCTATGCCAAGAAATTTGGAAGGTAGCTGTCTAGCCAACCAACTGGAAGAGATATACATTTGTGCCCATTCCAAAGAAAGGTGGTCTAATGGAATGTGGAAATTATCGAACAATATCATTACTATCACATTCAAGTAAAATTTTGCTGAAGATATTTCAAAAGCAGTTGCAGCAGTACATGGACAAGGAACTGCCAGAAATTCAAGCCAGAATCACAAGGGGACGAGGAACAAGGTCTAGCATTGCTCATGTTAGATGGATCCTGGCTGAAAGCAGTGAATACCAGAAGGATGTTTACCTGTGTTTTATTGACTATGCAAAGGCATTTGACTGTGTGGATCATAACAAGTTATGGATAGTATTGCAAAGAATGGGCTCCAGGACACTTACTTGTGCTCATGTGGAACATGTACATAGACTAAGAGGCAGTCTTTCAAAGAGAACAAGGGGATATTGCATGGTTTAAAATCAGGAAATATATTCATCAAGGTTATATCTTTTCACCATACTTACTCAATCTGTACACTGAGAAAATAATCTCAGAAGTTGGACTATATGAAGAAGAATGTGGCATTAGGAGTGAAGGAAGACTCATTAATGACTTGTGATATGCAAATTGACACAGCCTTGCTTGCTGAAAAGGAAGGGGGCTTGAAGCATTTACTGATGAAGATCAAAGACTAAAGCCTTCAGAACAGATTACACCTCAATATAAAGAAAACAAAAATCCTGACAACTGGACCATAAGCAAAGTCATGATAAATGGAAAAAATGTTGAAGTTGTCCAGGATTTCATTTTACTTGGATCCACAATCAATGCCCACAATCAAGAAATCTAACAATGTATGGCATTGAGCAAGTCTGATGCAAAAGACCTCTTTAAAGTGTTAAAAATCAAAGATGTTACTTTGAGGACTAAGGTGTGCCTGACCTAACCCATGGCATTTTCAATTGCCTCATATACATGCAAAAGCTGACCAATGAATAAGGAAGACTGAAGAAGAATTGATGCCTTTGAATTACCACGTTTGCAAATAATATTGAAAATACCACAGACTGCCAGAAGAACATGTTATCAGAAGGGACTAGTCCCTGCAGAAGGACATCATATTTGGTAAAGCAGATGGTCAGTACAAAAAAGGAAGAACTTCAACAAGATGGACTGACACAGTGGCTGCAATAATGGGCTCAAACATAGCAAAGACTGTAACGATGGCGTGGGAGGGGCTGGGCAGTGTTTAGTTCTGTTGTAGGTAGGTCGCTATGAGTTGGAACTGACTTGAAAGCACCCATTAACAACAACAACAATAAGACTACATATTTTTTGCATTTATCCCGTTATATTTGATGATGTAGTTTTGGCTTAAAAAAATGCAGATCTTTGCGATATTTTTAAATATTTATTATTTCATCTTTCATATTGGCCAGCCCTTGCATATTTGTATTATTTAAATTACAAGAGTCAAAGTACAACCTCGAGTATATCCCACCTGGATTTAGAGACCATCTTTAAATTACATAGGAGCTCTCAATATACTATTATCCATGCCTGATAATAATATTGAATAAATTACAGTGCCCTGCAACCCTTCACCAAAGATATCATTCACTGGGGATAATAGTTAAATCAGCAATGAAAACACCAAACATGCTTTTAGTGTGAATTTCTTCACTCAAGAAAATGACAAGTTTTTTTTTTTTTTTGCCAAATGCCTTACTGAAATAAAGATGTACTACCTCTAACCTTTCAAACAACTACAGAAATGAAGGCATAGATAGCAACACACCATTCAAGTCTGACAGGAAGCTGGGAGAGATATTTAACGTACCAGATGATAGTGTCAAGATTTCAACAGACTGAGTGGTATTCAGAGCCTTAGAATTCTCCAGCTGGGTAATGAGAGAGGCATTTACAGCTCTAAAATACTTATTTATTACATGGAAGATTTAACACATTAACCATTTATTATTTTTTTTTAATAAATGTATTATCTGCTTGCTACTGACAAAATAAATTTGAAATTTCAAAAATATTATATGGTGATTTTTATTTAAACAAAAATAAATACATAGTTGCAAAACATGAGATGTTGATTCCTTAAAGCTGAATGTCTTAGGCTTCTTTCTCATTGGCATGAATTTGGAAAACATGAAATACTCTGGGTTTCTAAAGAACATTCCAAATATATCTATTAATATGACTCATTATTTGTTAGAACACAATTTTCTAAAATTGCTAGGCTTTGCACATAACTCTGAGTATCACCCTTTGTTCCATTTTAGATATTTTCTAAAACTTTTTCTGTTGACTGTCTTCCCAAGCAATTCTCTCTCTCTTCCTATTTTAATGGAAACCATAGCCACTGTCCTATTTGACCTAAGGGGAACTGCAAGAGAAGCTTACTAAAAAGAACCTATCAAATACGTTTATGCAGGTTTTTAAGATTTAAACTCAAGCTTCATGAGAAGCTGCTGTATCAGTTTCATAGGCTTCATAAGAACTAAACCAAAGACAAACGGAATGCATCATCTCCCAGTTGCATAGTGCAGACTGTGATAAGCATGGCCATGATGTATATGCTGAAATAAGTGATCAAAATATAGTACGAACTCTTTTCTGCCACTGGATCAAAAAGGAAGGAAAGGGAATGGCAGTGATTTCAACACCTTATTAAGGGACAGCCTGCCGTGCTCGAACTGCATGAATAAAACACCATTCACAGTTCATGAGACTTACATCCTAGGATACACTTAAAGGACAAAGGGGCATGTGCAGAGAGTCTTACGTTCTTGAAAGGACGTGAAGAGCATTTGAAAGCGACTGTTTCGACTGCCTTCATCTGCCCACATGCGGATCACCCCGAGACCAGTGCGTAGCATCACGTCGTTGGCCACCGTACTGCAGAACTTGGCTTTCAAGTCCTCCACGGAGCTGCTGCCATCATACACAGCCACAAAATTCCTTTTGCATTCATTGGAGTTCTGCATCTCGTAGTCCAAGAACCGTAAGTAGATCTGTAAGACAATCACAAAGGTAAAATGGTTTCCCCACATCAAAATGAGACAATGACTCAGTAAGTACCATACTTCTTTCTCTTTGTTGGGCTCACAAGACAGTCTTGATTGCAATCAGCCTTATTAATTTTTTTCCCGTGTGGATATAATCACATACAAATGCAGAAAAACTTAGGCTTAACTTTTTTTTTCCTAGTGTTATTATCCTTTCTTTTTTTTTTTTTTACCATTTCCCACAATTTTTTACCCAAACAATCTTTATGCCTTCTCTTAACTTATTTGGGGTCAGCTATTCATTTGGCAAATATATGCACTTTAAAAAAATTTTGATCACAATACATGTGTTTTACATATTTCTGACACATTCCTGTAAAGTGTCAGAATGACTTCCATTTATTTACAAAAGTATGTGTAAATAAATAATTTGTATTAACACCAAAGAGAAACAAATATGGTATCCAGTAAGTAGTCTGTGATTTCAGTTTGGTTACTTATTTCACATAAATGTACTGCCTCATTTTGAGATCAGGTGTATTAAACTAAGGGCAGAGAAAGTCAAAGACTATTCTCACCATAGCACAGTATTATTAAGGTAACTCTACAAAAAGAAAATTAAATTAACCTTTAGTGACTACGAGGTGCAGCACAACTTACTTTATATGCTATTTTTTTAACAACTCTAAAAAAAAAATTTTTTTTTTTATACAGTAGCTCATTTTATTGCTGTAAGCAGATGAGGATATTCAGACTCAAAGAAATGGTATAAATAGGAAATTACACATCAAGTCTAACCCCCTATTCCATAGTCTTTCCAAGATATGACACTAATTCAGACATATTTGTTTTATAATCAACAGACATTTGACTTTGTACCAATGTGCTTTCAAAATCCCATGCAACTGATTCAAACAAAAGACAAGTCTGTAAAACAGACTTGTGTCCACTCATCTATCCATTCAACGATGTCTAGGGCTTCTTACATTGTACCAGGTGCTGGTGATACAATGGAGAACCAAAGGGAATGAGAGCCAGTGCTGAAAATAAGTGTCAGTTAAATCATGACACAAAGATATAATGTAAAACTGTGAGAGGTTATATGAAGTAAAAAAAACAAAAAAACAACAACAAAAAAAAACACGTACTACAAGAGGGTATTCAGAAAGATTCTGAAAGAAAGCACTCATAATACAGATATCTCCTAAGCATCTTATTTTTTTTTTACCCTAAATGCCTGTGTGCTATTTGCTCTTAAACTCAATTCTTTTTTTGTAAAAACAGACACAAAACTGAAGACATGCATTCATTTTTAAAGTCGTCTTTATCATTACTCTACATGCAATTTCCTTATTTATTTCAAAAACTGTGACTCTCTTAAAAAATTTTTTTACCAGATACTGTGTCTGCCTTATAATTTAAATTTTACTATTTCAATTTAAAAAACCTTCTCTAACGGTAAGACAGTACAAAGTACTGGGAAGCCAGCACAACTTGTACAAGGCAAGGTCATGGAAGCTCTGTAGACACATCCAAACTCCCTGAGGGACCAAATTACTGGGCTGAGGGCTGTGGGGACCATGGTCTCAGGGAATATCTAGCTCAATTAGCATAACATAGTTTATAAAAAAATGTTCTACCTTCTACCTTGGTGAGTAGCATTTGGGGTCTAAAAAGCCAGTCAGTGGCCATCTAAAATACTCCACACTGGTCTCAGCCCTTCGGGAGGAAGGGACAATGAAGAAAACTAAAAATACAAGGGAAAGATTAGTCCAAAGGACTAAGGAAACACATCTACCATTGCCTCCACTAGACTGAGTCCAGTACAACTAGATGATGCTCAGCTACCACCACTGACTGCTCTGACAGGGATCACAATAGAGGGTCCCAGGCAGAGCTGGAGAAAAATGTAGAATAAAATTCTAACTCACAATAAAAGACCAGACTTACTAGCCTGGAAAAGACTGGAGAAACCTCGAGAGTATGGCCCCTGGACACCCTTTTAACACAGTAATGAAGTCACTCCCAAGGTTCACCCTTCACCGAAAGATTAGACAGACCCATAAAACAAAACGAGGAGGCAGGGCCAAGATGGTGGAATAGCCAGATGCTTCCTGTGATCTCTCTTACAACAAAAACCCCAAAAAAACAAGTGAAACAATTATATCTATGACAAGCTAGGAGTCCTGAACATCAAAGATAAAGTTAGAAAACAGACTGAGCAGCATGGGGAGGGAGAGACGGTTCAGAAGTGGAGAGGAGTTGCCGGACCTGAATTGCTGGGATCCCTCAGGCACTATTCCTGGGAGTGGCTGAGGTGGGCTGGTGATAGCGTTGGGCCACAGTTTCCTCAGCGAGAAGGAGCTAGCCAAACAGCCTACTCACACTTCTGGAACCAGAGAAGAACGGCACTCCTGGCTAAAGCTAAGTACTTGCATAAATTTTACTGCGCCAACCCCTACTCCCAAGCCAAATTCAAAGGCAGTTAATTTCCCTGGGCCTGAGATAGGCCCTGTTGAGTGCCCAGAGCCATCCTCCTGGCCTTGGGGGAGAAGATAATTTGCCATCTCCACTAACAGGCGGAGCCCAGGACAGAAGTGGCTTCAGTCCAGGCATAAATGGTCTGTGGGCTTTGAATACCTTACCCCCTGCATGGACCTGTGTGGGCTTATTTCAGGAGAATAGGCCCTTGTTGGCAGACTGCAACCGTGTCAGCTGTGCTGTGAAGAGGTGGGTGTTCAATATTTGACACCACTAAGCCTATTAAGGAAACCCTAGGTGGTGTAGTGGTTAAGTGCTACAGCTGCTAACCAAGAGGCTAGCAGTTCAAATCCACCAGGCATTTCTTGGAAACTCTATGGGGCAGTTCTACTCTGTCCTATAGGGTCGCTATGAGTCAGAATCAACTAGAAGGCAGTGGGTTTGATTTGGTTTAAGCCTATTAAACAGGGTCCTCACCTACCCACATCAGGTGCCTAAGGACTGATGATTCCACTCAGGTCACCCAGCCACCCGCAACAGGGTCCAAGGATAACTGGTACCTCCCAGTCCTTACAACCAAAAGGATTAGGTGCCCATGGTCTGTCTGCAGAACCCACCCACGCATATGTTCAGGGACACGATTTCCTCACAGACACTCAGAGGATGGTTCTCAGCCCCCTGCCTTGTTCAGAGTGTTACCCCCTGCTGCAACCAGATACCGGTACCTACACCAATCACCCCTGTCCCTCTAAGACTGTAGGACAGAGCCTGTACCACCCACTGGATGAGCAGCTACCTGGACCCCTGAGCTGAATTCATACAAGAAAAGTGAATGGGCTCCTGGACTGGTATTCTTGATACTAGCTCTAGCCATCTGGTGACAGGATGTCAGAGCCCCAAAGGTGAAAATTATCAAGCTAGTTCATTCAAGCAACCCATTTGGGCATATCAAAACAAAAGAAATCAATAAGCTAGGATACAGCAAGCAAATATGAAATAAACTAGTACAGTAACTTATAGATGACTTGGGGACAACACTCAATATCAAGTCACATAAGGAAACAGACCATGATCACTTCAACAAGGTCTCTACACAAAGAATCAATGGCTCTTCTGGATGAAGGTGCATTCCTGGAATTACCGGATGCAGAATTCAAAAGATTAATATACAGAACTCTTCAAGACATCAGGAACAAGATTAGGAAGGGGATCAGGCAATACGCAGAACAAGCCAAGGAACACACAGATAAAGTAGTTGAAGAAATTAAAAAGGTTATTCAAGAACGTAATGAAAAATTTAATAAGCTGCAAGAATTCATAGAGAGACAGCAATCAGAAATTCAGAAGATTAATAATAAATTTATAGACTTAGAGAACTCAATAGAAAGCCAGAAGAGTGAAACTGAGCAAGGGAAAGGAAGAATTAGTAAGCCTAAAGATAAAGCACTTGGCACCAACATATTTGAAGAAAAATCAGATAAAAGAATTAAAAAAAAAAAAATGAAGAAATCTTAATAATCATGTGGGACTCTATCAAGAGAAATAATCTATGAGTGATTGGAGTACCAGAACACGGAGGGACAACAGAAAATACAGAGAGAATTATTTAAGATTTGTTGGCAGAAAACTTCCCTGATACTGTGAAAGATGAGAAGGTATCTATCCAAGATGTTTGTCAAACTCCACATAAGGTATATTTTTAAAGAATGTCACCAAGACATATTATAATCAACCTTGCCAAAACCAAACATACAGAAAGAATTTTAAGAGCATCTAGGGATAAATGAAAAGTCACCTACAAAGGAGAGTCAATAAGAATGAGTTTGGACTACTACACAGAAACCATGGAGCAAGAAGGCAATGAAATAACTTATATAAAGTATTGAAGGAAAAAAAATGCCAGCCAAGAATCATATATCCAGCAAAACTGTATTTCAAACACGAAGGTGAAATTAGGACATTTCCAGATAAACAGAAATTTAGGGAATTTGTAAAAACCAAACCAAAACTACAAGAAACACTAAAGGGAGTTCTTTGGTTAGAAGATCAATAATATCAGGTATCGACCCAAGACTAGAACACTGGACAGAACAATCACAGGTCAACACAAACAAGGAAATCACAAAAATAAAATTAAAAAAGTACTCAAAACAGGGAAACAGCAATGTTATTTTGCAAAAGAATACAAGATTAAAACAATAAAGAGGGACTAAGAAATGTAGTCATAGGTCTCTCATATGGACAGGAAGACAAGGTAATATAAAAAAATAAAAGTTAGCTTTAAACTTAGAAGTATAGGGGTAAATATTCAGGTAACCACAAAGAAGACTAACTATTCTACTCTTCAAAATAAAATACAAGAAATAAATAGAGAATCAGCAGGAATAAAATCAACAAAAATGACGAAAAGACAATATATAAGGATAAGCTATTCAGCACAAAAAATTAAGTGGGAAAAAGAAACTGTCAACAATGCACAAAAAAAGACAGCACTAAACTCACATCTATCTATAATTATGCTGAATGTAAACAGACTAAGTGCACCAATAAAGAGACAGACAGTGGCAGAACGGATAAAAAACATGATTCATCTATATGCTGCCTATAAGAGATGCACCTTAGACTTAGAGACACAAACAAACTAAAACTCAAAGGATGGAAAAAATATATTAAGCAAACAACAACCAAAAAAGAGAAAGAGTGGCAGTATTAATTTCTGACAAAATACACTTAAAAGTTAAATCCACTACGAGGGACAAGGAGTGACACTAATGATTAAAGGGACAATATACCAGGAGGATATAACCATATTAAATATTTATCCACCCCAATGACAGGGTTGCACGATACCTAAAACAAACTCTAACAGCATTGAAAAGTGAGATAATGAGCTCCACAATTATGATAGGAGACTTCAACACAGCACTTTCAAAGGACAGGACATCCAGAAAGAAGCTCAATAAAGACACGGATGATCTAAATGCCACAATCAACCAACTTGATCTCATAGACATATACAGAATGCTCCACCCAACAGCAGTCAAGTATGCTTTCTTCTTTTTATAATTTTTATTGTGTTTTAAGTGAAAGTTTACAAATCAAGTCAGTCTCTCACACAAAAACCCATATACACCTTGCTACATACTCCCAATTACTCTGCCCCTAATGAGACAGCCCGCTGTCTGCCTCCACACTCTCTTTTCATGTCCATTTCATCAGCTTCTAACCCCCTCTACCCTCTCGTCTCCCCTCCAGGCAGCAGATGCCAACATAGTCTAAAGTGTCCACGTGATCCAAGAGGCTCACTCCTCACCAGCATCCCTCTTCAACCCATTGTCCCGTCCAATCCCTGTCCGAAGAGTTGGCTTTGGGAATGGTTCCTGTCCTGGGCCAACAGAAGGTCTGGGGGTCATGACCACCAGGGTACTTCTAGTCTCAGTCAGACCATTAAGTCTGGTCTCTTTACCAGAATTTGGAGTCTGCATCCCACTGCTCTCCTGCTCTCTCAGCGTTCTCTGTTGTGTTCCCTGTCAGGTCAGTCATCGGTTGTAGCTGGGCACCATCTAGTTCTTCTGGTCTCAGGATGATGTAGTCTCTGGTTCATGTGGCCCTTTCTGTCTCTTGGGCTCGTAATCACCTTGTGCCCTTGGTGTCCTTCATTCTCCTTTGATCCAGGTGGGTTGAGACCAATTGATGCATCTTAGATGGCTGCTTGCTAGCGTTTAAGACACCAGACACCACTCTTCAAAGTGGGATGCAGAATGTTTTCTTAATAGATTTTATTATGCCAATTGCCTTAGATGTCCCCTGAAACCATGATCCCCAAACCCATGCCCCTACAACACTGGCCTTCGAAGCATTCAGTTTATTCAGGAAACTTCTTTGCTTTTGGCTTAGTCCCATTGTGCTGACCGCCCCTATATTGTGTGTTTTCTTTCACGTCACTTAAAGTAGTTCTTATCTACTGTCTAATTAGTGACTATCCGTCTCCCACCCTCCCTCCTTCCCTCCCCCCTCTCGTAACCACAAAAGAATGCTTTCTTCTCAGTTTAAACTATTTCTCAAGTTCTTATAATAGTGGTCTTATACAATATTTGTCCTTTTGCAACTGACTAATTTCACTCAGCATAATGCCTTCCAGGTTCCTCCATGTTATGAAATGTTTCACAGATCCCTCACTGTTCTTTAACGGTGCGTAGTATTCCATTGTGTGAATATACCATCATTTATTTATCCATTCATCCATTGATGGGCACCTTGGTTGCTTCCATCTTTTTGCTATTGTAAACAGTGCTGCAGTGAACATGGGTGTGCATATATCTGTTCATGTAAAGGCTCTCATATCTCTAGGATATATTCCGAGGAGTGGGATTGCTGGATCGTATGGTAGTTCTACTTCTACCTTTTTAAGGAAGCGCCAAATCGATTTCCAAAGTGGTTGTACCATTTTACGTTCCCACCAGCTGTGTAGAAGTGTTCCAATCTCTCCACAGCCTCTCCAACATTTATTATTTTGTGTTTTTTGGATTAATGTCAGCCTTGTTGGAGTGAGATGAAATGTCACTTTAGTTTTGAACTACATTTCTCTAATGGCTAATGATCGTGAACATTTCCTCATTATACTTCCTTTTCTAGTGCACATGGAACATTCTCTAGAATAGGCCCATATTAGGTCATAAAGCAAGCGTTAGCAGAATCCAAAATATTGAAATATTACAAGGCACCTTCTCTGACCATAAGGCCATAAAAGTAGAAATTAATAACAGAAAAAGCAGGGAAAAGAAATCAAATACTTGGATACTGAACAATACCCTGCTCAAAAACAACTGGGTTATAGAAGACATTAAGGATGGAATGAAGAATTTCAGAGAATCCAATGAGAGTGAAAACACTTCCTATCAGAACCTGTGGGATACAGTGAAAGCAACGCTCAGAAGTCAATTTATATTAATAAATGCACACATACAAAAAGAAGGAAGGGCCAAAATCGAGGAATTATCCTACAACTTGCACAAATAGAAAGAGAGCAACAAAAGAAACCCTCAGGCACCAGAAAAAGCAAATAATAAAAATTAGAGCAGAATTAAATGAAATAGAAAACAGAAAAACAGTTGAAAGAGTTAAAAAGATGAAAAGCTGGTTCTTTGAAAAAATTAACAAAATTGATAAAGCATTGCCCAAACTGACAAAAGAAAAACAGGTGAGGAAGCAAATAACCCAAATAATAAATGAGATAGGCAATATTACAACAGATCCAACTGAAATTAAAAGAATCATATCAGATTATTACAAAAAATTGTACTCTAATAAATTTGAAAACCTCGAAGAAATGGATGAATTCCTAGAAACACAGTACCTACCTAAACTAACACAAACAGACGTAGAACAACTAAATTGACCCATAATAAGAGATGGAAAAGTTCATCGAGGTAATCGAAAAACTCCCAACAACAACAAAAAAAGCCCTGGCCCTGACAGCTTTACTGCAGAGTTCTACCAAACTTACAGAGAAGAGTTAATACCGCTGCTACTAAAGGTATTTCAAAGCATAGAAATGGACGGATTACTCCCAAGCTCATTCTATGAAGCCAACATATCCCTGATACCAAAACCAGGTAAAGACGCCACAAAAAAAGGAAATTACAGACCTATATCCCGATGAAATTAGATGCAAAAATCCTCAACAAGACTCTGGCTAATAGAATTCAACAACATATCAAAAAAATTTACCATGATCAAGTGGGATTCATACCAGGTATGCAGGGATGGTTCAACATTAGAAAAACAATTACTGTAATCCACCACATAAATAAAACAAATTACAAGAACCACATGATTTTATCTATTGATGCAGAAAAGGCATTTGACAAAGTTCAACACCCATTCATGATAAAAACTCTCAGCAAAATAGGAATAGAGGGAAAATTCCTCAACATAATAAAGGGCATTTATACAAAGCCAACAGCCAATATCATCCTAAATGGAGAGAGTCTGAAAGCAATGCCCTTGAGATTGTGAACCAGACAAGGATGCCCTTTATTACCACTCTTATTCAACATTGTGCCGGAGGTACTAGCCAGAGCAATTAGGCTAGATAAAGAAATAAAGGGCATCCAGATTGGAAAGGAAGTAGTAAAACCATCTCTATTTGCAGACGACATGATCTCACACAAAGAAAACCCTAAAGAATCTTCAAGAAATGTACTAAAACTAATAGAAGAATTCAGCAGAGTATCAGAATACAAGATAAACATACAAAAATCAGTTGGATTCCTCTACACCAACAAAAAGAACATTGAGGAGGAAATTTTCAAATCAATACCATTTACAGTAGTCCCCAAGAAGATAAAATACTTAGGAATAAATCTTAACAGAGATGTAAAAGACCTATACAAAGAAAACTACAGGACAGTACTGCAAAAAATCAAAAGAGAACTACATAAGCAGAAAAACATACCTTCCTCATGGATAGTAAGACTCAACATTGTAAAAATGTCTGTTCTACCAAAAGCCATCTATAGGTACAATGCAATTCCGATCCAAATTCCAATGATATTTTTTAATGAGATGGAGAAACAAATCACCAACTTCATATGGAAGGGAAAGAGACTCTGGATAAATAAAGACTTTCTGAAAAAGAAGAACAAAGTGGGAGGCCTCACTCTACCTGATTTTAGAACCTATTATACCGCTGCAGTAGTCAAAACAGCCTGGTACTGGTACAACAACAGATACATAGACCAATGAAACAGAATTGAGATTCCAGACATAAATCCATCCACATATGAGCAGCTGATATTTGACAAAGGCCCAAAGTCAGTTAAATGGGGCAAAAGACAGTCTGTTTAACAAATGGTGCTGGCATAACTGGGTATCCATCTGCAAAAAAATGAAACAAGACCCATACCTCATGCCATGCACAAAAACAAACTCAAAATGGATCAAAGACCTAAAAATATAATCTAAAATGATAAAGATCATGAAGGAAAAAATAGGGACAATGCTAGGAGTCCTAATACATGGCATAAACAGTATACAAAACATTACTAACAATGCAGAAGAGAAACTAGATAACTGGGAGCATTTAAAAATCAAACACCTATGTTCATCCAAAGACTTCACCAAAAGAGTAAGAAGATTACCCACAGGATGGGGAAAAGTTTTCAGCTATGACATTTCTGATCAGCGCCTGATCTCTAAAATCTACATGATATTGCAAAAACTCAACTACAAAAAAGACAAATAACCCAATTAAAAATGGGCAAAGGATATGAACAGGCACTTCACTAAAGAAGAATTCAGGTAGCTAACAGATACATGAGGAAATCCTCACGATCATTAGCCATTAGAGAAATGCAGACCAAAACTACAATGAGATTCCATCTCACTCCAACAAGGCTGGCATTAATCCAAAAAACACAAAATAATAACTTGGAGAGTTTGTGGAGAGAATGGAACACTTACACACTGCTGGTGGGAATGTAAAATGATATAACCACTTTGGAAATCAATTTGGAGCTTCCTTAAAAAGCTAGAAATAGAAGTGCCATACGATCCAGCAATCCCACTCCTCGGAATATATCCTAGAGAAATAAGAGCCTTTACACGAGCAGATATATGCACACCCATGTTTATTGCAGCACTGTTTACAACAGCAAAAATATGGAAGCAACCAAGATGCCCAGCAATGGATGAATGGATAAAAAAATGATGGTATATTCACACAATGGCATACTACGCATCGATAAAGAACAGTGAGGAATCTGTGAAACATTTCATAACATGGAGGAATCTGAAAGGCATTATGCGGCATTATGCTGAGTGAAATTAGTCAGCTGCAAAAGGACAAATGTTGTATAAGACCACTATTATAATAACTGGAGAAATAGTTTAAACAGAGAAGAAAATATTCTTTGATGGTTAAGAGAGGGGGAGGGAGGGAGGGAGAGGAATTTTCACTGGTTAGATAGTGGATAGGAATTATTTTGGGTGAATGGAAGGACAGCACACAATATAGGCGAGGTCAGCACAACTGGACTAAGCCAAAAGCAAATCAGTTTCCTGAATAAACTGAATGCTTCGAAGGCCAGCGTAGCAGGGGCATGAGTTTGGGGACCATGGTTTCAGGGGACATCGAAGTCAATTGGCATAATAAAATCTATTAAGAAAACATTCTGCATTCCGCTTTGAAGAGTGGCATCTGGTGTCTTAAACTCTAGCAAGCAGCCGTCTAAGATGCATCAATGAGTCTCAGCCCACCTGGATCAAAGGAGAATGAAGAACACCAAAGACACAAGGTAATTAGGAGCCCAAGAGACAGGAAGGATCACATAAAGGAGAGACTGCATTGGCCTGAGACCAGAAGAGCTAGATGGAGCCCTGCTACAACCAATGACTGCTCTGACAGAGAGCACAGTGGAGAGCCCCTGAGAGAGCAGGAGAGCAGTGGGATGCAGACCCCAAATTGTGGTAAAGAGACCAGACTTAATGGTCTGACTGAGACTAGAAGATCCCTGGAGGTTATGGTCCCCAGGCCTTCTGTTGGCCCAAGACAGGAACCATTCCCGAAGCCAACTCTTCAGACAGGGACTAGACTGGACTACGGGATAGAAAATGATACTGGTGAAGAATGAGCTTCTTGGATCAACTAGACACATGAGACTATGTTGGCATCTCCTGTCTGGAGGGGAGATGAGAGAGCAGAGGGGGTCAGAAGCTGGCCGAATGGACAGGAAAATATAGAGTCGAGGGAAGGAGTATGCTGTCTCCTTAAGAGCATATAGCAAGGTGTGTATAAATTTTTGTATGAGAGACTGACTTGATTTGTAAACTTTAGCTTAAACCACAATTTAAAAAAGAAAGAAAGAAAGAAAAAAAAAAAGACACTAAAGGGGTGCATCAGCCCAGTGGCAAGGACTAGAAGGCAGGAGGGGACAGGAAATCTGGTAATAGGGAACCCAAGGTTGAGAAGGGCTGTTAATCTATGTCATAAAACAATATGTTTATTAACTGTTTAATGAAAAACTAGTTTGGTCTGAAACCTTCATCTAAAGTACAGTAAAAATTAAAAGAAAAAGGAGAAACTTTTCTTTTGCCCTCAATGTTCTTATTGAATTGGGTACCAATTTTTGTCATTTTTTTTTTCTTCCCAATAGTTGTTTTTCATCTCCACTCACACTTCTATGATGTTTCACCAGTCTTCCAGCCAGATTGGACTGGGTGTTTCTAAAGTCCTAAATCTCCAGTCCCCACTCACAGCCCAGCACAGACAAAGCTGTATTTCTAAGAAACAAGCCTAATCATCGTACTCTTTTAGCTTAAATTTTTAACTGGCTTCCAAGTAGTTACAAAAAATTTTTTAAAACCTTCAGCTGGAAAAGTAAATAGAACAATGTGACAGCTCCTCACGTAGTCACCACCATGCTGCAACAATTGTCATCTACGGCCGTTCGTGTTTTATCTACACTCCTCCACCTCCTCCCATATTGTTTTGAAGCAAATCCTAGATATCCTATTATTTTATACATATGTATTCCAGTATGATTCTCTAAAATATAAGGGGTCTTACGAAACCGTAACCACAATACCATGATCTCACCTAAAAGAACTGACAAGATTTCCTTTACATGATTAAAGGGTTTTGAAGAAGACATGACAGACCAGTGCAGAGCCTCAAGAATATGGTTGCTCCTCCAAGTATAAAAGATCATACTATTTAACTGTATGAACCTGATGTTGTCTAGAAAGCTACCTAAATACAGAACACAGAAATAAACCCCTTTTTATGAGGTGTGACCGCTAGAAGTCACTTCACTGACCCAAAGTCAGTTAGAAATTTTTTTCAAGAGGCAACTAAGGCAGAAGCAGAACTTGGAGGTTATGTTTCTCCAAAGGGAAAATGTCATAGTCGATTTTCATTAAAATAAAACTGAAAAGATAATGTTCTCAACTGCTTAAAGTCTTTCATAGTAATAACAGGGGTCCATTTCCCTTCTTATCTCTCAACCTTACACATTTGTTTTCAAAATGCCATACTTTTTGCACATGGTGTTAGTTTTGAGTTTTAGTTATTAGTTCTGCATGGAACAACTACCCTCCATTTTCTTCCTAGCAACTTCCCACTGATTATTCAAGGTCTAATTCAGTTGTGACATACTCACTGAACAATTTTCACTGCTCCACATCCCAGAATTATTTTCTACGCCCTCTGAGCTAACGTATCATCTCAAATATTTTTAAGCTTTGGTTGCAGGTTATATGTCCCTTGTACTAAAATGGCGTGTTTCCAAAAAGCTAGGGCAGGGACATGTGTTTTCGTATTCTAAGCTTCAGTAGCATTTGGCACATAAAATGCACTCCAGAGGAGTCTGTGAAAGGATGTATCTGTGAATAACTAAATGAAAATGTTCTTTATGAATTCATTTGTTTAGCATCTATCAAATTTATCTTAGATACCTATATGTCAGATGGGAGTCCCTGGGTGGCGCAAAAAGTTAATGAGCTTAGCTGCTAAATGAAAGGATGGAGGTTTGACTCCACCCTGAGGTACCTTGGAAGAAAGGCCTGGTGATCTACTACTGGAAAATCACCCACTGAAAACCCCATGGGGCACAGTTCTTCTCTGACACACATAGGGTCACCATGAGTTGGAGTCAATTCAATAGCAGCTGCTTTTATCAACAGACATTATTTTAAGTGCTAAAAAACAAAATTATATATAATCATTTAAATTTTATTATCTACAGGAAGAAATTATATGCAGTGTTTCTCAAAACAAGGTATCTGTGGTTCAGATTTTAATGATGACATAAAAGTGTAAGACAGAATGTTGCAGACTTGTAAGATGCAGTGAGTGAAAATAAAACAAGAATTCCTAAGTAAGGAAATCCTCATACAACTTTAAGGAGGAAGGATAAAATCGGAGGAATGTGGGGAAATTAACCAAATGAAAAATAATGCAAAGCACTTAAGTTTTATTATGCTTTGTGTGGTAAAAGTGTTTTCACGTATACAGGCAATCTGTAACACAACAGCTGGCAGCTATTCTAAAATTTCCAAAACTTTGATGCACACTTTAAATTCACTACCATTGCTATAGCCTTAGCAAATTTATGCCCTAAGAAAGTCTGCATTTTTTCATGTCCAGATTATCGCTTTATTTTCATCCATGAAAAACTCAGATGTTACTCAGGTAGTCAATCTGTGATCTGCTTTTCTCAGCAAAATCTCACATTTCTGAAATGATTCAGATAACTAAAAAATGTCCACTTTATGAATACATATCTGAAAATGTAAAACCTTCCATGTTTTTACAAAATCCTTTGTCTTTTCCTATCTACACAGTTTTGTAAAAAAAAAAAAAAAAAGAAGAAGAAGAAGAGGCCTTTCAGATGATCTACAATAAGAAAAACTGGAGCAAAGAAAATAAGCAACTTAATGTGGGAGTCTGCAATGGGATTCAGAGCCCTAATGCCCAGTTTAAGGATCTTCTCACAACTCCACATCACACCCTCCTGACAAAAAAATAATTGAAAACACAATGTAGAAGTCCCTCGGTGGTTAAGCATTCGGCTGCTAACTGAAGGGTTGGAGATTCGAACCTACCAGCCACTCAGCTCTGCGCCAGAAAGATATGGCCATCTGCTTCCATGAAGGTTACAGCCTTGGAAACCCTATGGGTCAGTTCTACTCTGTCCTACAGGGTCCCTCGGAGTCAGAACTGACTCGACAGCAGCTACTAGCAACAACACCAACATAAAAAATACGAATTCAAGACCAATGGAACAAAATTGAGAATCCAGATGTAAATTTATCTACCTATGAACAGCTGATATTTGACAAAGGTCCAAAGTCCATTAAGTGGGGAAAAACAGTCTCTTTAACAAATGCATGCTGGCATAACTGGATATCCATCTACAAGAAAATGAAACAAGACCCATACCTCAACACCACGTACAAAAGCTAACTCAAAATGGATCAACGTCCTAAATACAAAATCTAAAACAATAAAGATCATGGAAGAAAAAATAGAGACAATGGTAGAAGCCCTAATACATGGCAGAATACAAACCATAACTAACAATGTACAAACAGCAGAAGAGAAACTAGATAACTGGGAGCTCCTAAAAATCAAACACTTATGCTCATCGAAAAACCTCACCGGAAGAGTAAAATGACAACCTATAGGCTGGGAAAAAAAAATTTTGGCTACAACATATCCGATAAGGATCTAATCTCTAAAGCCTATAAGATATTGCAACACCTCAACAACAAAAAGACCAGTAACCCAATTAAAAAATAGGCAAAGGATATGAACAGACACTTCACCAAAGAAGAAATTCAGGCGACTAACAAATACATGAAGAAATGCTCAGGATCATTAGCCATTAGAAATGCAAATCAAAACTACAATGAGATATCATCTTATCCCAACAAGGCTAGCAATAATCCAAAAGAAACAAAATAATAAACATTAAAAAGGTTGTGGAGAGACTGGAAATATAACTTATACACTTCTGGTGGGAATGTAAAATGGTACAATCACTTTGGAAATCGATTTGGCACTTCTTTAAAAAGCTAGAAATAGAAGTACCATAGGATCCAGCAACCCCGTTCCTTGGAATGTATCCTAGAGAAATAAGAGCCAACACAAAAATAGATATATATACATACCCATGCTCATTGCAGCACTGTTCACAACAGCAAAAACATGGAAACAACCTAGGTGCCCATCAACAGACAAACGGATAAACAAATTATGGTACATACACACAATGGAATACTATGCAACGATAAGGAACAATGGCGAATTCAAGAAACATCTCACAACATGGATGAATCTGGAAGTCATTATGCTGAGTGAAATTAGTCAGTTGCAACAGGACAAATATTGTATAAGACCACTATTATAAGAACTTGAGAAATAGTTTAAACACAAAAGAAAAATTCTTTGATGGTTATGAGGGTGGGGAGGGAGACAGAGGGGAATTCACTAACTAGATAGTAGACAAGAATCATCTTAGGTGAAGTGAAGGACAAAACACAAAACAGGGGAAGGCAGCACAACTGGACTAAACCAAAAGCTAGGAATTCTCCTGAACACAGCCAAACACTTTGAGGGACAGAATAGCTGGGGCTGAAGTCTGGGAATCAGGGATTCAGGGGACATCTAGGTCAACTGGCGTGACAAAGTTTATTAAGAAAATGTTCTGCATCCGACTTTGGTGAGTGGCGCCTGGGGTCTTAAAAGCTTGCAAGAGGCCATCTGAGATGCATTAATTGGTCCCAACCCACCTGGTGCAAGGGAGAATGAAGAACACCAAAGACACAATGAAAATATTAGCTCAAGAGACAAAAGGACCACATAAACCTGAGACTCCACCAGCCCGAGACCAGAAGAACTAGATGGTGCCTGGCTACCACCAATGATCGCCCTGGCAGGGAACACAACAGAGAGTCCCTGACAGAGAAGAAAAGTGTGCAGCAGAACTCAAGTTCAAGTAAAAAGACCAGACTTAAGGGTCTGACTGAGTCTGGAGAAACCCCGAAGCCATGGCTCCCAGATGCTCTGTTAACCCAAAACTAAAACCACTCCCGAAGCCCACTCTTCAGACATGGGCTGGACTATAAAACATAAAATAATACTTGTGAAGTGTGTGCTTCTTAGTTCAATCAAATAAACAAGACCAAATCGATGGCTCCTGTCTGGAGCAGAATAAGAAGGCAGGGAGGGACAGGAGGAGCTGGTTGGAGGAACACGGGAAACCCAGGGTGGAAAGGGAGAGTGTGCTGTCACATCGTGGGGGTTGCAACTAGTGTCACATAGCAATGTGTGTATAAGTTTTTGTATAAGAAAATTAACTTGAGCTGTAAGGTTGCACCTAAAGCACAATAAAAATAATAATAATAAAAATTAAAAAAGAAGGAAAAATAAATAAATAAAATAAAAAAATATGAATTCAAAATCCCAGTAATCTTATAGGGTAATAAACTCACTAAATGTAGTTTAAAAAATAAAATGTATATTTAGATTAGAAAACACAGTGCAACAAAGCCAACATAGTTTATTAGCTCTCAAAAGAATATGTACTTACAATTGTAAATATATATTTAGAACTGGTATTGTTAATACCAATAGGTGGAACCACTAGTTAGGGTAAGTGCAAAAGTTCCTTTTGAGTGTCATACAAAGTAACCTCATTCCCAGTGTCCTTACAGTTATACAAATCAAACACTAAGCTCATAGAAGGAAAAATAATTAGTTACTAAGACAGCTCCTTCAGGGACAAAAGGGTATTTGATTACCTGATGTTTTTTCAGGTGAAATTGTTTCAGGGTCTAATGTGTCTGGATAATTATTTCAAGTTTCCCTCATTCTCTGCATGTACAAGCACATTAAATAACTTATAATTAATGAGGGAAACATTTGCAGGGTTTATTGACAACAGCTTGAGACACTGGGCTATTGTATTATTTTATTCAAATTTCTCAAAAACACTAGGTGCTTGTGAAAAACCATTTTAAGATGAGAGAACTGAGGTTTAGAAAAATTACATAAATTTCTCAAGGTGATACAGACTTTTCAGTAATCCATTGGTGCTGAGCTCAGATCTACTTGATAACTCACTCCTTAGTATCATATTGTGCAGACTTGCATATTATTTTATTAAATGCTCACAAACTTAGATGCCAAAAAGAAAGCTATACTCTTAAAGAGAATAAACTCCAAATAACTAAATAAATAAACCAAAACAAAACCCATTGCCTTCAAGTCAATTTCAACTCATAGTGATCCTATAGGACAGAGTAGAACTGCCCTATAGGGCTTCCAAGGAGCAGCTGGTAGATTTGAACTGTGGTCCTTTTGGTTAGCAGTCGAGTTCTTACCTACTGTGCCACCAAGCAAAAACCATCTTCAGTTTCCTAAAGGAGCTACCAAGAACACGGTGACTATCAAGATATAAATGTGATTCATAGAAAATAAATGTGTCCCTCAGAAAGAAATTGTTGCCCTAAGATCTTTTAAAAACAGGATTATTTTATAGAAGAACATTGTTGTAGTTGAAAGGCAATTTACATATCCCAGCCCACGTTTTTCATGTGGCAATTGTTGAGAGTGCCTGTGTTTTCCATCTAAAGTAATTTAGTTGCATTCTTACATGAAATCCAATGAAAGATGTCTAGGCACCTTCTATGTTTAAAGGACATTCTTATTATATAGAGCACTATTTATAGAAGAAGTAAACAATTACAGTCACTAGCTTTTATATAATCACTTATGAAGCATTCAGTGATTTTCTTAATGCCTTTTTTTTTTTTTTTTTTTAATCCTTTAGGAAAAGAAAGAAAATAAACTAGTGGAGTATTAGCTTTACTGGGTCCAGATCTGTCAGGGCAAAGGCCAAATGCCATTAGCCAGAACAGTGAACAAGCTTCCCCATGCCAGCCCCAGTACAGATAATATAAAAGCCCTTCCTATATTATGATTCAAATGACTACCTTGTCAGCCTAAAGCTTGTGCCTTAATACTACAAAGGGAAAAAACTGCCATATGACAATATTTTTATTTAACTTAGAAAACTGCAGAAGGCTCCTTAGTCCATGTGCCGAAGAAATGAGAAAATGAAAAACAGACTAATATAGAACCCTAGTAAAGTAGTCAGATGATAATCTTTTCTCAGTGAATCATCTAGATGATTCTTTTTAATCAGTCACAAAGAGTTTGAACTGACAAGATGATTTATTAAACAGGACATGAGAGGCTTCACGAAATATAAGCAATTTCTAAGTAATATTTGTCTTCAAATCACACTAATGTGGAGAATAGAATTCTTTTTCCACTCAAGCAAATAAATCTAGCTACCAATTTACTATGTAATATATTCACAAATAAAAATTTAACATCAACTTCTCAGACTGGACCCACCTCTCATGTCAGAATGATACGTAGATAATAGGCACTGTTAGGAGCAATTATCCAAGACTTGTCAGAGCAGTTTTCTCTACGATAAATCAAAATTAAATATGCTACAATTTAAGAAATACCATTCTTGGTTTAAACAACTACAAAACAATTTTATAAGTAAAACTTCGTTCTAAAAAGTATATAACCCGGGACCTCACTGATTGCCATTTACTTGGTGACAGGCCTTAAACACTTAGGTAGGTTATCTGGTCAATTTGGAGGGTAGTAAGCTCAGCTGCTAACTGCAAGGTTGGCAGTTGGAACCCACCGGCGCTCTGCAGGAGAACAATGTGGCAGTTTGCTTCCATGAAGATTACAGCCTTGCAAACCCTACGGGACAGTTCTACTCTGTCATTTGGGGTTACTGTGAGTTGGAATTGACTCAACAGCAATGGGTCTTTTGTTGTTGGTGGTGTTTTAGCAACCCCGTTATTTGGAGAAGGATATCAGAACATCATCCTCCGGTCTGAAATGTTCAAAAAACACTTATCCCTCAACAAAACCCTGATAACAATATTAAAATGACTTTCTGGTGTCATAGACAAGTATCAAAATATTTAAAACTCTGACAGAACAAAGAATGAAACTTCATTTAAAAAAAAGTGAATCATAATACTTTCCTTGGTAATTATCTAATCCATTAAAAACCCGTTGCTGTTGAGTCTATTCTGACTCATAGTGCCCCTATAGGACAGAGTAGAATTGCCCCATGAAATTTCCAAGGAGCATTGTTAAAACCAAAAAAATAAACCCGTTGCCTTCGACTTGATTCCGACTCATAGTGACCCTATAGAACAGAGTAGAACTGCCCCATAGAGTTTCCAAGGAGCACCCGGTGGATTCAAACTGCTGACTTTTGGTTAGCATCCATAGCACTTATCCACTAGCTGTAGTTGTAGCACTTAACCGCTATGCCACCAGGATCCATTGAATTGGCCTAGACTCATGGCAACCCCATGGCAACCTCATGGCAACCCTGGTTGTGTAGTGGTTAAGTACTATGGCTGCTAACCAAAAGGTCGGCAGTTTGAATCCACCAGGCACTCCCTGGAAACTCTACAGGGCAGTTCTACTCTGTCTTATAGGGTTGCTATGAGTCAGAATTGACTCGAAGGCAATGGGTTTGGTTTTATGGTCATGGCAACTCCATGCACATCAGACAGAAATACTGCCTGGTTCTGTGTCATTCCCCATGATTGGTTGTAGACTGGACAATGTTCCATTATGATCCAATGGGTTTTCATTGGCTGATTTTCATAAATAGATGAAGTCTTTCTTCATAGTCCATCTTAGTCTAGAAGTTCCACTGAAATTTGTTCAGCATCATAACAACACAGAAGCCTCCACTGACAGAAGGGTGGTAGCTGCACTCGAGGTGCACTGGCTGGGGATAAAACCAGAGTCCCCTCAGGGGAGGCAAGAATTCTACCACTGAAGCACTGCTGCATTATATTCTAGTGTTGTTGTGTTCAGTCAAGTCAATGAATCAATTTGGACCCATAGGAATTTAGAGATTATCAGAACTCAATCCCTGGCCTCAAATTAGATGAGGTTAGGGTCCCCTGGCTAATCTCAATTTGATTAACTGATTGATGTTGTTAGGTGCCATTGAGTTAATTCCGACTCAAAGGGGCCTCACGTACACAGAACAAACACTGCCCGGTCATGCGCCATCCCCACAATTGTTGTTATGCTTAAGCCCATTGCTGCAGCCCCTGTGTCAGTCACCTCATTGATGGTGTTCCTCTTTTTCGCTGACCCTCTACTTTACCAGGCATGATGTCCTCCTCCAGGGACTGATCCCTTTTCTGACAACATGTCCAATGTATGTAAGACCTACTCACCCTGTCCTTGACTCTAAGGAGCATTCTGGTTGTACTTCTTCTAAGACAGATCTGTTCGTTCTTTTGGCAGTCCATGGTATATTCAATATTCCTTGCCAACACCCTAATTCAAAGGCATCAATTCTTTTTCTGTCTTCCTTATTCATTGTCTGGCTTTCACATGCATGTGAGATGACTGAAAACACCACGGCTTGGGTCAGGCGCACCTTGGTCTTCAAGGTGACATTTTTGCTTTTCAATGCTTTAAAGAGGTTTTTTGCAGCAGATTTGCCCAATGCAACGCTTCTTTTGATTTCTTGACTGCTGCTTCCATAGCTATTGACTGAGGATCCAAGTAAAATGAAATCCTTGACAAATTCAATCTTTTCTCCATTTATCATAATGTTGCTTATTGGTCCAGCCGTGAGAATTTTTGTTTTCCTTATGTTGAAGTATAATCCATACTGAAGGCTGTAGTCTTTGATTGTCATCAGTAAGTGCTTCAAGTCCTCTTCATTTTCAGCAAGCAAAGTTGTGTCATCTGCATATCAAAAGTTGTTAATGAATCTTCCTCCAAACCTGATGCCCCATTCTTTTTTCATATAGTCTAGCTTCTCAGGTTATTTGTTCAGCAGACTGATTGAATAGGTATGGTGATAAGATACAACCCTGACGTATGCCTTTCCTGACTTTAAACCACACAGTAGCCCCTTATTCTATTTGAATGACTACCTCTTGATCTATGTACACGTTCCTCATGAGCACAATTAAGTGTTCTGGAATTCCCATTTTTCGCAATGTTATACATAATTTGTTATGATCTACACAGTTGAATGCCTTCACATAATCAATAAAACACAGGTAAACATCTTTCTGGTATTCTCTGCTTTCAGCCAAGATCCATCTGACACCAGCAATGACATCCCTGGTTCTGTGCCCTCTTCTGAATCTGGCTTGAATTTCTGGCAGCTTCCTGTGGATATACTGTTGCAGCCACTTTTGAATGATCTTCAGCAAAATTTTACTCACATGTGATATTAATGATACTGTTTGATAATTTCTGCATTAAATGGGATCACCTTTCTTGGGAACAGGCATAAATATGGATCTCTTCCAACTGGTTGGTCAGGTAGCTGTCTTTCAGTTTCTCGGCATAGACAAGTGAGTACTTCTAGTGCTGCATCCATTTGTTGATACATCCCAATTGGTATTCCATCAATTCCTGGAGCCTTGTTTTTCACCAATGCCTTCAGCGCAGCTTGGACTTCTTCCTTCAGTACCATTGGTTCCTGCTCATATGCTACCTCTTGAAATGGTCGAATGTCAACCAATTCTTTTTGGTATAGTGACTCTCTGTATTCCTTCTATCTTCTTCTGATGTTTCCTGAGCCATTTAATATTTTCCCTTTAGAATCCTTCAGTATTGCAACTTGAGGCTTGAATTTTTTCTTTAGTTTTTTCAGCTTTAGAAATGCAGAGCATGTTCTTCTCTTTTGGTTTTCCAACTCCAGGTCTCTGCACATGTCATTATAATACTTTATGTTGTCTTTTTGAGCAGATTGGTAGCCCCCATTGTATCAGCAGGATCTCTTTTGCCATGTAATATAACGAAGTCAGAGATCTGATATATTATCAAGGCTTGAGGCTGGGAATCTGGGGGCCTTCTTAAGATTCTTCCTTCCACACATATGTTCATTCTATAATCAACTTTAACACAACTCCATTTTGATAAGACTATTTACATTAGATTTGTTGGTTTTTTTTTTATGATTGGTTTATTCCAATTTGACTCAAAGCATTTCTGAATAAAAATTATGTTAATTTGAAGTAGCAAATGATGTGTAAATATTAAAAATTAGAGTTTTTTTTTCTTTCCAAGACTTTAATCATTAAATTATGTCTTCCTTTTTTATTTATAAGTCTTTTGGCTATGGTGGCATAGTGGTTGAGTACTACAGCTGCTAGCCAAGAGGTCAGCAGTTCGAATCCACCAGGTGCTCCTTGGAAACTCTATGGGGCAGTCCTACTCTGTCCTATAGGGTTGCTATGAGTCAGAAACGACTTGACTGCACTGGGTTTGGTTTTGGATTTTGGCTCTGCCTCTTATCCTGTCTTACAGAACTTGGTAATTTCCCTTAATAGTATGGTCTTGTGACATCATACTGGATCAGAAGTCAGGAAATGATCTAACTTCAGCTCTGTTACTAATGTCTTAGTTATCTAGTGCTGCTGTAACAGAAATACCACAAGTGGATGGCTTTAACAAAGCGAAATTTATTCTCTCACAGTTTAGGAGCCTGTAAGTCCAAATTCAGGGTGCCAGCTCCAAGGAACATTTCTTTGTGTTGGCTTTGGAGGAAAGTCCTTGTCATCAATCTTCCCCTAGGTTTAGATGTTTCTTAGCACAGGGCCCCTAAGTTCAAAGGACACATGCCACTCCTGGTTCTTCTTTCTTGGTGGTAGGAGGTCTCTCTCCTCTCTGCTCACTTCTCTCTTTTATATCTCAAAAGAGATTGACCCAAAATACAACCTAACCCTGTAGATTTCATTCTGCCTCATTAATATAATTGCCTTTAATCCTGCCTCATTAACATAATAGAGGTTAGGATTTACAACACATAGGATAATCTCATCTGATCACAAAGTGGTGGACAAGTACACAATACTGGGAATCATGGCCTAGCCAATTTGACACATACTTTTGGGGGACACTATTAAATTCATAATGCTAATTATCCAAATATTTGGGCAAGTCACTTATCACAGATTCACGGAATTTGGTTTTGAAAGGACTTTAACATTATCTATGCCAAAAAGAAAAAAAAATCGCTTGACTTTTTAATTACTAAACAAACTCACTGCCAAACTCTGCTTGGCCTCCTCCTGTGGAATCTCATTTGATCTTTGGACAGCTTCATTATAGTAAAAAAAAAAAAAAAAGCTTTGGCTATATTGCATCAAAAGCTATATTCCTCCAGATTCAAAGCTCCAGATGAGCTGCAGCACTTACAACTATACAGATTAAGTCTTCTTCCTTCTGACAATAAGAAATCTTATTCTTCTCTCCTGGGATAGTCCTTCACATACCTGAAGACTGCTAATATATCCCTTCTTCTAGTTATAAATCAGTTTATGAGTTTTAATTGAGTGCCAGATATTCCACTTTGCCCTGGGTATGTGAAGGTAAATAAAGCCCTAGTCTTTACAGAATTAGCACTGAAAAAGTTACCATAATTTGCTGAAAAAGTTACCATAAGTTTCCATCATAGTCTTCTGGTGGCTCTTTCCTGGACCAGATTCAGAACTAGCCACATACTCTTCCACTACCCTTGCTCTAGAATCTACATGTACACCAAACCAAGCACTTGCTTACGGAAGCATATTCCTACGTTCCATTGTTAACCCAGCTAGAACTTTATTTTTCTGACTCAGATTATTCATTTGTCAAATGAGATAACCAACAGCAGAATTTTACTAAAGTTTTCCGTTGTCCTTTCTGGTTCTAGCATGTTTCAAACTCTAAAAAATCTGGATTCATCACATGCTAATTAAAAACGTACAATCTACACTCCTGTTCTCGAAGGGAATATCAGATATTCTATTTTCTATTTGTCAAAAGGCTGAGAAGCAATATGCAATTTATATGAATTTTAATAGCACCCAAGTGAGCGATTTAGCACATTCATTGTGAATTATGGTTCAATGACCAGTTATCATTTCAAATGTTCACCATCAGCCATTTCAAGTTAAACTCATGTTTTGATCATCTATTCTCATGAGCAGCTAGGCAGTCCATAAAAATAGAAAACCCACATAGGCAGTGATCTTGCTTTTCTCTATGTTTATTCAAAGCCACTTCCTATTCTTTAACTTTTAACTTAACAGAGAAAGCCTGTGACAATAGAGCCACCTTTGCCCAGCTCTGCAGGCAACTTCCCCTTTGGGTTACAGAATGCCAAGTTCTGTAACGAACAGTATGCCTGGTTTTATTGTCTGGGATTGCAGGAAAGGCAGCCTATTTACCAGCTGGGAAAGAAGGACGTGTGTGCTTACACTCATAAAACCCTCTCTTTAAAACTGCAGTGACAGAGATACTGGGTATAGCAGTAACCGAGGGCTCACCTGCATCCTACTGGAGAAGAATCTTTAAAAACTTTCCTGTTAATAGGGTTTAAGAAAAATAGATAACACTCATATATGATAATGGAGCAAATAAACTGCGACTCAACCCTCTTATAATCTATGAATCTATGTAGTGGGTATTTACAGTTTCATGCGACCAGTGTCACTGATCCCATGTGTGCAGAGTAGAACTGCTCCATAGGATTTTCAAGGAACTGACCTTTCAGAAGCAGAGCACCAGGCCTGTCTTCCAAGGTGTCTCTGGGTGGGTTCAAACTACCAACCTATCAGCTAGTAGCCAAGTGCTTAACCCTTTGTGCCACCCAGGGACACTTTATGTCGCCAACATCCTTTGATAATGTGGTTAACTTCTTCAAGAGTTTGCTCACATGGAAAGAGACCTGCAGGTGGCAATGCTGGAACCTGGACTGGAATCTCTGAATTTCTGTAGCTGGAGGTTTGGGGAAAAATCAATCACACTCCATTTTGTATGTCAACTCCAGATAGATATTTAGAGGAAAGTCAAACGAAGAAAAATAAATATTTCCGAGAATACAACTCCCTCAAAGGTAACTTCTTTTTCCCTCAACCTGAATATCCAGTCACCAAATCACTGTAATCTGTCTTTAATGTTTCCTAATATGTAGACTGGAAACCCTGGTGGTGTAGTGGTTAAGAGCTACAACTACTAACCAAAAGATCAGCAGTTCGATTCTACCTGGTGCTTCTTGGAAACACTATGGGGCAGTTCTACTCTGTCCTTTAGGGTCGCTGTGAGTTGGTATTGACTCAATGGCATTTTTTTTTTTAAATATGTAGACTGCCAAAAGAATGATCATTCTTAGAAGAAATATAAGCAGAATGCTCCTTAAAAGTGAGGATGGAGAGATTTCAACCTGCTTACTTTGGACACATCATCAGGAAAGACCTGGGGAAGGAGAACATCATGCTTGGTAAAGGAGAGGGCCAAGGAAAACAGAAAGCCTCAATGCAGTGGACGGACACAACAGCTGCCACAATGGATTCAACCACACCAACCATCAGGAAGATGGCACACAACCAGGCAACGTTTCATTCTGTTTTATAAGGTCTCCATGAGTCGGACCCAGCTTGATGACAACTAACAACAGCAATAACAACAATCTGTCTGCCCTCATAACCTTGTCCAGGCCCTTTGGATTCCTGTCACAGCTTCTTACTGAGTTTTCTCCTCGCAGTGTTAGCTACTCTTTCCTTTCTCCACAGAGCAGTCATTATGCTAAAATAAAAATCTTATCACACCACTTTCCTGCTTCTAACTCTTTCATATATTCTCAATGCACTCAGGATAAAGTCTAAGATCTTTAGAGAGACCTACAGAGACCTTGGGCTTCATGACTTACTAACCCCCAATCCCTCCATCCCTATGCTTTTATTTGGTCACATGCAATGACTTTAATTCATGAAAAAGCACACGCACTCTAGCATGTTTCTATGACTTCACAGATCTTATCATCTCTATCTAGAAACTCTGTCCCAACTTGTCTACCTGTCACAATATTATTTCTTATTATATCTCTGGATATTACCTGATTTCATCTTTGACTTAATCTACCAGGTGTAAGTGATCTTTTCCTCACTCGTATTACACCTTACTAATACCTCAATGATTGTGTCTTACTGATTGGATAATTTTGTTTACATATCTGTCTAAAAACTAAACTGTAAACATAAGGAAGAGTCACTGTCATTTTTCATCTCTCCAGCTCCAGCAGCTAGCTTGGTGCTTGGCAATTTATAGAGTCACTAGAGCAATTAATTAAATAATGAACAGTTTCAAGCTCAATAAAATAGTCAACTGCAGTTCTAATAAACCAGTAATATTTGGTTGAAATTATCTGCTAAAACTGGGGAAGGAGAATAAGAAAACACCCAAAATTCTACACCAATGAGAGCTACTGGCACAACATTGCTCATTCCCAATATTTCTTCAAATATCTCCACAATAGGATGAGTATGCTTGTTCTCAAGTGTTTTCAAAATAGTGGCCTGAGTCTGAATCAGGCCCATAATATGTTTAATTTAATGTTTAATTTCTAAAATGTATTGCCAACTTTAAAAAAAAAATCAAGCTAATCCACATGAAATCTAGTTTTCTGATTTCTGGCTTCTTAGGAAAAAAATGGAGGACCTGATAATACTGGGCCCATGTTTCTTCATAACAACAACCAAAAGGAGATTAACAGGTAGTTAGGTAGTAGCTGACTTCTTTGGAAGGGCATAGACTCTTCTAGGTCCTGTTCACTACTGTCTCCAACCATTATCATACATTAATTTTATGTGCCAGAGATATGAGTTGGCAAGTGTGGACAATCTCCTCCATAGATATGATTTTAGGCTGGGTGGGGTGGGGAGGGGGAACCCTGCAGATATTGACAATAAGGGCATAAATATAATTATAGCTAATTTATAACATTTCAGTCCATTTTTATAGAGGAAGACTTTAGAGTCTCTAACCCAGGTTATCCAACGCTCTCTACAGCACAATCTAAGTAATGCTATTCATGGTACTGAAAGTTACTTACATCAAATAGGGAAGGATGAGTTGCATTTGAAAATCAAAATGAAAGAAAAGCTTATGTTCCCACTCTGAAATGTATTGAGCATTTCCACTGGGCTCAGAGAAATGCATGGCCTAGACACATTTCAAGTCGATCATCAAATCCAGTTCACCTCGTGACTGACCTTGGACCGTGGTGGCGCTCGGATGTACCATTTGCAATCGACGGCCTCACTAGCGGAAGCTTTGCCTTCCTTCATAATTTGCACAGACTCCACGATTCCTTCGGGGCCGCCCATCTCAAACTCACAAGCTAAATAACAAAATACCAAAGAAACATACAAAAATGGAGCTTGAATAATAAACCAACAGTATATTTCATAGCAGAAAGCAAAGGTCTCTGAACATTATTAAATATTTAGTTTACCAACCTGGTAATGGTTTCAAAACGCCAAGGTCCTTAAAGTCAGGATCTTAAAAATTGAGAAAAACACAATTAGTCCTATTCTGCATTTATGACTTAAAATAATATTGAATAACATTCCATCAAATTATTCAGGAACCTGCCCAAAATATGCACTTTAAGGAAAGTGAAATTGTTAAAAAGTTAAATTTTTATTAAATAAAAGTATATGAAAATGTCATGACTGAAATGTTAACTTATGCAACATATCATTAGTGCAAAGTTTTTCTCGATACAAAAGAAGTCATTTTTGAAAGATCATTCAAAGTTACTCCTTCATCAGGTCATCAAGGAAAATGTTTACACATTACACATTCATAACTGAACAGCAGGTGTTTTTGTAAAACATAGCCATAGGTTAGTTAGCATTTGGGTGAACTTTACTCTGTTCTAGATATGATTATTTTGTCTGATTCAAAAAAATCTGTAAATTGTTAAAACACAATTTTCAACTGCAAATATTGGAAGCACAAAGTCAAGATGTAAAGTCGAGGGCTCCTTCTTTTCCTAGCTTACTGAACTATCCTGTTTTCACCACATCTGCTTCCTAGACGTTGCATATTAGACTAGCTTTCAGAGTATTTGTCAGTATGCTGCTTAGTGTACTCAGCATCCAGGCATTCTCCAGTCTTGCTCTCAAGCAATCCCAAGTTCAAGTACCTTTCTCTGCTCAGTTACATACTTCTAGGCGGCTTGCTTTATCAGGGCCCTCCAGAGCATCCTACTTGTTAAAAGCCAACAATGGTGGCTCCATTCTCATTTTCTGGAATTGATTGTGACATAGGTATGCAGCCAATGAAATCAAAAGGTAAGTCTGTTAGACGGCTTCTGAGGAAGTTTTCCTCAATCTTAGAGAAATAAGGCATCTAAAATTGCTTTTTTCTTTTTCAATTATACTTCAGATGAAGGTTTACAGAACTGGCTTCTCATTAAACAGTTAGTGCACATATTGTTTTATGACATTGGTTAACAACCCCACAACATGTCAACACTCTCCCTTCTCAACCTTGGGTTCCCTATTATCTGTTTTCCTGTCCCTCCCCTGCCTTCTAGTCCCTGTGCCTGGGCTGGTATGCCCCTTTGGTCTCCTTTTATGGGCCTAATCTTTGCATGAAAGGTGAATCTCAGGAGTGACTTCATTACTGAGCTAAAAGGGTGTCCAGGGGCCATACTCTCAGGGTTTCTCCAGTCTCTGTCAGGCCAGTAAGTCTGGTCTTTTTTTGTGAATTAGAATTTTGTTCTACATTTTTCTCCAGCTCTGTCCAGGACCCTCTATTGTGATCCCTGTCAGAGCAGACAGTGGTGGTAGCCGGGCACCATCTAGTTTTACTGGACTCAGTCTGGTGGTAGTTGAGCTTCATTAGTCCTTTGGACTAATCTTTCCTTTGTGTCTTTAGTTTTCTTCTTCTCCCTTGTTCCTGAAGGGGTGAGGCCAATGAAGTATCTTAGATAGCCACTCACAGGCTTTTAAGACCCCAGACGCTACTCACCAAAGTAGATTGTAGAACATTTTCTTTATAAACTATGTTATGCCATTTGAGCTAGATGTTCCCCTAGATCATGGTCCTCACAGCCCTCAGCCCAGTAATTCTGTCCCTTCAGGAAGTTTGGATGTGTCTGTGAAGCTTCCGTGATCTTTCCTTGTACAAGTTGAAGACATCTAAAGTGTTACTGGCTCATGTTGTAGTCCTTTTGGGGCCTTTGGCATTAAGGCAATTGCCGTCTTCTGACGTTGAGAGGTGCTATTATAAGGAAATGCTTACTCTAGTGCTGAGAAGAATGAAAACCTGGAGGATGTTGAGTCCTTAAGGGTGTCACTTAGGCACTGTATTAACCTATTCCGGATGTGTATGTTCAGGGATTTTTGCTTTTTGAAACATGCACATTCTTGTAGCATCAGCTACTTTGAATTGGATTTTCTTTTACTTATGGGTGAATGCATCTATGGTTATCATTTTTATTTTGGAGACCTTGATATCCAATTTAAAAGGTGAATGAAATCTAATTCATTCATACTGCTATGGTATTAGCTATAAATTAAAAATCTTAATAAGTTAGAAATATTTTCTGAGGGACTGCTCAGGAATGGTTTAGGGCAGAAATATGAAAGGGTAGCAATATTTCTGAAGGAAACACTTATGGTTATTAAGACTGGGTGTGCTTGCTTGTATTTGTATTGGCAGCTAAGTATGTCTCTTTGAATGTCTGTGTGCCTGGGTATACTAATGTGTAAATGCAAGCTGATCATATTAGTTTAGTACCTTCATCATGGACCTGCTACTTTTGTTGTCATAAACATTGATGTATCTGAATCTGTTGAAACTGAAAGGCCTAGATCATCCACGCTACAACCTAGCTATACCAGGTATTTAGACTCATTTTATATTAAGACATTTTTAAACAAAAAACAAAACAAAAAAATCTTGTTGCTTTTGAACTTATTCTGGATCATATTGACTCCATGTATGTCAGAGCAAACTGTGCTCCAGAAGACACTCTTGGAATTTGTTAATTAATAGATCAAGAGAAAAACTTCTTTACACATCTGTTTGGAAGACAGTTCTTTGACCTTCTGAAAAGGAAAAAAAAAAAAAAAAAGGAAAAATGCCTGCATGAAATTTCCATGAAAAAAGCAGAAATGAGAATATCCAGGACCAGGCTACCTTCTAGTGGGAATTTTATTCCTTCAACTAAATCAACAAATGGTTGGTTATTCTTTCAATAAATATGTATTTAGTACTTTACTGTGTGCAAAAAAGAACTGTTTTGTATAGGACTACTCAGATCGATGTCAGCACTGAACAGGTTCATTGGCATTGAAGAGACCCTTCCATGTTTTCCTTATTTTTACATCAAGTCTCCCCACTGAAAGAATAATATTCTTTCTTAGTCATTATATCCTTTCTGCTATTTTGCATACTGTTTAATTATGCTCATTACCATTACTCATTATCTGCTTCTTGATTAGAATGTTTCAGCTTTACGTGGCTGTTCTTACGATTCTTATGGAAATGTAGCTGACACTCTATTTTCTAATTTGAAGGCTAACATTTTTCATTTTTATAACTCGTGCCAGACAACATTGAGAGAAATGCCAGTTCTGAGAATTGACAATTTATTTTTGTCTTTATATTAATGGTGAGAGCACTGACGGTTTAAAAAAAGAAAGAAAGAAAATAGGAAAAAACGAAGTGTTTCTGCAATTCCATTTGATTTAGCCCTCGGTAATATCACCATAATATATGACCTACACAACCTGCAAAAACAAGCAAACAACAAAATAATAATAGAAGAGCCTAACTTGAATGTTAAGTATGTTAAGGTTGAGTTATTGTCTAAGGTTGTCTGGGGGCAATGACATAAAGTATTATGCAGAAGCATGGTAAAGTCGGACTTACTAATCTTCCACTTTGAATCTCCCCAAATCTATTCTCCACTGAGCAACTTGAATAAACATTGAAGAATGTAAATCAAATCATGATACTTACCTGGGTTTTCACTGTACTTAGAATAAAATCACAAGTCTTTTAAAAGGGCTAGCATGCCCTGTAAGAAGCCCTAGTGGTGCAATGGTCAAGCCCTTGGCTGCTAACCCAAAGGTTGGTGGTTCGAACCCATCCAGAGGCTCTGTGGGAGAAAAACCTGGTGATCTTTCATAAAGATTAAAAACTAAAAACCAAAACAAAACCAAACCCATTGCCATCAAGTTGATTCCAACTCACAGCAACCCTGCATGGCAGAGTAGAATTGCCCCATAGGGTTTCCAAGGAGCACCTGGTGGATTCGAACTGCCAACTTTTTGGTTAGCAGCTGAACTCTTAACCACTACACCACCAGGGTTTCCTTGTAAAGATTACAGCCAAGAAAACCCAATGGGGGAAGTTCTATGCCCAAAGATAACAGCACCATGCCCTGTGGCTCTTGCCCCTGCCCACCTGGCCCAAGCTCCCTTCCCTGCTTGTTCTGTGCTCTCCTCCCCAAACACACTGGCCCCTTTCTATTTCTCAAACACTCAAGGCTTTCTCTCCTCATCCTCCATGCTTTGCACTTGCTCTCGCCTCTGTCTACAACGCCTTTACACCAGGTATTTCCATAGCTGGATCTTTCTCATTTTACAGCTCTTGTCTCAAGTGTTATCTTCTGAGAGAGGCCTTCCTTGACCACCCTCTGTAAAGTATCACTGCCTCATATTTTCTTCTCTCCCTTCACGATTCTTATCACAATTTGCAATTGTTTTGCTACTTGCTTGTTAACTTTTTATTGATCGTTTACTCCCATTAGACTATAACGAGTCAGAATCGACTCAATGGCAATGGCATTTTTGGCTACAACAAATTTGGCATGATGAAAGACTTTATCTCTGATCCTTCTCTTTCTACCCAAGAGCTAGAACAGTGTGTGGGTATAGGATTTGCAGAAAAAAAAATTATTGAATAAATATTTAACATACTGTTCTCTATATAAAAGGATATTTTTATTTTAACACAAGTTGATTTTCTTATATTGTTGATGTATTTATATATTTGATGTAAATATATCAACTCAGGCATTATATTAGAGACTGGCCTCCTGTTTACCAAACTCATATCTCTTTCCTCCTGGGCACACAACTAGATTGTTTCCCGGCCTCCCTTACAATTGCATGTGTCCATATAACTGAGTTATGGCTAATGAAATATAGACAAAAAGGTTGAATTTACTTTCAGGCTGTGCTCATAAAAACTTCCTGAAAAATCCCATGCTCTCTCTTTCTTCCACAGTCAACCTCAGAAGTCATACATGGATGGTGCGGAACTCCATCAGACTTAATTCCTAAATGAACATTTGGAACACAGCCTCTTCCTTGCCTCTGATTTGACATGAACAAGAAATAAACTGCAATTATGTGAAATTACTGAGATTTTAGCTTTGGTGATGCAACAATTAAGCTCTTGGCTGTTAACCAAAAGGTTGGCGGTTTGAACCCACCTAGAGGCTTCACAGGAGAAGGAACTGGCTATCTGCTTCCATATAGATTACAGCCTAGGAAACCCTATGGGGCAGTTCCACTCTGTCATATGGGGTCACTGAACAATAACAGCACCCAACAACAACAACGCTGAGTTTTTTTTTTTCTTTTTTAATGTTATCGCAATTGTTATTCCTTTAATTCAGAGAGGCTCAAGGGGTGGTCAGGAAACCCCATGAGTCCGTGAAGCCCTTTCATGGGACCCAATGATCAAATAATTTCCATAATGACAATAAAGTATTATTTGTCTTTTTTCACTCTCATTGTCTCAAGAATGTATGGCAGAGTATTCCAGATCCTATAGGACATGTGGTGGCATTACTACTACAGCTAATGACGTACTTGCTTGTGTATTGTTGTGTTTTCAGGAATATGCTAAGGTAGTATGTTGAGGGTACAAATTATGTGAATTTTCAGAGATTAACTCAGTTCATTCTCAGTGGCTTTCCTGGGCATTCACTGGCTACCTTTGATTCCCTTTGATAACTCCATTTTTGTCCAACACATTGTTATATTGAAATCTCAATGTTTTCCTTGTGTCTACATGGAAAGACAACAAGAATTAAGTACATTTTCTGACTTATTTTGTAATTATATTTATTTTTTAAATTTGAAATGTTCTCTAAATTTTTAAATTTGATCTAAAACTGTAATTAATGTGGAATTTAATAATAGTTTCCCTTAAATAAAATACCTTTGTGATATATTTTTCTTACAGTTAAGAATAGATATTTGTCTTAGGAAAGAGTGGTTAAAAGACTCACTTTCTCAACTAAGCTCTACCTTCTATGTCTAAAGTTGGAGGGAAAGATGAAATTTGAGCCCACTGTTGCTGCTGTTGTATCAATCTATATCATTTATGATTTCCCTCATTTTCTCTGACCCACTACTTTACCACCTATGGTGTCCTCTTCTAGTGATTGGTCTTTTTTGATGATGTGTACAAAGTAGGCAAGTTGAAGTCTCACCATCCTCACTTCAAAGGAACATTCTGGTTGTATTTCTTCTAAGACTGACTTGTTCATTCTTTTGGCAGTCCACGGTATATTCAATATTCTTCACCAGCACCACAATTCAAATACATTAATTCTTCTTTCAGCTTTAAACCCACTGTTCTTGAGTCGATTCCAACTCATAGCGACCCTAGAGGACAGAGTAGAACTGCCCCATAGAGTTTCCAAGGAGCACCTGGCAGATTCTTTCAGTTTTAGACATGTTAATAATTTACCTTGCTGTGATTTAGGCACAAAACATTTTGCTATAATTTTGCTGTGACAGTTTAGTACAGCATTATGGTGAGACAGTAAAGAATTTTTGTTTAAGTATTGGGTATTATGAACATAGACATGATTTGTTCATTAAAAACCAAAAACCATTTCAAACTAGAAATGAGAAAGTCACTGAGACGTCTTATAGAGTATATTATTGCACTGCACTGGCTGGAGAAGCACACACAACAGCAGAGAAACTAATAAGTTGTGCTCAGTTGCCATTGCTGAACCCCTGCTGGATGACACGTCAGTCAAAGAAGTCAGAACGCTGCCAATTTCCAACCATACACCAACTCATTAATTTGAAGATTTACCCTTAAATGTGAAGACAGAGTTAACATTGTGTCTGCAGAATTTTTCTTCTGAAGAAATGGACAAATTTACAGATGGGGCCGGGCTTGCTTATTTTGCTTGTATTGGTCCAGTGTCAGCGTGGACTGAAAACTGAAGATCCTCTTTTATGTGAAAGCTACACTGGAACACCTGTACTGATGTTTGCATTGCTGGTGCAAAAGCAATGGTGGACAAAACTGCTGATGCCTTAGCACAAAGCACGCCAGTGGCATCAAACCTTGCCAGTAGCATTCGCTGTATAAATAATTACCATGCATTTGGAGGAAAACAGAACAAAATACAGATATTATTTTACTCCTTGATGAAGCAAGAAATATTATCGTTATCATTTTTTAAACCTCAATTCTTGAGTCCATGTTTTTTAAACATTCAGCAGGATGACATGTTAAGAATGCTTAAGGCAGCTCTGCTGCAGACTGAAATAGATGATGGTTTTTTTGAGGAAAAGCACTTGCGCAATTGTTTGAATTATGACTTGAACTATCTACTTTTTCCATGAAACATCATTTTTGCCTGATTATTAAGCAAAAACAAACAAAAAAAAGGGTATTTGGCAGACGTTTTCTTGAAAATGGACCAAGCAAATTTGTTCTCTTTAGGGAAAACAACTAACAACATTCGTTGCCAATGATACAATGCAAGCTTCAAGGATTGGGAAAGGTATGTGCCAGTATACACTTGACAGCTTCCCAATAACTAAAGACCTTTTAAATTAGATTGTTGGTGCTATGAACAAACATGGTTTTTGATACTGAATAATGCAATATGTCAACATTTGGAAGGCTGGCAAAACTCGTCATCCGATGTTTGCCAAATGAGTACTTCATGATGTTATACGACCATGCATGAGTAAAGGAGTCATTTGAAGAATAAAATAGGTTAATGGTTGTCAGTGTAACCAAATATGTAAAATTCACTTATATATAGTTTCAGATTCCACAATGCAACTAAACTGTAAGAAACTATTACTTGTCGAAGTTTGTTGCAGTATTAAAGAACAATAGCTACTCTTATCTCCTAAAACACTCTTGCTTTTTCCAACTACATATCTCTTTAAGGCTGGGTTTTCTCCATATAACCTCAGATTCTGCAACAGATTCAATGCAGAAGAAAATGTG